>NC_060196.1:17709859-18014560 GCF_021184085.1 Oncorhynchus gorbuscha | reverse complement strand
ACAAATGTCTGTAGATTACTATACACATTCATGGTCATTTGTTTCATTTCCCTTATTTATAACTTGCCTTTTGTGAAATAATAATCTCACCATGACTGTCATACAGAACTGCACAGACTAATGCCATTCATAGGCTTATTTTGGCGGGTAGGAGCATTGGGCCAGTAACCAAAAGGTTGCTGGATCAAATTCCCGAGCTGACAATGTACAAATCTGTCTTCCTGCCCCTGAGCAAGGCAGATATCCACACCTGGGGAACAGTAGGTTGTCGATTAAGGCAGTCCCCCCCCCCCCCCCCCCCCACACACCTCTGATTCAGAGGGGTTGGGTTAAATGTGGAAGACACATTTCAGTTAAATGTGTTAAGTTGTACAACTGACTAGGTATCCCCCTTTCCCTGTCTTTATATAGACCACTATGCTTGGATAATGTATGTGTGTTTTACTGCTGACAGTTCTACTGTAAGTTTTGGAACATAGGCCCAGAGCCTATCAGGTCTGTTCGTGACAACAGCTCAGGCAACAACACTGGACTGTCTCCTAGATGGCAATCCTTCTCCCCTTTCCATCATGACAATAACGTTTTTGGGAAATGTCACCTGTGTGTGTGAAATGTCACCTCTCCTGTCTCCGTTTGCAGTGCAGCAAAATGGAGTAAGGAGCTGTTATACTGCTTCAAGAAAGAACCTCTACATTGATAAAGACACCAAGGTCATTTGCCAAGGCTTCACAGGGAAGCAGGTATGTCGGCTACACAACACCTGGCCGACACCGGCTGCTGTCTGCATTCAACTGGGTTGTGTTCATTACGGCACTCAAAGGAAATCTTAACTTTTGCAACTGAAATTATTAAAAATTTGCATTTCCTATTGAACAAGTCCAGGTAGTCCCTCAGTCTGTCTGCCTTCATCCGTTTGGTGCCGAATGAACACAACCCTGATTGGGTTATCTATTGACAGTGAAACACAATAACCCAATCAGGGTTGTGTTTCACTGTCAACAGACATAGTTGACGATCTACCTAGAGTAGCACAGTAGCTAGTTTATCTGCAACTGAGCACTTTATCCCCAGATAAATGGCAGCATAATCTCGTTCCCCAATATTGTCTTGGGTGAGGATGGTAGGCCCAGTCAAAAGAAGAGTATCGGCATCATTGTCCAACAAGCGAACAACTCTCTCCTCTTCCACCTTGTAGGTTAATACCCCCCTTCCCCTCCAACAACTCTTCATCAACTTAATATAGGGTTATTAAATATAGTTCTTCTAATGAATACTCATGCTAATTAGAAAGGGCTGAGCAATGACTCAAGTGTCGCTGCTGCTGCGCACTGACTTTCCTCCGTGGCATGATAAGCAAACCATACTTCAAATTCATTGTCCGCTCATTAGTGGATGATCGCTAGGACCGCCACCACCGGAGAAAAGAGCAAAGTGAGCAGACGTTGCATTATAAATGAACAGAAGAAGAAAAGAGATGAGACTGGCGGAGGGAAGAAATATTGAAATGTAAAGATATCTGCGTTGCGAGGGGGGGAAAAAGTGCTGGCTCAGTCTTTCCTTTCTCTTTACTGCCGGTAATTATAGTTTTAACATTAGGGTCATTGATTTGGACGTGTCGTAGTTGGCCCTCGTAGCCACTTATCTGTAGCGTTTCTAGACAGCCTCTGTAATTATTAACTGAGAAGGCTGATGGAACTTGGCAGGTTGAATATTAATAATATTACGACACATTATTGGACTCGGTGTCCCTGAAAAAGTAAAGTTGGGACTGTGAGTGATTTAAAAAGAAGAAATGCTTTTTTATTGATGACCTCTTGAAATACAGAGACAAGGCCATTGATTGTGGTCGTTTGGTGCGCCTGAGTTGGATTTAAACTGATTGTATGTGATGCCAACCTAAGCCCCTTTCACTTACAGGCAAATCCTAACTTACATTTAAGTAGAATTTTTACTTAGTTTCCCATTGACCTAAATGCACGACTAAGTGACAATTAGACAAAGTCTAATACCTGAATATCATTTACAAATCTCCTCTCTGACCACCATTCACATAGTCCTTGATTTATCTGCTGTTGTACCTAGTCTTAATATGCTGGCAGTGTCCGTGTGCCCATCCATGTCAGCTTGATCCCCCTGCCCCCTCCCTCAGCGGGCACTGGGCACCATTCTGCCCCGTTGATTAATGGTGGATGGCAGGCCTGTTCTCCTCATTCCCTTATACCTGGCTATAATGATATCTCAAGGTTTGCGATCGGTGCCGCAAGTGACCTGGACAACTCCCCGCTCCATCTATCACAGTCAGCCGCTGCCTCCCATCCCCTTGGCCCTAATCCTTTGAACTGAAGGAACTCCACGCTATTGCTTCCATCTTACAGATCTGCAATCAAACATTGAAGTGGGCTAGGGTCAAGTGAGAAACGACTGGGTGGATGGGGACTAGGTGATTCTCTCTGATTCTTCCTCCTTCTCTCCATCTCTAGGGGACGTTTCACAGCCAGCAGGCAATCGACTATGGCTCCCGGCTAGTTGGTGGCGTATCCCCCGGCAAGGGGGGGAGGACACACCTCGGCGTGCCCGTCTTCAACTCTGTCAAAGAGGTTAAATGTGTTCCGCTATTTCTTGTCTCTGGTCTAATTCAGCCCGAAGCGAGACCTGGTTCTCAACTGACTTGCCTGGTTAATAAATGGTTAATTAAATGCATACATTGATGAATAGCAAGCCCTAAATTCACCATGTCCCTCTGTCTGCACCTACAGGCGAGAGAGGGCACCGGGGCGGAGGCCACAGTGATCTACGTGCCCCCGCCGTTCGCGGGTGCCGCCATCATTGAGGCCATTGACGCCGGCATGCCCCTGGTGGTGTGCATCACAGAGGGCATCCCCCAGCAGGACATGGTCAAGGTCAAACACAAGCTGCTGCGCCAGAGCACCACCCGCCTGATCGGCCCCAACTGCCCCGGAGTTATTAATGTAAGAACACATATTTATATATATATATATATATATATATACACACACAAGCTGCTGCGCCAGGGCACTACGCGCCTCATCGGCAGCAACTGCTCTAGATTGATCAACGTAAGAGGCTAGAACACACACACACTTTTGGTATCAACTTTGTGTTTTCCTATTTTGCAGCCGGGAGAATGCAAAATCGGGATCATGCCGGGCCACATTCACAAGAAAGGAAGGATTGGTGAGATAGTTTTGCCTGGCTCACTTGCATTCATCTCAGTGACTCATTGAATAAAATCCGCTTGTACTTGGCAGCAGTGTCATAATGCTGACAGACCAACGGCTTGTTCTGTTTCTTATGGAAAGTTAACAGTAGGTTAGAGATCCCACGATACATGCTTCAGTCTCCAAAATGACATGTGTGTAGTTGAATCGGGAGAATGAGTCCGAGAAGGAGAAAGGACCCATGTGGCTATCCACGCTAGTTGCTCGGCGAGCGAACAAGCGGTTTATTTTCTTCACTGTCTCACGGCAGACAGTTTGAGAAGATGTCAGTGCTGCGGCCCTGTAGGCACTAGGCATCAGACGCAGCCATAGCGAATGTTTCTCCAGGTGCATTGGAGGCTGGTGGGAGGAGCTATAGAAGGGCCGGCTCATTGTAATGTCTGGAATGGAATTAATGGAACGCTGTCAAACACATCAAACATATGGAAACCACATGTTTGACTCTGTTCCTTTTTATTCCATTCCAGTCATTACAATGAACCCATCCTCCTCTAGCTCGTCCCACCAGCCTGCACTGGTGTAGTGATGGAGTGACTGCTGGGGAGCTGCATCGCTGCACTGACATCCTCGACCACTTGCTGCTCATTGCAAAGGCATACAGTGTGCGTCCCTAATGGCACCCTATTCACTATAGTCTATGGGGCTCCAGTCAAACGTATTGCACTGTATAGTGTTGGGTTTGAAATGTTTGAACATTGAGATATTAAATAGATGATAGAGAAGAAGCCTTGAATAGAAAGAGTGGGAGAGAATGGGCTTTATGTTAGAAGTTAAGGGTTCTCTGTAGAAAGCCAGAAGGCTTTGACATGTGTTTGATGGAGGAGAGGAGAGCGACGTGTTGATTTAGGCAAGACAGATGGATATCTGTGGATTAGGTGAAGGAGGGGTTGAGGTCAGGAGGTGAGGGGTGTGGTCAGTTCCCCTTAAGGGAGTAATCATGTTTTCGTGTCTGGTTACCTTCTTTCTGTTGGGCATAAACTAAGGATTGGAGAGAGGGAGTGTCTTTAAGTAGGATGTAAATAACTTTGATGGAGAGAAATGTTTTGCTGTCTGATTACAGCTGTAAGAACCTTTGGGAAGAATTAAACTTGGTTAAAGCATCTCTAGTGTCCGTGGGTTATTTACTCTGGACAAATAAAAACCTGGCAATAGGGTGCAATTTGGGCCGTACCCATACAGTATAAATACAGGTCCTTTTCCATATTTGCATGCATTCTTCCTCCTTACCGCTCAAAGAAGGGGAAAAGGGAAGGATGCTTGTTAAGAGAATTGGAACTTGTCCTCATTCTCTCCTTATCTTTCAGGCATTGTCTCAAGGTCGGGAACTCTCACATACGAAGCTGTGCACCAGACTACACAAGTTGGCCTGGGACAGTCTCTCTGCATCGGTACGTGGGACTAAACGTTATGATATAAAGATACTGCAAATTTATAAACCATCGATATACAACTTTGATGGGGTGGGAGCCACTAACACATCTGAACTGATAATGATGGGGGCCTCAGTGGCTCGCGGGTCTGCGTCCCCACCCATGCAGTCAAAGCCGGCCCTAGCCTTTTGAGAGCCCAAAGGAAAATATCAGCAGAGAGAATATTCTTACGTTTTAGAGCAATTTAATGCAATTCTACACTTTGCCATGAGAAGTTTTTTTCTGCGGGACTACAAAAAGTTCTGCTAGTTGTCCACCCCTGGTATAGACAAAATACAGCGCCTTCTGACAGAATTCAGACCCCTTGACTTTTTGTTACGTCACAGCCTTATTCTAAAATTGATTAAATCCTTTCCCCCCTCATCAATCTATACACATTACCCCATAATGACAAAGCATATATATATATATATATCTGATATCACATTTACATAAGAATTCAGACACTTTACTCAGTACTTTGTTACAGCTTCTTTGGCAGCGATTGCAGTATTAAGTCTTCTTGGGTATGACGCTACAAGCTTGGGGACATCTGTATTTGGGGAGTTTCTCCCATTCTTCTCTACAGATCTTCTCAAGCTTAGTCAGGTTGGATGGGGAGCATTGCTGCACAGTTATTCTCAGGTCTCTTCTGAGATGTTTGATCGGGTTCAAGTCCAGGCTCTGGCTGGGCCACTTAAGGACGTTCAACGACTTATCCCGAAGCCACTCCTGCGTTGTCTTGGCTGTGTGCTTAGGGTCGTTGTCCTGTTGGAAGGTGAACCTTCGCCCCAGTCTGAGGTGCTGAGCGCTCTGCAGCTGGTTTTCATCAAAGATTTCTCTGTACTTTGCTCCATTCATCTTTCTCTCGATCCTGACTAATCTCCCAGTCCCTGCCACTGAAAAACATCCCACAGCATGATGCTGCCACCACCATGCTTCACCATAGGGATGGTGCCAGGTTTCCTCAAGATGTGACGCTTGGCATTCGGGCCAAAGGGTTCAATCTTGGTTTCATCAGACCAGAGAATCTAGTTTCTCATGGTTTGAGAGTCTAGGTGCCTTTTGGCAGACTCCAAGCAGGATGTCATGTGCGTTTTGCTGAGTTGCTGCTTCCGTCTGGCCACTAACATAAAGGCCTGGATTAGTAGACTGTTGCAGAGATGATTGTCCTTCTGGAAGGATCTCTCATCTCCACGAATGACTCTGGAGCTCTATCAGAGTGGCCATTGGGTTCTTGGTCATGACCAAGGCCCTTCTCCCCTGATTGCTCAGTTTGGCTGGGCGGCCAGCTCGAGGAAGAGTCTTGGTGGTTCCAAACTTCTTCCATTTAAGAATGCTGGAGGCCACTGTGTTGTTGGGGACCTTCAATGCTGCAAAAAATGTTGGTACCCCTCCCCAGATCTGTGCCTCGACACTATCCTTTCTCGGAGCTCTACGGACAATACCTTCAACCTCATGGCTTGTTTTTTTGCTCTGACATGCACTGTCAACTGTGGGACCTTATATAGACAGGTGTGTGCCTTTCCAAATCATGTCCACAATTGAATTTACCACAAGTAGACTCGAATCAAGTTGTCGAAGCATCTCAAGGATGATCAATGAAAACAGGATGCACCTGAGCTCAATTTCGAGTCTCATAGCAAAGGGTATGAATAGTTATGTAAATAAGTGTCAAGGGATTTTTTATCAATGACTAATTATGTATACATTTCAATCAGGACTGACTGAATTGGCAAGACAAAATATCTTAAGTGCCTTTTGAACGGGTTGTGATGAAGTACAAGGCGCTCTGATTTGTGTCAAGAACCGCAACACTGCTGGGTTGTTCACGCTCAACAGTTTCCCGTGTGTATCAAGAATGGCCCACCACCCAAAGGACATCCAGCCAACTTCACACAACTGTGGGAAGCATTGGAGTCAACATTGGCCAGCATCACTGTGGAATGCTTTCAACACCTTGTAGAGTCCATGCCCTGACGAATTGAGGCTGTTCTGAGGGCGAAAAAGAGTGCAACTCAATATTAGGAAAGCGCTCCTTATGTTTTGTACACTCAGTGTAGTTATTTTTAATGCGTCCATAACACTTTCCTAGTGACATATTAAATCAAAAAGAAAAATGACAAGTACATTGTACTCTATGCCTACGGTCACATCTGACATCCATCTTCTGGATATAAGCAGCGTAACTGTTCTAATGGTTTGTGTGGTTTTTGTTCAGGCATCGGTGGGGACCCCTTCAATGGGACAAATTTCATCGACTGCCTGGAGGTGTTCCTGCAGGACCCCAAGACTGACGGCATCATCCTGATCGGCGAGATCGGCGGCAACGCCGAGGAGAATGCTGCCGATTACCTCAAACAGCACAACTCTGTAAGAGGAGACACACACATTATTAACATTATTAACTTTGTCAATGGTCCACCAGTGCTTTCGTGAATCCTCCAGACCCTTTTGGAAAGATGAGTGGTTCTGTCAGGTACTCCCTTTCATCGCTTTGATTCTGCCCTCAGGAGGGAACACCCAGAGCCCCCAGTTGCAAAACTTGTTTGCGGGTGGACGCATTTCTACTATACTTCTGAGTACCAGAAGTCCTCACACGAATGGTAAACTAACTCAAATTCAGAGAAGTGAGGCATTTTGCCGGTCCTCACTTGTAAAAAGGCTATTTTTAAGGTTAGATTTAGTGTTAGGGAAAATAGGATTTTTAATAGGAAACAATTGTTGGTTCCCAGAAGTCCTCAAGTATAGTAAGACACTGTTTGTGTGTATTTCCACCTGCTAATGGATCTTGGGTTCTGGATAGGCTGAGGGTGTGAGCTAGAGTGCATGTACTTCCAGTGAGGGAGAGGGTTTGGGTTCATGGTGCAGAATACGGCACACACCTTTGATTGACACTTTCCAGGCAGGTGTGGGAGAGACTGACGATTGGAGCATGGCTGAATTATGCAAGGCTTGAAAAGTGGTTAAGTGCCTTTCAGCGCGACAGTTATTGCCAAGTGTGTGTGTTGCCCTCTAGATTTGTCAAGACACAGAATTTTGATTGAGCAAGGAGGTTTTTGTGACGCGTACGTGTGCACACACTATGCGGTTTGTCTGTGTCAGGTGTTTGGCAGATAAATATGAATTTGATGTGCTTTCTGCTGCCCTAATGCTTGCAAATCTCTCTCTCACCACCCTCTGTGTCGGGAACACAACTCTTTGGCTAAGGCCAAAATGGCACCCCATTTCCTAATAGTGTTCTTCTTTTGACCAGAGCCCTTTGGGCCCAGGTCAAAAGTAGTGCACTACATGGGGATTACAGTGCCAGTTGGGACGCAGCCTCTCTCCCTTCCTCATGTACAAACTGGCTCATCCAATTTGAGCGTGTAAGCCGCGGGTAGTTCTCAGAAAGTCGATTGGTGTTCAACGCTCCACACAGAGGCAGCAGTTTAACCAAAGCCTGAAATTGTTTCATCTGGGCTGCTGTTCTGTCAACGTTGAGAAATGAAAACACTGAATGCAAAGCCAGCCCTAAATTGACGATCCTCTCTTTAGATTCTCATTGAACAATTCCATGCATCAGACATTTTCTTTTCTAGGGTTGCAAAATGTCGGTAGCTTTCCCAAAATTCCCAGGTTTTTCAGAAAACTACAAGTTATAACTAAGTTAACCATGTATTTGCCAAGTAAATTATATCCAGCTCAGGGCTCCATCTATGCATTTGGTTTGCTAGCTAAGTGGTTAGATGGCAAGATCCATATTGCCTAAAAAAATAAATATGTTGTGCTTCAAAAATAAATACAAAGTGTATTTATTTAGAAATAGAGATCCCTGTGTGCACTTCCAGTAATACTGTATGAAAATCTGAATACTCTCTAACACAAATACTATTGTCAGTGTTGAATTTTTGAATCTACAACATGCACACAATTACATTTATTTTACTCTAATTCGTCATAAAATCTGCTCGGCATATTTTCAGAAACATAAGGGAATCATACATGAAAAGTACAATACAATTACACTAGGGAATAGGGTGCCATTTGGGACTCTGATGAAAAGTAGAATACAATATCACATTGGTATGCCCTTACCAGTATAGATTGACATTTCAAAATGATCTCTTTCTGCACAGATGAAAAACCTTCAAAACCGTCAATCTGTTAGTTACAGCAGACACATCATCCTAGCTTGCATCCCAAATGGCACCCTATTTCCTATATAGTGCACTACTTTCAACCAAAGCCCGGGCCATGGTCAAAAGTAGTGTGGTAGGGGTAGGGTGTCATTTGGGACTGCTCCTTAATGAATTTCATCACACTGGACAGATTACAAATGAGGGTTTGGTGTGAAATACGCAGAGGACATGATCAATGAACGGTCAGGCCACATTACATGAATTGAACTTTATCTTCCTGGAAGAGATGTATTAGATGTCCCCTGGGTGCATCTCAAATGTCACCATATTCTCTGTATAGTGCACTACTTTTGACCAGGGCTCATAGGACTCTGGTCAAAAGTAGTGCATTATTTAGGGACTCGGGTGCATTTGAGACGTCGCCACTGTTAACGACGGCCTCGTATCGATTCCATTACGGAAGACGGGGAAGACAGCGGAGCTCTTGGTCTTAAATTGATTTTGAGTCAGTTGACATTTTGATACATAGACATAAGATGATGTTACTTAAGCCTTACGAAAACACGTTATTACATCCTAGTAAAGTTGTACAACATTTTACCTGCATGTTTAAAGTAATTTGTCTATAAATATTCTTTTAGGTTGGCAGAGGTTTGGTTGTGCCGGGTAAAGACTGTTGAAATAGGGTTGGTATAAAGCAGTGATCACCAACCTTTTCTGAGTCAAGATTATTTTCCCAGTCAAAAAGAAGGCAGAGATCTACTTCTCAGATTTAAAAAAAAAAACATTACTTAACTTGCATTAACCTAATAAAAACAGTTCTGTAGGCATGATGTTTTGAGACAAATGAAATGGTTAAAAATGGGATCAAACTTTTTGCCTGAAAGCTGTAGGCATGATGTTTTGAGACAAATGAAATGGTTAAAAATGGGATCACTTTGCCTACCCGATGTGCAGGGCTTCTGAATCAAGTGTATCTTCCACCAACAGCGCAACAAATAAAAGCAAGCCTTTATCATTCATTGGAAATGTCTTGAAGATCGCGATCAGCCATTTGGTGAGCACTTGTACACGATTGAAGTTTAGGGGATGGAGATCAAATTGTCGAATCAGTCTTTATTAAAAGTGTAACACTTGACCCAATGTGCCCAATACAAGGGATGGGATGGATTAAAAATAAGACAGTCAACTCATTTACAAAAGAGGAGCTTTAAAAGGGAGATCTATGCACCCAGAAGTTGCACTGATGTTTTTCATTTCGCAGAGCTAAAATTAGTACACACTTCAGAGGTCATTGCATGGCCTACATATTAAAACTATTCCTCTAACTGTGGGCTGCTTTCCAACCTGTCTGTTTTAATATACTGAACAAAAATATAAAGGCAACTTGTAAAGTGTTGGTTTCATGAACTGAAAAAAAAATAATAATAATTGCACATTTATTTACATCCCTGTTGGTGATTATTTCTCCTTTGCCAGGATAATCCATCCACCTAACAGGTGTGGCATATCAATAATCTGATTAAACAGCATGATCATTACACAGGTGCACCTTGTGCCCGGGACAAAAGGCCACTCTAAAATGTGCAGTTGTCACACAACACAATGCCTCAGATGGCTCAAGTTTTCTTATGATTTTTTTTTAACTCCCCATTATGTGGTGTCCAATTGGTAGTTAGTCTTGTTCCATCGTTGCAAAGGTGGAGAGCCATGTTGTCCGCCAAAACACAACCCTGCACTGCTTCTTGACACACTGCTCACTTAACCCGGAAGCCAGCCGCACCAATGTGTCGGAGGAAACCCGTACAACTGGTGACAGTGTTAGCGTGCATTGCGCCCGGCCTGCCAAAGGAGTCGCTAGAGGGCGATAGGACACCCCGGCTGGCCAAACCATCCCCTAACCCGGACGACGCTGGGCCAATTGTGCGCCGTTTTCTGTTCTCGGCCGTCTGCGACAAAGCCCGGGAGGCAGATGTCTCAAGTTTTGACTACAGAAATGCCCAACAGAGCTGTTGCCAGAGAACTGAATGTTCAGTTCTCTGCCACAAGCCGCCTCCTACATAATTTTAGAGAATTTGGCAGTATATCCAACCAGCAGACCACGTTTAACCACGCCTGTCCAGGACCTCCACATCTGGCTTCTTCACCTGTGGAATCGTCTGAGACCAGCCACCTGGACAGCTGATGAAACTGGGTTTGCACAACCCAAAAATTTCTGCACAAACTATTGGAGAAGTGCTCTTCACTGATGAATCCCGTTTTCAACGGTACCGGGAATATGGTGTCGTGTGGGCAAAGCGGTTTGCTGATGTCAACGTTGTGAACAGAGTGCCTCATTGTGGGGTTTTGGTATGAGCAGGCATAAACTACGGGTAACCAACACAATTGCATTTTATTTATGGTCATGTCGCGAGGATCTGTACACAATTCCTGGAAGCTGAAAATGTCTCTGTTCTTCCATGGCCTGCATGCTCGCCAGACATGTCACCCATTGAGCTTGTTTGGGATGCTCTGGCTCGACGTGTACGACAGTGTGTTCCAGTTCCTGCCAATATCCAGCAACTTCGCACAGCCATTGAAGAGGAGTGGGACAGGTGTCACACTGTATGAGGCAGAAGGTATCTGTGACCAACCGATGCAGATCTGTATTCTCAGTCATGTGAAATAGATTTTGGCTTAATTTATTTATTTCAGTTGACTGATTTCCTTATGAACTGTAACTGTAAAAAAATGTGGAATTGTTGCATGTTGCATTTTTTAAACATTTTTATTCTGTGTAAGTCTTTACAGAAGGTCTCATTCTCTTTTTTTCTTTTTGAGGCTTCTAAATCCCATCTAGTATTATTCAGTCTCCATGCATTTGTAAAATTAAACGGCTTACTAAGACCGAACACCGTTGGGCCCATGCTTTCCAATGAGACAGGTGTAGAGTATTTGGCAGCTAACCCTCCGTGAACACTAAACGTATCCTTTAATCCTTTTTCATTTTATCCTCTGACTCTTAGCCCCTGCTCTTGCATTCTCTCTCTCTCTCCTAGGTGCTTTATGCATGACGCCAAGCCCTTGTAATTCACTAACACACTCCAATGTTGTCTAGGAGGGCAGGGGAGTGATTTTAGAAAGAGGTGGGGCAGCAGACTCATTCACATCTAGTGTGTGAACAGGGGGCCTCGTACATTTTGTAATTGTCTGTTTGTCTTAATCTGACAAGATTGAGGCTCTACCCTCGAGCATACAGCAAGGCTTCCCCCTTTCGAAACAACCCCTGTCTCCTGTTCCACCCCTCCTGTGGGGAAACAACCTTCTCCTCCTCTTCTCTCTCGTTCCATTACTAAAGTAATGCATCTCCCCGGTTAACAATGGAGGACAAAGGCGGTGGGAACATTCAAATGCTAATTCAGCTTCTCTTGTTATGCACCGACTTCTTCTCTGAGGGAAGACAAACATTAATTGACTAATTACAGCCTAACATGTTTAGGTAGATTTAAGTTTTGATACACACGGGGATGGTTCATTTTGTCAAAGTTGTGAATTCATTAGGACGGGACAAGCGAGTGCCAGAACTGGAGTATTGAGGGCCTAGCTAGAGGAACGTCATTGGGCTTGCATTGATGAATCCAGGATCAGTTTTGACTTGTTGATCATAATGAATAAGATTGTATGGACAGGGACAGGCATTGTGAATAGAGATTCTGAAACTGAGGTGGCCATCCCGCCACCTGGAGAGCTACTGAATGTTCAGGCTTTTGCTCCAGCCCTGCTTCAGCTCGTCAAGGTCCTGAAAATCAGCTGAGTAGTAGATTCAGGTGTGGAACAAAAGCCTGCAGGATGGCATGGCCACCCTCGATCTCACCCATTTTAAAGGGAAAAATGTTGGGCCACCTTACAAGAGGAAACATTCACCTCTAATAATTAAAATCTTCTCGGCACCTTTTTTTCCCCTTGATTGCAGTCATATTCCCCCGTTCAGTGAACATTTGCTTTCAGAGCCATCTCTTGTTAATACTGTACGTTGTTAGCCAGGTTTTTTTTTTTTAACCTTTTTAAAATTGATTTTCTTGGCTGAGAGACGAGCGGATTGGCTGCTCTGCTTAAACAATTATCCAGTGTCTTCAAGCGTGTTGCAATGAATAGGAGTCATCTTGCTGTACCTACCTGCCAGTTTCAGGAGCGTTCCTTTTGGAACGCCTGTGTTGAAATGGTAGAAGTGAAGTCAAGCCATAGGCAGGAGGCCCACCTTCCCTGGCTTGTCGGCCAGTTTGTTTGACACGCCGTGTTAACGCCTCTGAAGCATACGGAATGAGGGAGAGAAAGGGCGCGCAAGAGAAAGATTGAGGGAGAGCCTTATCACAAGGCAAGTACCCGAGAAAGAGCGTCTGAAGAGAGGCCTGGATTGTGTTCATTTGGCCAAAAAAATGACCGAAATGGGTAGTTACGCCAGTACCTGGTCTAATAGGAAACGCTCATTTTTCGCTACCCATTTCAAAATGTTTTCCTTCGCGTGCCCTAATGAACAAGCCCCCCCACCCTTACGTCTTTCATCCCCAGTATGATGTTATTCCTGAGTGTGAAATATTAGCTCTCTCTCCCCTCCCGCCAGCACGGGAAGATTATCTCCAATGTTGAATTTAGCCATCCATCAGGACGAGCTGAGCGGACGGGGCCAGAGCTAATCAGTGTCCGTGTGACTAATTACCTGCTTCTGCAAGAATGAGATCATATGAAATGGCAGGGAGGGGTGTGTGTGTGGAGGGTGTATGTGTGCCCATCCACGCTCACACCCATGCAATTTTAAATGGTCTCATTGACTCTTTCACACACATCTGGACAGAGCATGTAATATCGTATTGACATGAATGTGAATAAAACATTTACTGTACACTATCATCTGTTTTAATAATAATGTAAGATGGCTTCTAAGAATGCCTATATAAGAGGGGCTGTTAACAGGAAGACATTTTGTCTGTTTTGCAGTGTCTATTTTGTTATTTGTCTCTGAGAATACAAGAGTGACTGGGGCTCTTTCTCCCCCCCCCCCCAGGGAGCGAATGCCAAGCCTGTGGTGTCTTTCATCGCCGGGCTCACTGCCCCGCCGGGCCGTAGGATGGGTCACGCCGGTGCCATCATCGCAGGGGGCAAGGGCGGAGCCAAAGAGAAGATTGCCGCCCTACAGCAGGCTGGCGTTGTGGTCAGCATGTCCCCTGCCCAGCTGGGCAGCACCATGTTCAAGGTGAGACTAGAGATATGTATTAAAGAGCTCATCTCTCTTTTCCATGGTTCCTCCTGCCAACTCTATGGGTGAGACCAGTAGAGAGAGAACATTTGTCATTCAGTGGTGCGACAAACCGTACCGGTCTCGCATCGCAGCTGGGGGAGGACGGCAAAAAGGGTTACTTTAGTCCCACATCCCAACTCTGCCTCTTCCCTCAAATATACTAAAAACTATGAACTAAACAGAGTTTACTGTTGGTTAAGTACGTTTTGAGTTTTTTTCTACTTGAGTCTGTTGATGTTTTCAGTGTTTGGGTTCGTTAACAAGCAAGGTTGTGGGGACTTGGGATGTAACTTTTTTGAATACGTAATAAACAGGCAGCAACGGCGAGGTGAAAGGGGGAAATGAATAACCATGGCTGTTGATGCCGGGGCGGGCAATTTAGCTCCGCTGCTGCTGCCTGTTTATATCAATTTATCACCGGAGGACGGCAGTTTTAACAAGACGTATAAAAAGTTAGTGTGTATTACACCCATTCATCATCTTATTCTTTCATTACGAGCGAGCACAGTGTGGCAAACCCGAACACACAGATATGGATTTGTGCGGTGGTAGCGCTGTTTTGGTTTAATTCATAATCATTGCGCATAATGATGAAAAACTCTTTCCCGGCCTGTTAATTTCCCAGCCCATTGTGTTCATACGTCTCTGTTAATCTCATTGGCGGCTGCTGTAATTGGCGTAATAATACACACGACACACCAGAGCAAACAAAGAAAGTAGTGCCCGCGGGGGGTAGTTTGGTATAACATGCTCAGCTCTCAGTACAGTACAATGCCCAACCCTTTAGTGTTTTTGCTTGGTCAGTGAAGCTCCCCTTGTGTCCACACCTAGATTCAAGTATTTGTTTTCTTTCAAATACTGTAACTGCGCTAGATTAAGCTTGCTTGTCACCAATAGAATAGATCCAAAAGTGCAAACTCCACTCAACTAGCATTCCACGCAGACTCTGTCAAGCCCACATAAACCTCCATTCACCCATGTGTGCTGCTCTCTCCATTTTTCACTCTTTCTCATGGCCTCCCTTCTTGACAAAATGTCCCTGTCGCACACCAGCACTCTTCATCCCTCCCTCTCTCCTCTCCTTCATCCTGCCCTCATCTCTCATCTTGCTCCGCCTCTCCCCTTCTTTCTGTCTTGAGCACCTTTTGACACTCTCCCCTCCTGACTATTTGTCACGCACAAGGACGGTCCTTCTTGCATCTCTCGCTCGCTCTCTCGCCCTCTTCAAATCTAATTTTATGTCACATGTTTTGTAAAAAAAAAAACTGGTGTAGACCAACATTGAAATGCTTACTTTACAGGCCCTTCCCAACAATGCATCAAAAAATAGAAAAGTAAAATAGAAAAATAATGACACGAGGAATAAATCCACAATGAGTAATGATAACTTTGCTATATACACTGGGGTCCCGAGTCGATGTGCAGGGGTACGAGGTAATTGAGGCAGATCTGTACATATAGGTACGGATGACTAGGCAAGGGGGTCCCGAGTCGATGTGCAGGGGTACGAGGTAATTGAGGCAGATCTGTACATATAGGTACTGATGACTAGGCAAGGGGGTCCCGAGTCGATGTGCAGGGGTACGAGGTAATTGAGGCAGATCTGCATATAGGTACTGATGACTAGGCAAGGGGTCCCGATTGCAGGGGAGGCAGATCTGTACATATAGGTACGGATGACTAGGCAACAGGACGGGTAATAAGCAGTAGCAGCGTATGTGACAAGTCAAGCGTAAGTTTGAGTAGCTATTGGTAAACTATTTTGCAGTGGCTTGGGGTTAGGAGCTGATCAGGGTCCTGTCGGGACCAGACTTGGTGCATCAGTACCACTTGCCGTGCGGTAGCAGACAGAACAGTCTCTGAGAGGACCATTTTTCCATCCTTTGCCTCCTTTCATCCATCAGAGAGTGCCTGATGCCTCGGGGCCACCATGAAGCCCTAACACAGCCCCGCTCAACCCCATGCGCTTTCTCCTCTCTCTCTCCCTCTCTCCCTCTCCCTCTCTCCTCTTTCTCAGAAAGTCAAGGGCCTGACCTTGATCAGTGCGTACAGATCCACTTAACCCATCCCTTAACACTCCTGAGCATTACATTACAGATGACACATGCACACCCCGCCAAGTTGCTCTCGCACTGTGTCAAAGTTGAGTGTTGAGCCGAAGTAGATCTGTTCAACCACTTGGTGGCAGTAGACATCCAGGTATTTTAAATGTAAGGCCTTTTCCAATGGGCAGCAACATGCATCTGTTGTTGCAGACCTGATGAATGACATTTGCATAAAATAAGCTTTTTCCTCTGTGAAATTGGAAATACTAGGAGGAAGGGAAGGAGAGTGTTTGTTCTATCGCCCTTCCTCTGCTGATATTTAGGAAATGGTGTATGTAAATGGTGACATCCCATGCGTGATGTTCTCCTTCATCCTTTTGGGTATGTGCTTTCACATATTTTTTTTTCTCTGTCATGTCACATGCCTATGGATCTTGATGCTTTGGTGTGAATATACATGTTTTCTGTGTTTGGACTATTCCACACTGTATAGGAGCCTTGCAATGGCGCCTTATTCGGTCTGTAAGGTATTTATCTTTGCATCTGAAATAACAATTCTGAATTTATTTGTACTTATAAACTCTTCATTAATCCCCGATGAGATAAATATATTGTCTACATCCCAAATGGCTCCCATCGGGCTCTGGTCAAAAGTAGTGCACTATGTAGGGAATGGGGGTGCCATTTGTGACGAAGACATTTCCCCCCCAACCCCCGGGAAGAAAGGAAAGTGTGTTGTTGGGGACTACTAGCACCCATCATCCCCCACCCCCTGTAGCTTCCAGATGTAAGCAAACTGTGTGAATCCACATGAATAAATCATCTCTCTGTCCCTCTGTTCTGTCCCTCTCTCTCCACAGGAGTTTGAGAAGAGGAAGATGTTGTAAACGGCGAGAGGCAACCCCCCCCCATCTCCCCCAACGAAGCCGAGCACCCTGATTTTGAGGTCGCACTGCCCTCCAGCGTCCTACAACTTGCAGACCCGCCCTCTCCTGCAGTTCAGTTAAAACTACCATACGCCCTCTCACTACGCAGTGTTTTTAATTTCAGCTATGAATTCATACCTTTACACGAGAGTAATTATATCAGTATGTCTTGATGGTGTCTTTTTCAAAACATGATAACATGCTTGTCGTAGACTTAAGTAAAAGTGTCCTTTTAGAGGACAGTTATTGCCATCCGTTATGGTAGCTTATGATGTGTCTATCTTAGTTTGGCTATTGAGGGATGCCATGGTAACTGAGGTGGTCTGGTGTCTGTCTTTCTACTACTCTCCTACTGTAACCAAGTATTCCATTAAAACGTCCGTTCTCACTGGCTATACACCTGAATAAGAAAATATTTCTCAAACAGAGTTTTGGTTGTGGGTTCATTTTTATGCTGGTCTCTCGCACTTTTGCGCGCACACACAGGTTGGCATGACAGTGTGAACATTTTATTGGTAATTATGAGGTATGGATGGTTCTGCTAAGCTTTACAGTGTAAAATCATTACATACAATGTCTGTTTGGAAATGGTATGTAATACTAAACTATATTTGGAAGATGTTTTTCTTTGGTTCCAATTTGAAAAGGTCTCCACTGAACTGAATTCATCCAATCACACTCCCCCATCATGCAGTGTCACTCCCTGGTGAGGCCAATTAGGAGGCAGTGTATATACAATCCAGGGATTTCAGGTGCTATAATAGAGCTCACATGTCACCCAATACAGGATTTGCATTTGCACAATTATTCTCTTTGCCTCATTGGAAAGGGAAAGTGTGTAGGAGGGCTTTTCTTGGTCTTAAAGTATAATTGCATTGCTTCATTACATAATGACAAATGTTGAAACTATACCAGATGAAAATGTTAATTCCTTCTCAATTCACATTTCATAACTGCGCTTGGAGCGGTGGTTTATTTAAGGGATGAATACTAAGGCTGTGTTTACAGAAGCAGCCCAATTCTGATCCCCCCCCAATCATATCAGATCTTTTGAGATTTTCCATTTAGTCAAAAGACCAATCAATGGAGGGGTTTATGGGCTTGTTTGACAGTGCAGGTGACCGACTACAAATCCCCTTGCATCATAACTACTCATTATTTGTAGATCAGCCTGGGTAAGCATTCACCATAGTAGTATTGTGTGAATCAGGCATTACATTTTGATCATCACAGCCTCAGTCAATTGGCCCACTTGTAGGCGACATTCAATTCATTAATTGTGTACCTTGTCCAGACTAGTAGAGCGTACAGTAACCTTCAGAAAGTATTCATACCCCTTGACTTATTCCACATTTTGTGTTTCAACCTGAATTCAACATACAATATCCCATAATGACAAAGTGAAAACATGTTTTTTAGAAACTTTAACAAATGTATTGAAAATGAAATACAGATCTCATTCACATAAGTATTTTCACCCCTTTGCTATGCCACTTCAAATTGAGCCCAGGTGCAACAAAATGTGATCATACTTAAGATGTCACTACAACTTGATTGGCTTCCACCTGTGGCCAATTCAGCCCAAACCCAGTGCATGTTTTGCAGGCACATGAGAAGGAAAGCGAATGGAGAGGAGTGTAGGGAAGATGCTCTCAAAATCTTGGCTCCTGGAGGAGACACTTTTCGGAGGTGGGCAAGATGATTATGAGATGGGAGTTGCATTGGGATGCCATTGTTGAAGTCTGGAGAAAAAGAGTGTTGGGACAGGGACGCAGAAAGGTGGATTTCTGAGGAATGGGGGAGGAAGAAAGTAATTAGGAAAGCAGAGGTTCGATTTCAATTTGAGAAAGGTGATCAACATGGAGTTGGGATGTTGAGTGCGAACAGTGAGCAAGAACAGGTTCTGGAGGTGGAGTGTGAAGCTCGGAACTCAATGGGCATGAAGAAGAATCTGGTCCAGTAGGAGTGATATTTTTGGAGAATGTGGCTCCATTTGTGGGGGGTGGGTGAGAAAGGAGTTAGGTTCTGTTGAAACCGTGAAGGTAACATGTAGTGGACTTATGATATTTGTTTGTTTCTTCTGACCAGAAGGAGTGGGCACAAGGTGTCACGCAACTTGTCAAGATCGGTTTCTTGCTTTGCTCTTAGGACAGGTGCACAATTGTAAGGAGTTCTTTAAACTGATGTTACCTTTATTTAACTAGGCAAGTCAGTTAAGAACAAATTCTTATTTTCAATGATGGCCTAGGAACAGTGGGTTAACTGCCTTGTTCAGTGGTAGAACAACAGATTTGTACTTTGTCAGCTTGGGGATTCGAACTTGCAACCTTTCGGTTACTACCCCAATGCTCTAACCACTAGGCTACCCTGCCGCCCGAGTGGTTAGAGCCCCAGCGCAAAGTGTGGAGCTGGAGCAGTTGAAGATTCCTGATGTTTGTGATACCTACTGTTTGGTGCGACGCAGATCCGGTGGTGAAACAGTCACTGTCAGTCCTTTTTGAGTCCGTCTTTACCTGACAAGGCCATGTTAGTATATATCAGTTATCCTGTTAGCTTTTGTGCTGAACCCATTGCTTTGTTTCAGGTGCAACGTTTATGGTCATGTCGCAGCAGTGTGTAGGAGGGAGATTCCAAGATGTGGGAAGTGTGCAGGAGGGCAAGGGATCGAGGATTGTGTAGTTTCTGTGGATAAAGTTGTCAACTGTAGGGGTGCTCATGTTGCTGGGGGATTGGAAGTGTCCTGTGTGAGAGAGGCAGGTTTAAGTGGTCAAAGTAGTGCAGGTTTCATTTGTTGAGGCAGTGAAGAAAGTAGAGGAGGATGGGTCATGGGTGAGGGATCCTTAGAGGACACCTGTGAGTAGTAGATCTGTGACAGCACGGAGGGATAGGCCTGTAATTTTTGTGTTGTGGAGATATGACCAGGCAGGAGACGGGAGTACAGTTAGTTTCGTTTAGTCAACCTCTCGTGCTCTACAGCCCCCGGCCCAATGGTGCGCATGTGCATTTCCTATTAGGTGTATTAACATAACACTGCCGTAAAACATTACTGCTTAGTAACAGCATAGTAACTAATATAAACTGATTTAGATCACAGATACTACATGGCCAACGCATGATATATGCTTCAGTAAGGTTGGCTTCTTAGAAATGGTTATCAACTGTACTACAGAAATGGAATGGAAATCACAGAAAATGGATGTCATGCCGATGGCATGGTGCAGGAGCGGATAGGGTTCAAGTTGTGGATGAGGTATTGGGTTTTTAAGGAGAGTAGTTAGTTGGTATGGTCATAAAAATACATATTTATTTGAATTTTCCCATTTTTGTATAACAAAGTCTAATAGATGTATACTCTAGTTTAGTTTGGGGTGGTATTGTAACATATTGGATGCCAACCACTGTTAAACTCTGCCGAATAAGAAATTCATGTCAGACTGGTCTTGACTGGGCACCGAGGTAGATTGGCTGACTGAATTTGAAGTGGAGGTAGTACAGGGCTTAGCGTGTCTTTCTGGGAGGATAAAAATACATTTTGGTTTGGAAAAGTTGAATATTTTCAGAAGCAGTTGGGTAATTGGTTAAGGGAAGAGCATTGGAGGGAAGAGGGAGGGGGTTGAAAATGATGGGTTTGAATCTCTTGAAGTAAGCAATAACAAGGGAGACTGTATGTTGAGGAAGATTGGTGTTCAAGTTCAAATAGAGCCGGAGACCAGTTTGAGTTCTGGAGGGGTGAAATGGAAAGGGGGAAAAGGTGTTGTGAGGAGCTCGGTGCCCTAGACTTGCATTGATGGACATGTCTATGAATAAGATACATTTGGTCATGTGGGAGTAAGACTTTTGAAGAGGGTGGAACCAGGCCTTTTGGCTGATCCATGGGTGGTTTCAGGTTGAGTGGAGAACAAATCAAATGTATTTATATAGCCCTCTTTACATCAGCTGATATCTCAAAGTGCTGTATAGAAACCCAGCCTGAAACCCCTAACAGCAAGCAATGAAGTGATTTCTGGGGTAGCATTATGTGTGGCGGTGGAGCAGTTGAAGATGGTGGGTGTAACAAACACCAGGAGTTTGGTGCGACGCAGACCCAGTGAAACAGAGGTGACTCAGTCTGTTGTTTTGAGCTTTGATTGAGTATTTACCTGACAAAGTCATGTTAGGATATACAGTGGGGCAAAAAAGTATTTAGTCAGCCACCAATTGTGCAAGTTCTCCCACTTAAAAAGATGAGAGGCCTGTAATTTTCATCATAGTGAGAAAAACAAATCCAGAAAATCACATTGTAGGATTTTTAATTAATTTATTTGCAAACTATGGTGGAAAATAAGTATTTGGTCTATAACAAAAGTTTCTCAATACTTTGTTATATTCCCTTTGTTGGCAATGACAAGAGGTCAAACGTTTTCTGTAAGTCTTCACAAGGTTTTCACACACTGTTGCTGGTATTGTGGCCCATTCCTCCATGCAGATCTCCTCTAGAGCAGTGATGTTTTGGGGCTGTTGCTGGGCAACATGGACTTTCAACTCCCTCCAAAGATGTTCTATGGGGTTGAGATCTGGAGACTGGCTAGGCCACTCCAGGACCTTGAAATGCTTCTTATGAAGCCACTCCTTGGTTGCCCGGGCGGTGTGTTTGGGATCATTGTCATGCTGAAAGACCCAGCCACGTTTCATCTTCAATGCCCTTGCTGATGGTAGGCTTTGTTACTTTGGTCCCAGCTCTCTGCAGGTCATTCACTAGGCCCCCCCGTGTGGTTCTGGGATTTTTGCTCACCGTTCTTGTGATAATTTTGACCCCATGGGGTGAGATCTTGCGTGGAGCCCCAGATCGAGGGAGATTATCAGTGGTTTTGTATGTCTTTCATTTCCTAATAATTGCTCCCACAGTTGATTTCTTCAAACCAAGCTGCTTACCTATTGCAGATTCAGTCTTCCCAGCCTGGTGCAGGTCTACAATTTTGTTTCTGGTGTCCTTTGACAGCTCTTTGGTCTTGTCCATAGTGGAGTTTGGAGTGTGACTGTTTTGAGGTTGTGGACAGGTGTCTTTTATACTGATAACAAGTTCAAACAGGTGCCATTAATAAAGGTAACGAGTGGAGGACAGAGGAGCCTCTTAAAGAAGAAGTTGCAGGTCTGTGAGAGCCAGAAATCTTGCTTGTTTGTAGGTTACCAAATACTTATTTTCCACCATAATTTGCAAATAAAATCTTTAAAAATCCTACAATGTGATTTTCTGTTTTTTTTTCTCTCTAATTTTGTCTGTCATAGTTGAAGTGTACCTAGATGAAAATTACAGGCCTCTCACCTTTTTAAGTGGGAGAACTTGCACAATTGGTGGCTGACTAAATACTTTTTTGCCCCACTGTACGTTTCAGTAAAGTTGGCTTCTTAGCGTTGATCGCAATGGTTATAACGCAGAGATGGAACGTATAGTCACAGAAAATATATGTTGTGGTGGCAGCTTCAGAGCAGTACTTTGGGGTACGAGATTTGACTTCAGAAGAGTTACAGCATGTGTTGAGTGGTATAGTGTCCTGTTCTATTGGCCTGGGGTAGGAACAGATAGGGGTAAAAGTAGTTGAATAAGATTTAATGAGTATAGGGTTAGTTGGTAGTGTAATTAAACAAAGATGTGTATATATTAGTGTATATATATATATTTTTTTCCTGCTTCCCCTTTCCCATTTTGTATCAAAGTGTAATGGATCTATACTTTGTGACAATACAGAGGCGGATGCAAGATGCAAGTAACGATGGTTTAATGAATACAATTTACATCAGCAACAGGACAGACAGACTGTACTCAGACGGAATCCGACCCAGGGACTAGGGCGCATCTTCCGGTGATAGCGTGCTGAGAAATCCAGGGGAGTGTGTCCGGATGGGAATGAAGGAGCACAGCAGATAATCCACACAAGGGCGGCGAGAGATGAGCACTGACACACGACACAACCTCAGGGAAGTAACAATACAAACTCAGGGAAGTAACAACGATCTGACAACAAGAAACACTGGTTACAGAACATATAAAGGGAAGATAAGTGGTTCCAGCTGGCGCAGACAATCAGGCCGAGACTGGGAACCACGCCCACACAAACGAGAGAGAGAGGGAGAGAGAGAGAGAGAGAGAGAGAGAGAGAGAGAGAGAGGCAGTGGATTCATGAACCGTGACATACTTGAGTTCAGTTGGGGGCAGTTCAGTTGGGGGCTGTAATGCAACAAGCATTTCTCAACGGCATTTACTAAAGCACCTTATACCACCCACCACTGCGACCTGTATGCTCTAGTCGGCTGGCCCTCGCTACATATTTGTCGCCAGACCCACTGGCTCCAGGTCATCTACAAGTCCATGCTAGGTAAAGCTCCACCTTATCTCAGTTCACTGGGCACGATGGCAACACCCATCCGTAGCACGCGTTCCAGCAGGTGTATCTCACTGATCATCCCTAAAGCCAACACCTCATTTGGCCACCTTTCCTTCCAGTTCTCTGCTGCCTGTGACTGGAACGAATTGCAAAAATCGTTGAAGTTGGAGACTTTTATCTCCCTCACCAACTTTAAACATTTGCTATCTGAGCAGCTAACCGATCGCTGCAGCTGTACATAGTCCATCGGTAAATAGCCCACCCAATTTACCTACCTCATCCCCATACTGGTTTTTATTTATTTACTTTTCTGCTCTTTTGCACACCAGTATCTCTACCTGCACATGACCATCTGATCATTTATCACTCGTGTTAATCTGCTAAATTGTAATTATTCGCCTACCTCCTCATGCCTTTTGCACATAATGTATATACTCTTTAAAAAAAAAATGTTTATACTGTGTTATTGGCTTTATTGTTTACTCCATGTGTAACTCTGTGTTGTTGTCTGTTCACACTGCTATGCTTTATCTTGGCCAGGTCGCAGTTGTAAATGAGAACTTGTTCTCAACTAGTCTACCTGGTTAAATAAAGGTTAAATAAATAAATGGCAACCACCATTAAACCTCGCTGAAGAAGTGCAAGTCAGAAACTATTCCGTGAAGTCCAAGGAAATGTCCATAGAACTCAGAGAATTATAATGAGGCCTTCAGAAAGTATTAGCACCCCTGGACTTATTCCACATTTTGTTGTGTTACAGCCTGAATATAAAACAGATTATGTTTAGATTGTTTTTATCACTGGCCTACACACAATACCACATAATGTCAAGATTGTTTACAAATGAATTCAGAATGAAAATCTGAAATAAGTATTCAACCCCTTTGTTGTGGGAAGCCTAAATATGTCCAGGAGTAAATATGTGCATAACAAGTCACATAACACGTTTAATGGGTTCACTCTGTGTGCAATAAGTGTTTTAACCCCCCTAGAGTTGTCAATCTGAGTAACATTTGAACTAATCCCCATTTAAAATCCATCAGCTTAAGCTTCTGATATAGTTTAAACTACAGATGTGTTTGCATTGGATGCATCTTACTCCACCTCTGATGTCGCACTTGAAAGGTGGCAGAGCTAGAACGGTGTTTGTCAGACCATGAGACATCCTGAAGATCGGTCTTCTCCCCAAAACGTCTGTAGTGTCACAACGGTTTGACCTAAAAAGCTATTGACCCACAAACTATATGGAAAGGGGAGACTCTGACGAACAAGATGGTGTTCTCCGTTTTGCTCTACGACCCCCACAAGTGTCAAGGGACTCATCTTAAGGTAACCAGCTCCGGTTTGGAAAAAATGATGGAAGTACAGTGTATCAAGACCCCTTCACTTTTTCCACATTTTGTTACATAATAATACTGCCTTCTTGTTTGGTACACCCAC
Organism: Oncorhynchus gorbuscha; assembly: GCF_021184085.1. Taxonomy (NCBI): domain Eukaryota; kingdom Metazoa; phylum Chordata; class Actinopteri; order Salmoniformes; family Salmonidae; genus Oncorhynchus; species Oncorhynchus gorbuscha. The sequence continues at coordinate 17,989,743 of NC_060196.1, read as the reverse complement.
TGGAACAGGTTTCCATGCCGATTGTTTTTGACACACACTTGTGTTAATATATTTATTTGTATGTGGCTGTCAGTGTCATATAGTTTGATACTTGTATCAGCGAAGAACAATACATCATACTAAGGTCAACCATAGACACTGCAGCACAAAGCTCAGTGAAGGCAGTTTTACTGTCCTTTTCATTTGGTTTCACCTTAACTTTTTGTAGTTACTGCAAACATGACCCCCCCACCCCATTTTCTCCATGCAACAACACAATAGAGGCTGGATGTTTGTCCACATGATAACGCATGTATTTAATGTATGAAAAAAAAGTCAATGACAAATGTTGGATCAAATGCACAGTTACTGCTCTTTCTCTTGGTAGGGCAGTATACTGGACATCCGTGTAGTCTTTTGTCTTCAACCCGTAAGTGGCCAAGACGTATTATGTATACATTGTTAGCAATTACTTTATAATCTGCATTAGAGAAATTACCATAATACAAATTGACTGTGGAATTTCACTTTTATTGGTTTTGGGGTTCAGGAGTTTCTACTTGTTATTCTCCTTCTACTAACTGTTGCGAAGTGAGCACACAGCCACAGCCAAGCTTTTTTTTTATTTTTATCTCGCTGCGCATATAATGAGACAGGCGAGAGGAACGGCCGCCACCCTCCGAGCGACAGCTTCGATCGCGGAGGTCAGAAAGTGTACGTGCATCGCACTGTGCCGGTGTGACAGGCGATGAGGCAAAAATAGCCTCAGGTTTCTACCTCGCTGACTCTTTCCTATTTTGTTGAAGCACTCTTTTCTTTTGAAATTGCCAACTTTAAAGAAATACATCGTACATTCTCTGCACACATGCACACCCAGGAGCGGCGTTAGAGGTCCTCGCCCGCACTGCCGTACCTCCTTGCCTGTCCAAATAAAATATTGAAATATTGATTGTCATGCCCCGTGCAGAGGCGCGCGGACAGAAAGACGCGTCGAGCTCAGATAAAGCCCCTGTCTAAGTATGTGCAGAACATGTAGATGATGTTGTCTGGATAAGAATAGTATAGCATGCCATACTATTTATGTCCAGACAGAATCGGACACATGGCCTACATATAGTAACACAGAGGGGCGCAGTTTGCTTTCTCTGGTTAGATATTTTCAGCAGAGAGGAAGAGGGGAAACCAGAGTGTTCACGCGCCAAAATCTGTCCAGAATAGACCCAATAGATTTATATGGGCTGAATATGCAGACCAAAGCTTGTTACCTGCCTTCCGGTCTTTAGGACAACTGTTAGGGTGGAGACATGAGTATCTCGTTATTACAGATACTCTTATCCATAGTTACTAACCATTTGTGAATTCATCGTAAAATAGCTAGTTGAGACAACACATTACAATTGTATTAAGTATATTTTCACTCAACATATTGTAATGAAACGGCAGGGAGCAGGTCTAGAACGCTCGACGTTCTTGCCCGAGGTCCGGCGCGCTATCGACTGTGCCGCAAAAGCAGGCCCAGGGTCGTTACACTATGTATGAGCAAAGTCCGTGCTAGTGGGACAATAGAAGTGCCTGTTACAAATAAAACAATTGGGGGAAGTTGGTCCTTGGGGCACCAGATCTCTGGTTTCAGTCACTTTGGAATGGCAATTTGTCAGTGCACTGTTCAGATGCTGTTTTCCCGCCAAAATTACATAATTACTGTCTACATAAAAATGATTCTAAATACTTCACCAGCAAGCATGACTTAGCCACAGAGGATCATTAGCTTCTTCATTTTCTTTGCTCTGGATTGTTTCAAATCACAAGTGTGCAGGCCTATGACTATTTGGGAAGCCTGCAATTTGGGCAGCTCATGTGGCAATAGGCCTGACTGATTATTGAGTTGTGGCTGTCAGTGAAAAGCATCTAAAATATGTGTGAAGATAATTTGTCTTGAGAATAATTTAAAATGTTTAGAGGGGGGGAGTGTGTGTCAAAGATATGGAGCATCTCTCTCCAGAATGCATGCATTGTCACCAGTAGGCCTAGTAAATGTTAGATAATTTGGTTGCATAAATTATGATAATGCATGTATTAATTTCGGCAACAGTCACTTGCAATTCTCATTCTCTGAGTGGAAACATTGTTTGCATAATTCACAATGTGCTACATTTGTGAAAAACAAGTTTTGGTTAATTTCATAACCAGCATTTACAAATTTATTAATTGTCTTTGGGCCAGAAGGGTTGCTGGATGAAATCCCTCGAGTTGACAAGGTAAAAATGGGTCGTTCTGCCCCTGAGCAAGGCAGTTAACCCACTGTTCCACGGGCGAGCGGAAGACGTGGATGTTGATTAACGGTGAATGTACACTATACAGCGGTAAAGTGCCACTGTATTGTGACTCGCTTTGGGCGTGCTGGCAGCATATTCAATTGTGCGTCAATGATTTAGGATATCAAGTTTGTATGAAGGTCTGGTTATTAAATGAGTACATAGTTCAATAGTAATATCCTCTAAAACGCTCTGGTGACAAACAAAATTTGCTGCCCTGTTTCCAATTGTCCACATGGCTGGGAGAACCTATTCGCATAAGTAAATAAATTTCCAAAATGTGAGAAAAAAACCCAATATATTATTAGCGTCTACAGGCTAACTCAAATGAGCTATCTAGTTGGCTCGCTAGCTATCTAGCCAACTTCACATACCGTATAGATAGCTAAGTGAATGAAATATCACCATCTACCTAACTTCATATTAGCTAGCTATCTTAATGTATTTATCACTGTAAAAAACAAACTCCAAATCCATTTGTAGGTAGCTAGCTAACAGCCATGGAGGAGGGTGATAGGATAGTAGACCCAACTGTCAGTGAGAGAGTAGGCTATTTTGGATAGGGCAGGTACTTTTGTGTAGCTCCTGTCCCTAGAAGTGAGGATGGAGATAATGGTAACAGAATATTTAGTGCAGTGTAATTTGACTATAATGAAGTCTTGTGAGGTTTTCTGTCCTCAGATAAAGATATCCATGAAACCTGTCTACATATGAAGAGGTCCCAATGAAGAGCAGTGGTTCTCAGTCCTGGTCCTGGGGACTGAAATGGGTGCACATTTTTGTTTTTGCCTCAGCACTGCACAGCTGATCGAAATGATCAACTAATCATCAAGCTTCAAGTGGTATTTCTGTATTCATTTGTGATGCTATCCTTGATATGTTCCTGTTATTGTTACATGCTACACATGCACATAAACTCAGCTAAAAAAAGAAAGTCCTCTCACTGTCAACTGCGTTTATTTTAAACTTAACATGTGTACATATTTGTATGAGCTTAACAATATTCAACAACTGAGACATAAACTGAAAAAATTCCACAGACATGTGACGAACAGAAATGGAATAATGTGTCCCTGAACAAAGGGGGGGGGCAAAATCAAAGTAACAGTCAGTATCTGGTGTGGCCACCAGCTGCATTAAGTACTGCAGTGCATATCCTCCTCATGGACTGCACCAGATTTGCCTGTTCTTGCTGTGAGATGTTACCCCACTCTTCCACCAAAGGCACCAGAAAATTCCCGGACATTTCTGGGTGGAATGGCTCTAGCCCTCACCCTCCGATCCAACAGGTTCCAGTCGTGCTAAATGGGAAGGAGATCCGGGCTCTTGGCTGGCCATGGCAGAACACCGACATTCCTGTCGTGCAGGGAATCACACACAGAACGAGCAGTATGGCTGGTGGCATTGTTATGCTGGAGGGTCATGTCAGGATGAGCCTGCAGGAAGGGTACCACATAAGGGAGGAGGATGTCTTCCCTGTAACGCACAGCGTTGAGATTGCCTGCAATGACAACAAGCTCAGTCCGATGATGCTGTGACACCGCCCCAGACCATGACGGACCCTCCACCTCCAAGTCGATCCCGCTCCAGAGTTCAGGCCTAGGTGTAACGTTCACTCCTTCAACGATAAACGCGAATCCGACCATCACCCCCAGTGAGACAAAACTGTGACTCGTCAGTGAAGAGCACTTTTTGCCAGTCCTGTCTGGTCCAGCGACAGTGGGTTTGTGCCCATAGGCGACATTGTTGCTGATGATGTTTGGTGAGGACCTGCCTAACAACAGGCCTACAAGCCCTCAGTCCAGCCTCTCTCAGCCTATTGTGGACAGTCTGAGCACTGATAGAGGGATTGTGCATTCCTGGTGTAACTCGGGCAGTTGTTGTTGACATCCTGTGCCTGTCCCGCAGGTGTGATGTTCGACTGTACCGATCCGTGCAGGTGTTGTTACACGTGGTCTGCCACTGCGAGGACCATCAGCTGTCCGTCCTGTCTCCCTGTAGCGCTGTCTTAGGTGTCTCACAGTATGGACATTGCAATTTATTGCCCTGGCCACATCTGTCATCCTCATGCCTCGTTGCAGCATGCCTAAGGCACGTTCACACAGATGAGCAGGGACCCTGGGCATCTTTCTTTTGGTGTTTTTTAGAGTCAGTAGAAAGGCCTCTTTAGTGTTCTAAATTTTCGTAACTGTGACCTTATTTTCCTACCGTCTGCAAGCTGTTAGTGTCTTAACAACCTTTCCACAGGTGCATGTTCATTCATTGTTTATGGTTAATTGAACAAGCATGGGAAACAGTGTTTAAACCCTTTACCATGAAGATCTGTGAAGTTATTTGGTTTTATGAGAAATTTCTTTGAAAGACAGGGTCCTGAAAAAGGGATGTGTGCCCATGCGTCTATCAATCCAAAATTATAATGATTTTTTATCAGGGATATTATACTTTAGTAATCCACAATGACCTGGTGATGTTAAAGTCTAAAAATTACATTGTCTTCCATATTCCTACAGATACCTTGTAACCGGAGATTCCTTCAAAACGATTGCCTACAGTTAACGTGTAGGGCACTGCAAGGTTGGGTGATCAGGGCCACCTCGGACTACCTGCTGGAATTCAGGTTTGTGAAGGCTACCTGTGTCCTACATAACTTCATGAGGATAGACACGAGGACCAGCAGGGGATCTGCAGCTCGCCGCCATGTGCCAGAGGAGAAGTCTCCTGCTCTGCAGGATGTTTCAAGGATGGGGTCCAACAACGCAGCAAAAGGCAAGAGAGATCTTCACCTCCTACTTATTTGAAGAGGGTGCTGTTCCCTGGCAACACTATGCACAACCAAAGGCTCTTAAGAGTAATTCACATTGCAATAAGAGTACCCTTCCATTTACTTAGCTATGTCAACTACAGTTATTCAATTCCCAGTTTCTCCCCCTTTGATTTCTACTTCTCAGGTGAGGGTGCTGTTTAGGTAAGGGTGTGATGTCTATACAAAAGCACAACGGGCTATTTTAAATCTACACTCTCCTGTATAAATGTGATTGATGGATTGTGTTGTGCAGTAAGCAGGCTAAGGTGTATAACTGTGGCACCTTTCACCTTTCACCTTCAAAGAATAGGCAAGAGGGCCAAGCATGGAGAATAACAAGACACTTCATTATTTCCATAATTACGCTATATTGTTTGTCCTCGTTTGTCCTTAGATAAGCATGCTCCGTTCAAAAAATGCAGAACCAAGAACAGATACAGCCCTTGGTTCACTCCAGACCTGACTGCCCTCGACCAGCACAAAAACATCCTGTGTCGGACTGCAATAGCATCGAATAGCCCCCGTGATATGCAACTGTTCAGGGAAGTCAGGAACCAATACACGCAGTCAGTCAGGAAAGCTAAGGCCAGCTTCTTCAGGCAGAAGTTTGCATCCTGTAGCTCCAACTCCAAAAAAACACCTCCTCCCAGCTGCCCACTGCACTGAGGCTAGGTAACACGGTCTCCACCGATAAATCCATGATTATCGAAAACTTCAATATGCACTTCTCAACGGCTGGCCATGCCCTTCCGCCTGGCTACTCCAACCTCGGCCAACAGCTCTGCCCCCCCCCCCCGCAGCTCCTCGCCCAAGCCTCTCCACGTTCTCCTTTACCCAAATCCAGATAGCAGATGTTCTGAAAGAGCTGCAAAACCTGGACCCGTACAAATCAGCTGGGCTTGACAATCTGGACCCTCTATTTCTGAAACTATCTGCCGCCATTGTCGCAACCCCTATTACCAGCCTGTTCAACCTCTCTTTCATATCGCCTGAGATCCCCAAGGATTGGAAAGCTGCCGCAGTCATCCCCCTCTTCAAAGGGGGAGACACCCTGGACCCAAACTGTTATAGACCTATATCCATCCTGCCCTGTCTATCTAAGGTCTTCGAAAGCCAAGTCAACAAACAGGTCACTGACCATCTCGAATCCCACCGTACCTTCTCCGCTGTGCAATCTGGTTTCCGAGCCGGTCACGGGTGCACCTCAGCTACACTCAAGGTACTAAACGATATCATAACCGCCATCGATAAAAGACAGTACTGTGCAGCCTTCTTCATCGACCTCGCCAAGGCTTTCGACTCTGTCAATCACCATATTCTTATCGGCAGACTCAATAGCCTCGGTTTTTCGGATGACTGCCTTGCCTGGTTCACCAATTACTTTGCAGACAGAGTTCAGTGTGTCAAATCGGAGGGCATGCTGTCCAGTCCTCTGGCAGTCTCTGTGGGGGTGCCACAGGCTTCAATTCTCGGGCCGACTCTTTTCTCTGTATATATCAATGATGTTGCTCTTGCTGCGGGCGATTCCCTGATCCACCTCTACGCAGACGACACCATTCTATATACTTTTGGCCCGTCATTGGACACTGTGCTATCTAACCTCCAAACGAGCTTCAATGCCATACAGCACTCCTTCCGTGGCCTCCAACTGCTCTTAAACGCGAGTAAAACCAAATGCATGCTTTTCAACCGATCGCTGCCTGCACCCGCATGCCCGACTAGCATCACCACCCTGGATGGTTCCGACCTTGAATATGTGGACACCCATAAGTACCTAGGTGTCTGGCTAGACTGCAAACTCTCCTTCGAGACTCACATCAAACATCTCCAATCGAAAATCAAATCAAGAGTCGGCTTTCTATTCCGCAACAAAGCCTCCTTCACTCATGCCGCCAAGCTTACCCTAGTAAAACTGACTATCCTACCGATCCTCGACTTCGGCGATGTCATCTACAAAATGGCTTCCAACACTCTACTCAGCAAACTGGATGCAGTCTATCACAGTGCCATCCGTTTTGTCACTGTGCTGCCATCCTGTTAGAAGATAACAGATTATTTTATTACAATGGTTAAATTGGATTTTCATTGTGTTCAATGGTGTTATTTGCCCCCTAGTGGCGCTTTCTGGTACTTAGAGAGATGACGCAAACAGGAAGTTCAGAATTTGTTTTGCATGCATAGAGCAGCTACAAGCAACGCTACGGTGCAGGTCTTTCAATGTAGTTATTTCTTGTCACGCTTCAGCCTTGGAAAAATATTTGTTTGTAAGTTCAATTCAAGCATTTAGCTAATGATAATAATCTTGTTATTGATAGAGTTTCTTACATATCAATGTTGGTTGCATTTACTCACAAATTGCAATGCCTTTTGTGTATGTCATTAGCTGTATTACTTTGCTCATGCGTCATGCAAATGAATTGTAGAATATACAATACTGTAGTTTTGTTACTGTTTCTAGTGTAATATGCTTTGTTATTCTACATAGATGGTTATACATTATTAGAGTAATGAAAGGAGCAATTACCATATGGTTAACAATTAGCTATATGGTTTGGCATCATGCCAGATGCATGGTACCTTAGCACGTGCTTTGTATTATGCAACTTCAAATGTTTAATGTACAGCTACAGTATGTCGGTGTGAATTGAACACTAAAGTATATTCTTTTCTGTATTTTGCAGTTTCACAACATAAACGTTTCAATATATTCATTCAAGAAATGTCACGCCTTGGGAGTTTTATTGAAGACTTAGTTGTTAGCTATCTGTCTAGTTTTGCATGGGAACGCAACTCAAGGGCAGAATAGTGAAAAAACATCATCACAGCGGGCTCAAGCACAAGAATAACTGCACACGGTGGTTATGTTTCTACGCTCATCAGCCAACAAAGCCTCTTATCCTAGGGAAGACCAGCAGTCTACGATGCAACAACCAGAGCCAGGTGTTCAACAGAGAGAGATGGAAGAGCCTCTTCAGCACATTGGGACCAAGTCTCAATCTACAAGATCAAGGTCATCAAAACAGTCAAGCAGATCCTCAACAGCGAGTTCTGCAGCCGTCAAAGCACGCGCCAAGGCGGAGGCAGCACGCGCACAAGTCTCTTATGCTGAGAAGGAAGCTTCTGTGATGAAGCAAAAGGCAGAAACAGAGAAGCAAAAAGCTGACCTCGAGGCAACTTTATATGTTCTCCAAGTTGAGAGAGCAGCTGCTGCTGCGTTGGCTGAAGCTGCAGCCTTTGAAGAAGCTGTAGAATCAGAACGCAGAGAGCTTCGCAAAGAACTAGACACAGGGACACAGCCCTTAAGTCCAGTCCAACGTACATGTGAGTATGTGCAACAACATGCTAGGCCCTATTTTGCTGAACTTCCATTTGAAGTGGAGAAACAAGAGCTTAGTGTTGACCCAGCTACATGCCATAATCCAGAAAGTAGCAAACAACAGAACATGAGCAGAGACTCTCCGTTCAAAAGAAATGAACAGCAGCATGGTGGAAATGGAAAGCAAGCCCACTTCCAGTCACACACACACAACTTCCCTGAGTCACAAGTGGCACCAGACCTCACCAAGTACCTCCTACGACGTGAGATGGTGAGTTCAGGACTCTTGAAGTTTGATGATCGCCCTGAAAATTATTGGGCATGGAAAGCATCCTTTCTCAATGCGACCAGAGACTTGAATTTATCAGCCAGGGAAGAGTTAGATCTAATTACCAAGTGGCTAGGGGCAGAGTCGTCTGAGCAAGCAAACAGAATTAGATCTGTCCATATTTTCAACGCAACAGCAGGGCTTAACATGGTCTGGCAACGACTAGAAGAGTGCTATGGTACACCCGAAGTGATCGAGAATGCACTGTTGAAGAAAATTGATGATTTTCCAAAACTGGCTAACAAAGACAATCACAAACTAAGAGAACTAGGTGACATTCTTCTCGAACTGGAGTGTGCTAAAGTAGAAGGGTACCTTCCAGGCCTCGCTTATCTGGACACATCTCGGGGGGTAAACCCTATTGTAGAGAAACTTCCATTCAGTTTACAAGAAAAATGGATAGCACAAGGATCCAAATATAAGGAGTATCGGGTAGCATTCCCACCATTCACGTTCTTCTTGAGATTCATCAGGAACCAGGCGAAAATTAGAAATGACCCCAGCTTCACCCTCTACACCTCAACTAACCAGGTGTCCATGAAAAGTGAGAAACCTGCCAGGTACAGCAGCAAGACACCTGTGACTGTATACAAGACAGATGTGTCATCTGAGGCTTCAGACCACCAAACCAAACCCAGTAAGACAAAGGTTGAAAACCCTGACCGTCACTGCCCAATACATAACAAGCCTCATCCTCTTAAAAGGTGTCGTGGGTTTAGATACAAAACTCTAGATGAGCGCAAATCATATCTCAAAGACAATGGCATTTGTTTCCGATGTTGTGGGTCAACTCAGCAAGTGCTCTGAGTGCGACAGCGACAGGCATCTTGCTGCTCTGCATCCAGGCCCAGCCCCTACAAATACATACACCGCTACAGCAGAGACAGATAATGGCGGGGAGCAAGGTGACGATGCTCTTCTATCTGTCACCTCAAAGTGTACAGAGATCTGTGGTGAGGCAGTCAATCCAAGATCATGTTCAAAAATATGCTTAGTCAAAGCTTATCCGGCTGGGAAAAGAGAGAAAGCTGTCAAAATGTATGTAGTGCTTGATGAACAAAGTAACAAATCTCTGGCCAAGACAGAGTTTTTCAGTCTCTTCAACATCAATGACAACTCTGCTCCATACACCATGAAGACGTGTTCTGGGGTAACAGAGACTTCAGGCAGGAGAGCCGTCAACTTCATGGTGGAGTCTATAGATGGACACATGCAGCTCACTCTCCCTACTCTGATAGAGTGTGATATGATGCCAGACGATAGGATGGAGATTCCCTCCCCCGACATTGCGTATCATCATCCTCATCTGCAACCAGTTATGGACAGAATTCCAGCTGTGGACCCAGACGCTCCCATCCTCCTGCTCTTAGGACGAGACATCTTAAGGGTACACAAGGTACGAGAGCAAATCAATGGGCCCCACGACACTCCTTATGCACAGCGACTCGACCTCGGGTGGGTCATTGTGGGTGAGGTCTGTCTGGGAACGGCTCACCGACCAGCCAATGTTAACGTGTTCAGGACAAACATACTTCAAAATGGTCGCACATCCTATCTGAGCCCTTGTCCTGACATCATCCAGGTAAAAGAGAACTACAACAGCGTAGCTCAGCAACACATCTCTCCCTCTACAGTGCACTTGAGAGATCCAATCACAACTGTGAACACAGACAGCCTGGGATGTTCCGTGTTCGACAAAACACAAGACGAGGATAAACCAGCACCATCAGTGGAGGACAAAGCCTTCTTGGACATTATGGACAAACAGGTTTTCCAGGATGATGGAAACAACTGGGTGGCTCCACTACCCTTTCGGCCCAATAGACGTCGCCTTCCTAATAACAGGGAGCAGGCCATGAACCGTCTCACATCACTTCGCAGGACTTTAGACAAAAAGCCTGACATGAAGCGTCATTTTATTGACTTCATGCAAAAGATGCTGGATAACGACCAAGCCGAACCTTCACAGCCACTAGAGGGAGACAAAGAACGTTGGTATCTGCCCATATTTGGTGTTTACCATCCACAAAAGCCTGAACAAATACGAGTAGTATTTGACTCCAGTGCTAAGTGTCAAGGCGTGTCACTTAACGATGTTCTGCTCAGTGGTCCAGACTTAAACAACACACTCTTGGGTGTCCTAATACGTTTCCGCAAGGATTGCATTGCACTAACAGCAGATGTGCAACAAATGTTTTACTGTTTTGGTGTACGTGAGGATCACAGAGATTACTTAAGGTTTCTCTGGTATGAAGACAACAACCCAGATAGAAACATAACTGAGTACAGGATGAAAGTCCATGTATTTGGGAACAGCCCTTCACCAGCCGTAGCCATCTACTGCATGAGACGAGCAGCGCTACAGGGTGAGAAGGAACACGGGCCAGAACCCAAGCAATATGTAGTGAGGAACTTCTACGTCGATGATGGTCTGACATCAGTAGCTACTACAGAAGAAGTTGTCAACATTCTAAGAAAAACACAAGCAATGTTGGCGGAGTCCAACATGAAACTACACAAGATTGCATCCAATAGCAAAACAGTTATGGAAGCCTTCCCTATGGAGGACCGTGCAAAAGACTTAAAAGATCTGGACCTAGGAGTGGATCCTCTCCCCTTTCAACGGAGCCTGGGACTTTCCTGGAACCTGGAAACAGACAGCTTCTCATTCCAAGTGTCCCACAATGAGAAGCCTTTTACTCGGAGAGGCATCCTGTCCACAGTGAATAGTCTTTATGACCCCCTTGGGTTTGTGGCTCCAATAACAATGCAAGGTAAAGCCTTAATCAGAGAACTCTCTTCTGATCAGAGTGAGTGGGATGCCCCTCTTCCCACAGGAAAAGAAGAGGAATGGAAAATGTGGAAGGAATCTTTGATGGAGTTGGAACATATGAATATACAGCGGACCTACATCCCAGTCTCCTTGTCTACCACTCAAAGAAGAGAGCTACACATCTTCTCGGATGCCTCTACAGTAGCCATAGGAGCGGTAGCCTACCTGAGAGTTATTGACTCGGAAGGTCAATGCCATGTTGGATTTGTCATGGGGAAATCAAAATTGGCCCCTCGTCCGGCCCACACTATCCCACGCCTAGAACTGTGTGCGGCCTTGCTAGCTGTTGAGATGTATGAACTGATCAAAGACGAAATTGACATTGATATACATGCAGCCAAGTTCTACACAGACAGTAAGATAGTTCTCGGTTACATCCACAATGTCACCAAAAGATTCTATGTTTATGTTGCCAATAGGATAACTCGCATCAGGAAGTCTACCCATCCAGATCAGTGGTGCTATATAAATACTGGCAGCAATCCAGCAGACCATGCAACCAGGCCCATACTTGCTGCGCTCTTAAAACACACTAGTTGGTTCTCAGGTCCACCGTTCCTGACCCAAACAAACTCGAGTAAGCCTGAGAACATCAATTTTGACCTTGTAGAGCCTCACACAGATGCAGAGATTCGACCAGACGTCACTGTCTTTGCCTCTAAAGTTTCTGGAGCTCAACTCGGCTCTCATCGCTTTGAGAGGTTCTCAAGCTGGAAAACTCTCAATCGAGCCACAGCACGACTCATTCATGTTGCAAGATCCTTCCATGAAGGTGCAGACAACACCAGCTGCAGAGGCTGGCATGACTGTAATAAACCATGCGGTACAAGTGAGTTGTCACAAGCCAAAACAGCAATCATTCACTGTGTGCAACATGAAGCCTTCAGAGAGGAATTCAAATGCATTGAAAAAGGAAAAGAGTTACCAAAGCAAAGTACACTCAAAAAGCTGAACCCAGTGATTGATGAGGATGGGTTGCTGAGGGTGGGAGGCCGCTTATCCTCCGCCGACATGTTACAAGACGAAAAACATCCTCTCATCATCCCACGGACACATCATGTTGCCACTCTGCTGGTAAGACATTATCACGAGCAAGTGGCTCACCAAGGCCGTCATTTTTCAGATGGAGCTATTCGAGCAGCAGGCTTCTGGATTATTGGGAGCAAGCGTCTGGTCTCTGGTGTCATTCACAAGTGTGTCACCTGCCGCAAGGTTAGAGGGAGGCTAGTTGACCAAAAAATGGCTGACTTACCTGCAGACAGACTCACATCTGAACCACCATTCACCAGCGTTGGACTTGATGTGTTTGGACCATGGAATGTCATAACTCGTCGCACTAGAGGTGGTAGTGCAGACTCCAAGCGCTGGGCGGTGCTCTTTACATGTATGTCTACTAGAGCAGTCCATATCGAGCTTATCGAATCTATGTCCACATCCAGCTTCATCAACGCGCTGAGGCGTTTTTTCGCTATCCGTGGTCCAGCAAAAGTGCTAAGGTCTGATCGAGGTACAAACTTTATAGGTGCCTGCAGGGAAATGGGTATCGACACAAATGACTCAGAACTGACTAAATACCTCTCAGATAAGGGATGTACTTGGATATTTAATCCTCCACACTCGTCTCATATGGGTGGTTCTTGGGAGAGACTCATTGGGGTTGCCAGACGTATTCTTGATGCTATGCTGTTTCAGACGGGCTCCACTCATCTCACACATGAGGTCTTGAGCACTCTTATGTCTGAAGTTATGGCAATAATCAATGCGAGATCCTTAGTGTCAGTATCAACCGACCCTGACATGCCTACCATTCTCACACCCTCAATGTTACTTACACAAAAGACCAGCGCTACCTCAGCCCCTTCCGGATACTTCAGCATGAACGACCTTCATGGAAAACAGTGGAAGCAAGTCCAGTGTCTCGCTGACACCTTTTGGAAAAGGTGGAGACAGGAGTACCTGACAACGCTGCAGAGACGCAGAAAATGGACAGCAGAAAAGCCAAATGTAAAAGTGGGAGATGTTGTCTTATTGAAAGACAGTCAGGCACACAGAAATGACTGGCCAGTCGGGCTTGTGGTAAAAACCTTTCCCAGTACTGACAAAAAGGTTAGGAAAGTAGAACTAAAAATTGTCAAGCAAGGAGCTGCTAAGGTGTTTCTGAGACCAATCTCAGAGATTGTTGTTCTTCTTTCTGAAGCATCCTAGAGACAAAAGATAAAAATAGAAAGGACATTTGTTTCTTGATATGTTTTATTTAATAGTGGCACAATTTCATTATACCAGGCGGGGAGTGTGCTGCCATCCTGTTAGAAGATAACAGATTATTTTATTACAATGGTTAAATTGGATTTTCATTGTGTTCAATGGTGTTATTTGCCCCCTAGTGGCGCTTTCTGGTACTTAGAGAGATGACGCAAACAGGAAGTTCAGAATTTGTTTTGCACGCATAGAGCAGCTACAAGCAACGCTACGGTGCAGGTCTTTCAATGTTGTTATTTCTTGTCACGCTTCAGCCTTGGAAAAATATTTGTTTGTAAGTTCAATTCAAGCATTTAGCTAATGATAATAATCTTGTTATTGATAGAGTTTCTTACATATCAATGTTGGTTGCATTTACTCACAAATTGCAATGCCTTTTGTGTATGTCGTTAGCTGTATTACTTTGCTCATGCGTCATGCAAACGAATTGTAAAATATACAATACTGTAGTTTTGTTACTGTTTCTAGTGTAATATGCTTTGTTATTCTACATAGATGGTTATACATTATTAGAGTAATGAAAGGAGCAATTACCATATGGTTAACAATTAGCTATATGGTTTGGCATCATGCCAGATGCATGGTACCTTAGCACGTGCTTTGTATTATGCAACTTCAAATGTTTAATGTACAGCTACAGTATGTCGGTGTGACTTGAACACTAAAGTATATTCTTTTCTGTATTTTGCAGTTTCACAACATAAACGTTTCAATATATTCATTCAAGAAAATTCACGCCTTGGGAGTTTTATTGAAGACTTAGTTGTTAGCTATCTGTCTAGTTTTGCATGGGAACGCAACTCAAGGGCAGAACACCTTATACCACCCACCACTGCGACTTGTATGCTCTAGTCGGCTGGCCCTCACTACATATTCGTCGCCAGACCCACTGGCTCCAGGTCATCTACAAGTCCATGCTAGGTAAAGCTCCGCCTTATCTCAGTTCACTGGTCACGATGGCAACACCCATCCGTAGCACGCGCTCCAGCAGGTGTATCTCACTGATCCTCCCTAAAGCCAACACCTCATTTGGCCGCCTTTCGTTCCAGTACTCTGCTGCCTGTGACTGGAACGAACTGCAAAAATCGCTGAAGTTGGAGACTTTTATCTCCCTCACCAACTTCAAACATCAGCTATCCGAGCAGCTAACCGATCGCTGCAGCCGTACATAGTCTATTGGTAATTAGAACCACCCATTTTCACCTACCTCATCCCCATACTGTTTTTATACTGTTTTTTATTTATTTACTTTTCTGCTCTTTTGCACACCAATATCTCTACCTGTACATGACCATCTGATCATTTATCACTCCAGTGTTAATCTGCAAAATTGTATTATTCGCCTACCTCCTCATGCCTTTTGCACACATTGTATATAGACTGCCCATTTTTTTCTACTGTGTTATTGACTTGTTAATTGTTTACTCCATGTGTAACTCTGTGTTGTCTGTTCACACTGCTATGCTTTATTTTTGGCCAGGTCGCAGTTGCAAATGAGAACTTGTTCTCAACTAGCCTACCTGGTTAAATAACGGTGAAATAAAATAAAATAAATAAAAGTGTCCGTTCAAGTTTTTCAGCATAAAATACTCTGCAGCAACTTAGTGTGGTGTGGACACACACACAGATTCCTGTTGAACACTGTCACTTTAACTACCTTATTTTCTCAATAACAGTCTCTCTCCTTCACTTCATCCCTCTTCTCCCTGTGTCGGTGAACCCCTCCCATATCTGAACTGGCTACATAGAGGGCACTTGGTCAGGCCAACAGGAAGTATTATTAAAGAGATGCTTTACATTATACATAATATTATAACTAACATTATACCCTACATTATTCATAATATGCCTTTTCACCTGGATCATCGCAGCTAGCTAGCTGCAATCCGAATGGCTTCTCCTAGCTAACCTCTCTGTCCCGAAGCAAGCACCAATTAGCCTGGAGCTAGCCCATGCTAGGTCCATGTCCCGGCTAGATGAAGGGGTCCATCAGCCACTCCTGGGCTACAATACCTATTTTGCCAATGGGCGCCATTTTACTGCCGGTTCGGAGCCCCACCGATCCTTCATGACTGGACTACCGACATAATCTGCCCGAGGGGGTACTTCAACTGGCTACATCGTCGTGACGTCCCCCGAATGCCCATTTGCTAGCCTGCTAGCTGTCTCGAGCATATTGGACTGTTAGCTGAAGAGATCCATCAGCCAATATCTTAAAATTAACTGCCGAAATTTTTGCAACCCCTATCACTAGCCTGTTTAACCTCTCTTTCATATCGTCTGAGGTTCCCAAAGATTGCAAAGCTGCCGCGGTCATCCCCTACAGACCTATATCTATCCTACCCTGTCTTTCTAAGGTCTTTGAATGCCAAGTTAACAAACAGATTACAAACCATTTCGAATCCCACCATACCCTCTCCGCTATGCTATCTGGTTTAAGAGCTGGTAATGGGTGCACCTCAGCCACGCTCAAGGTCCTAAACGATATCATAACTGCCATCGATAAGAGAAAATACTGTGCAGACGTATTCATCGACCTGGCCAAGGCTTTCGACTCTGTCAATCACCACATTCTTATCGGCAGACTCAACAGCCTTGGTTTCTCAAATGACTGCCTTGCCTGGTTTGCCAAGTACTTCTCTGATAGAGTTCAGTGTGTCAAATCGGAGGGCCTGTTGTCTGGACCTCTGGCAGTCTCCATGAGGGTGTCACAGGGTTCAATTCTTGGGCCGACAGTCTTCTCTGTATACATTAATTATGTCGCTCTTGCTGCTGGTGATTCTCTGATCCACCTCTACTCAGACGACACCATTCTGTATACTTCTGGCCCTTCTTTGGACATTATGTTTACTAACTTCCAGACAAGCTTCAATGCCATACAACTCTCCTTCCGTGGCCTCCAACTGCTCTTAAATGCAAGTCAAACTAAATGCATGCTCTTCAACCGATTACTGCCTGCACCTGCCCGCCCATCCAGCATCACTACTCTGGACGGTTCTGACTTAGAATATGTGGACAACTACGAATACCTAGGTGTCTGGTTAGACTGTAAACTCTCCCTCCAGACTCACATTAAGCATCTCCAATCCAGCTTCCTGTTTCGCAACAAAGCATCCTTCACTCATGCTGCCAAACATACCCTCGTAAAACTGACCATCCTACCGATCCTATATTTTGGCGATGTCATTTACAAAATAGCCTCCAGCACTCTACTCAACAAACTGGATGCAGTCTATCACAGTGCCATCCGTTTTGTCACCAAAGCCCCATATACTACCCACCATTGCGACCTGTACGCTCTCGTTGGCTGGCCCTTGCTTCATACTCGTCGCCAAACCCACTGGCTCCAGGTCATCTACCAGTCTTTGCTAGGTAAATCCCCACCTTATCTCAGCTCCCTGGTCACCATACCAGCACCCACCCGTAGCACACGCTCCAGCAGGTATATTTCACTGGACAACCCCAAAGCCTCCTTTGGCCGCCATCCCTTCCAGTTCTCTGCTGCCAATTACTGGAACGAACTGCAAAAATCACTGAAACTGGAGACTCATATCTCCCTCACTAGCTTTAAGCACCAGCTGTCAGAACATCTCACAGATCACTGCATCTGTAAATAGCCCATCCAACTACTGAATCCCCATACTGTATTTATTTATTTATCTTGCTCCTTTGCACCCCAGTATCTCTACTTGCACATACATCTTTTGCTCATCTATCACTCCAGTGTTTATTTGGTATATTGTAATTACTTTGCCACCATGGCCTGTTTCTTGCCTTACCTCCCTTATCTTACCTCATTGTCAGTTTTGCATTTCATCGCTTTCTCCCTCGGTTTTTATAATGCACAACAGATGTGCATTGAAGTACAGATTGAACTTGTATTTATAATATTACAATTATATTTATGCATGTATTTAGAACACTTTGATAATGAACTTCTTTCAATAAAGTGTTTCACATTCTCTACTGGTTGAAATTGAGTCTCATTTGATGAAATACTACACCTTATCCTGTGTTTATCAGATCAATGCAGATGAAGGGCAATAGATGTTGCGATGAACCGGTTTTAGAGTATTTACATGATGCATAGGAAGTGTACTGTACAGTTTTCTAAAATTATTTTTCTGTATATAGGAATTACAAATCAGCCTTTAACTAGTTAAATCCTGTTTCTAGTCTATTCGTTAGAATTTGTAACCATTAATGTCCCAGGACCAAAATTGTAATAAATACATGCAAAAACAGTGTCATTCAAAGACTGGAATATGATACTCCTGGTATTGGATATGACTGAAAAATAGTCTAAAAAGACATTCATACCTGTACTGCACCTTTATTTGCCAAGGTAGAGTACATGATCAATGAATATATTAAATGTACAGGCTACAATCTGGGGCTCTCATGCATAGTAATAACTACATGTATATATGACTTGCAGCCTTGGTGTTACCGATGTGAAATGGCTAGCTAGTTAGCGGGGTGCGCGCTAATAGCGTTTCAATCAGTGATGTCACTTGCTCTGAGACCTTGAAGTAGTAGTTCCCCTTGGCTTTGTGGAGGTTTTTGTGGAGCGATGGGTAACGATGCTTCGTGGGAGGTAGTTGTTGATGTGTGCAGAGGGTCCCAGTTTCAAGCGCAGGTAGGGGTGAGGAGAGGGACGGAAGCTATACTGTTACATTGGCACAAAGCTATATTATATTCTACTCAATCCATGGGCTTCAATAATGTCATTTAGACTGTTTTGAAGTTGATACAACTGGCTATGATAGCTGAGGTTCATAGCTAGGTTCTGAACTAATATGTATACCAAATGTTTGGGTCCATACGCAGATTGGCTAGATAGCTAGCTACACATCCATAGGCATACAGGGATTTGTATAATCCAATGCACAATAAGCAAGAACATAGTTAGCTATTTACGTTATTTCATCTATCTGCATTTCATGGCAAATATCAGCAAGGCAAGCTTACAAAATTGTACATTCAAATTCCAGTAAATGCTTTAGCTAGCTAGATTCTTTATATCCCCTGTTTCACAAGACGACAGCCTGGTTTGCTGGTAAATTAACTTTATGATAAAAAAATATATGCATAATCGTTTGTCTCTACATTAACTAACATATTCCTGTCAACTTTACATTTTCTGCATGATTCGTTATGACGTTATAATCACTTATATTTGCTTCCATCCTAGTATTTTTTTCAGACATCTTTGCTAAAGAACGTCTCCAGCCTTGGGTCGCATATTGTCAAATTTGTCATGAGAACCACTCGTTATGATTGGTCGCCTCTGGTGATTTGCATAAAGTTGGGAAAAGTTTATATTTTTCACTGCCTTCCACGCCACCTTCGCACCACCCAAACATCCCCCGCCCTCTACACCGCTTTCCTTCCATTGAAATGAATAGGAACCGGTGTTTCACCACGCGGCATCCTGTGCTAGTGTATCATGGCAGCCCCCCGCACCTCTCTGATTCAGAGGGGTTGAGTTAAATGAGGAAGACACAATCCAGTTGAAGGCAGTCAGTTGTACAACTGACTAGGTATCCCTCCCTTTCCCAATGTGTCTGGTTTCTCTGTCCTGATAACATCCCGCCTGAGCTCGCATAGAAGTAGGCCTACCTGGCCTGCTGTGTAAATAGCCCATTTGGGATATTTGATTATCTTAACTCACCACATCCACCAATAATAAACTGAGTTTATTTATGTTTTTACTTTCATTGTGAATTATAAAAGTTCCTCACAGTATTAGAACAATATTTTCAACACACTCCAGGTCTTGCTAATCACCAAGTCTTGATGTGAAAGAACAAAATATCGTGATCTGATGATCCCATATATCCAGCGTCAACATCCTAAAAAAAACAGCTGTTTGTCCCGTGCTCACTGGTGCAGGAAAGTCTGAGGGGGAATAAGATAGTTGATACAATGTTGCAAGTTCGCTAGCTACAGCTACAGGCCTGACCCAGGTCACCCAAATGCAGTGCCTTAGACCTCACTAGAGGTAGAGAGATGAATGTGATTGAAAGAACCTGAATTTTCATCAGGATATTTTCTACTGTTTTATTTGTCGGCTTTTAGGCCTATGTATTTGACTTAGTTGAGGATGGAAGTTATAGGTCTACTGTTGCATTGGCCTATAGGCACTCATTTCTTTAACCACCAATGAATGGTTCGATGTGTCCATATGGCAGAGGCTGGTTCTCTCACATTAGTTGAATTTGAACTTTTAGATGTGTATCATTTTAATGATTAACCACGTGACAATCATTTTGAGAAACGAAAACATTATTATTCAAATATAAAAAAGAATCATAGCTGGCACTCAGATCAGTAGAAACAGTAGGATAAATTGTAAGCTTCCCCAAACTTGAAACTCATGGGCCACCTATGGTCTTTGCAATAACACCCATTTAAAAAAAATAGGAGGTCCAGTGAAACACATTGGAGGACCTGTGAAAAAAACATGCCAAATCCAACTGATTCAGTCTGGAGCTGAATTATGAGCCTGTCCTCCCTGATTTCACCCTGCACCAGCCTTCACTGGATCCTGCACTCTTGAGCTAATTGCACACACCTGTTTGTTTGAAAGGACCTGGATGGACCTGTTGAACTGTAAAACAAATTCTTTGAATTTTTGAAAACGGTGGATGGGGGGAGGAGGAGAGACACGTTCTCGGTTGAACTGCGGAGGCGACTAGAAACTAATGAGAATGATTGTTTGGCCACAAGTGAGAGTTTGATATCGTTGAATCTTGTTTTGCTACTGCAGAAATGTGTTAAGAGGTTAATGGGAAATGGCGGTGAATAGTGCGGATGAAATGTAGAAAAAGTTGGCGACGCAACAGCTGTGCTGGAATGAGAACAATATGGGTGTCGGTTCTGACAATATGGAGGATGAGGGTCAAGGGCCAGAATGGTCGGTAGTGGAAGAAGAGATCATGATATAGAACGCAGTGGATCGTCTAGTAAAGAAAGCCTAAAGAGGGCCAAGGTAGGAAGCAGGAGTAGTGATGTATTGGAGGGGAAAGTGGTGATAGTGTTTGATGACACCACAGGGTGTAAATGAGGCCCTATCTAACTAACTAATGCCTTAGAGAAAGAGGCAGGTGAAATTAAATTAGCTTGGTTCATTGGAGCTGGTAGATTGCTAATATTGTGTGGTAGCAAGGGTAGATTTTGAAAATGGGAAGAAGATTAAAAGCCATGTCCCTGGTGCTTATGCTAGGTTAAGGGGAGTCATCACTGGTGTCCCAATATCTATGTCCACCGATGATATTAAAGAAAATGTGAAGGGAGGCAGAGTGATTGAAGCCAAAAGGTTGATCAGTAGGAAAGAGGGTCAAAGAAGTGAAAGCTAATCAGTGATGCTGAGTTCTGAGAAAGTCCTGCCGGGAAAAGATTCCTCAGTTTCAATGTTAGAGAATTTGTCCCATATGCGCTGCAGTGTTTTAAATAACAAATAATGGGGACATGTATTTTGGGCATTTGATTTGGCATGTTTTTTTCACGGGTCCTTCAATGTGTTTCACGGGACCTCCTATTTTTTTTAGCCAGAAGAGAACTGGCCACCCCTCAGAGCCTGATTCCTCTCCAGGTTTTTTCCTAGGTTCCTGCCTTTCTAGGGAGTTTTTCCTAGCCACCGCACTTCTACATCTGCATTGCCTGCTCTTTGGGGTTTTAGGCTGGGTTTCTGTATAGCACTTTGCGACATCGGCTGATGTAAGAAGGGCATTATGAATGCATTTGATTGATGGATGTAGTTGCTCAGTGTGAAGGAAAGAAAAGATGTGCCAAGTGTGGAGGAGCACATGATTACAGTGAATGTGGAGGCAATGTGAAGGTTAAGTGCTGTAATTGTGGGGGAGAACACAGTGCAGCATTTCGGTGGATGCCAGGTACAGAGAGAGGCTAGAGCCGCTCAGAGATATAGGATCAGCCGTGATGAATCGTATGCAGAGGCCATGAAACAGATTGGTAGAACTACAGTGCAGAATGATGGATCTTACATGGGGATGTACCTGTAGTAAGTGGACCTACTGTCGTCGGAGCTGGTGTTTCTGATAGTCCTGGCATGGTTTTGAGGCCTGTTCAGAAATCTTGTGCCCATGAATGTGCAGGGTGGAAAAAAAATGCCAGGTTGAAGGTTATTCTGGAGATATTCGGGGGCAACACATGTTACTGTTAAGATATAGATCCATTTTAATGGGGGTGGATAGAAGTTTAGGGATTTATTTGGTTTGGGATGATATTTTCACTGTAGTACAGAATTGGGCAGATCATGATTGATCGTGCGATCCAGCACAGTAGGTGGCGGCATGCACTTAAACGATTGTTTGCGGACCGCCATGATATCAGATTGTTCTATGTATACTTTTCTTGGATAACGTAAGCAGAGTATATTGCAAAAGTATATTATGATTTGAAAATCTTCTAATTATAGCATTAGCTCCACCGTCATATGTCATGTGCATGCAACTGGAGAGCCTAACAACGTCTCATTCTTTTCATTTAGTTCTAACCTAGGCAAATAAGAACATTTACAATGTAAATTGCTGTTATGTCTAAAAAAATGAGCCCTAAATTAATTCAGCCATTTATCTCTGGCAATTGAAGATTGCACGGCCCATATCACACATAGGGCGGCGCACAATTGGCCCAGCGTCGGCTGGGATAGACCTTCATTCTAAATAAGATTTTCTTGTTGTTTTGATTACTTAAAAGTATCAGTGCTAAATCTGCTAATGTCTTGCTGATAAGATGAAGGAAAAGAGAACAGTCATTTGGCTAGGCAAAGGCAAAGTATGTGTTTGGTGCTTCATGGGCATGTTTTTATTAAACAGGACGTGGATGAATAAAATACTCATGTCCTGTATATTATGATTCAAGAAGGCTGTAAGATACAGTTCATCAACAGGCCGGGCCTAGGTTTCACACCTGGGGTGTTCTTCCATTACTTGTTTCTCTTTTCTTCCTATTTGAAATGAACTGCACCCAGGAAACCACTTTGTCAGTTGGTATCCCAATGTGCTCAATAATTCGAAGGTAGTCTCTTTAGACTTCTTACAGCAGCTGTCTGCGTGCAGAGCGCTTTGAGTCTGGCGAGAGATTATTTCCAACGTGACTTTTCAACCATAAATGAATTAAATGACTGGGTTGTTGAGTTAAGTGCAGCTGCATGAAGTGCAGCTTGGAAGATATCTTATTCAAATAGCTGCTATTTCAAAAAGGAATCATCGATTGTAATTTGAACATTTCTAGTGATGAAACAAACCTGATAACATATTTGTGCTATGTTCCGAGTGAGTTTGTCATGCAGGTGAAAGAGGACCCAAAAGCGACTTGGCGAAAACAGAGTCTTTAATCCAGTAAAGTAAATACAATCAAAAAACACAACTTTCACTCGAAATGACGAGGACAAACTGGAGACTCGATCTTGAACAGCAGGTGAACAGCAGGTTGCCTCGGGAAGGCACTTGAACCAAACAGACTCAGACACCTGCTCACCACGCAGCATCTGAGGAAAACACGACACGACAGGGCGATACACAAACACAGCACGGTGAATTCTAGACAAGGAACCGACAGGGCAGAAACGAATAACAAGGAGAGAAATAGGGACTCTAATCAGGGAAAAGGATCGGGAACAGGGGTGGGAAGACTAAATGATTGATTAGGGGAATAGGAACAGCTGGGAGCAGGAACGGAACGATAGAGAGAAGAGAGAGCGGGAGAGTGAGAGAGGGAGGGGGAGAGAGAGGGATAGAAAGAGGGAAAGAACCTAATAAGACCAGCAGAGGGAAACGAATAGAAGGAGAAGAACAGGGACAAGGCATGATAATCAATGACAAAACATGACAGTACCCCCACTCACCGAGCGCCTCCTGGCGCACTCGAGGAGGAATCCTGGCGGCAACGGAGGAAATCATCAATGAGTGAACGGTCCAGCACGTCCCGAGACGGAACCCAACTCCTCTCCTCAGGACCGTAACCCTCCCAATCCACTAAGTATTGGTGACCCCGTCCCCGAGAACGCATGTCCATGATCTTATGTACCTTGTAAATAGGTGCGCTCTCGACAAGGACGGGAGGGGGAGGGAAGACGAACGGGAGTGCGAAGAAAGGGCTTGACACAGGAGACATGGAAGACAGGATGGACGCGACGAAGATGTCGCGGAAGAAGCAGTCGCACAGCGACAGGATTGACGACCTGGGAGACACGGAACGGACCAATGAACCGCGGAGTCAACTTACGAGAAGCTGTCGTAAGAGGAAGGTTGCGAGTGGAAAGCCACACTCTCTGGCCGCAACAATACCTTGGACTCTTAATCCTGCGTTTATTGGCGGCTCTCACAGTCTGTGCCCTGTAACGGCAAAGTGCAGACCTCACCCTCCTCCAGGTGCGCTCACAACGTTGGACAAACGCTTGAGCGGAGGGAACGCTGGACTCGGCAAGCTGGGATGAGAACAGAGGAGGCTGGTAACCCAGACTACTCTGAAACGGAGATAACCCGGTAGCAGACGAAGGAAGCGAATTGTGAGCGTATTCTGCCCAGGGGAGCTGTTCTGCCCAAGACGCAGGGTTTCTGAAAGAAAGGCTGCGTAGTATGCGACCAATCGTCTGATTGGCCCTCTCTGCTTGACCGTTAGACTGGGGATGAAACCCGGAAGAGAGACTGACGGACGCACCAATCAAACGACAGAACTCCCTCCAAAACTGTGACGTGAATTGCGGGCCTCTGTCTGAAACGGCGTCTAACGGGAGGCCATGAATTCTGAATACATTCTCGATAATGATTTGTGCCGTCTCCTTAGCGGAAGGAAGTTTAGCGAGGGGAATGAAATGTGCCGCCTTAGAGAACCTATCGACAACCGTAAGAATCACAGTCTTCCCCGCAGACAAAGGCAGACCGGTAATGAAGTCTAGGGCGATGTGAGACCATGGTCGAGAAGGAATGGGGAGCGGTCTGAGACGACCGGCAGGAGGAGAGTTACCCGACTTAGTCTGCGCGCAGTCCGAACAAGCAGCCACGAAACGGCGCGTGTCACGCTCCTGAGTCGGCCACCAAAAGCGCTGGCGAATAGACGCAAGAGTGCCTCGAACACCGGGATGACCAGCTAACTTGGCAGAGTGAGCCCACTGAAGAACAGCCAGACGAGTGGAAACAGGAACGAAAAGGAGGTTACTAGGACAAGCGCGGCGACGCAGTGTGCGTGAGTGCTTGCTTAACCTGTCTTTCAATTCCCCAGACTGTTAACCCGACAACACGCCCATAAGGAAGAATCCCCTCGGGATCAGTAGAAGCCACAGAAGAACTAAACAGACGGGATAAGGCATCAGGCTTGGTGTTCTTGCTACCCGGACGGTAAGAAATCACAAACTCGAAACGAGCGAAAAACAACGCCCAACGAGCTTGACGGGCATTAAGTCGTTTGGCAGAACGGATGTACTCAAGGTTCTTATGGTCTGTCCAAACGACAAAAGGAACGGTCGCCCCCTCCAACCACTGTCGCCATTCGCCTAGGGCTAAGCGGATGGCGAGCAGTTCACGGTTACCCACATCATAGTTGCGCTCAGATGGCGACAGGCGATGAGAAAAATAAGCGCAAGGATGAACCTTATCGTCAGACTGGAAGCGCTGGGATAGAATGGCTCCCACGCCTACCTCTGAAGCGTCAACCTCGACAATGAATTGTCTAGTGACGTCAGGAGTAACGAGGATAGGAGCGGACGTAAAACGTTCTTTTAGAAGATCAAAAGCTCCCTGGGCGGAACCGGACCACTTAAAACACGTCTTGACAGAAGTAAGAGCTGTGAGAGGGGCAGCAACTTGACCGAAATTACGAATGAAACGCCGATAGAAATTAGCGAAACCTAAAAAGCGCTGCAACTCGACACGTGACCTTGGAACGGGCCAATCACTGACAGCTTGGACCTTAGCGGAATCCATCTGAATGCCTTCAGCGGAAATAACGGAACCGAGAAAAGTAACGGAGAAGACATGAAAAGAGCACTTCTCAGCCTTTACGTAGAGACAATTCTCTAAAAGGCGCTGTAGAACACGTCGAACGTGCTGAACATGAATCTCGAGTGACGGAGAAAAAATCAGGATATCGTCAAGATAGACAAAAACAAAGATGTTCAGCATGTCTCTCAGAACATCATTAACTAATGCCTGAAAAACAGCTGGCGCATTGGCGAGACCAAACGGCAGAACCCGGTACTCAAAATGCCCTAACGGAGTGTTAAACGCCGTTTTCCACTCGTCCCCCTCTCTGATGCGCACGAGATGGTAAGCGTTACGAAGGTCCAACTTAGTAAAGCACCTGGCTCCCTGCAGAATCTCGAAGGCTGATGACATAAGGGGAAGCGGATAACGATTCTTAACCGTTATGTCATTCAGCCCTCGATAATCACGCAGGGGCGCAGAGTACCGTCCTTCTTCTTAACAAAAAGAACCCCGCCCCGGCCGGAGAGGAAGAAGGCACTATGGTACCGGCGTCAAGAGACACAGACAAATAATCCTCGAGAGCCTTACGTTCGGGAGCCGACAGAGAGTATAGTCTACCCCGAGGAGGAGTGGTCCCCGGAAGGAGATCAATACTACAATCATACGACCGGTGAGGAGGAAGGGAGTTGGCTCGGGACCGACTGAAGACCGTGCGCAGATCATGATATTCCTCCGGCACTCCTGTCAAATCGCCAGGTTCCTCCTGAGAAGTAGGGACAGAAGAAACGGGAGGGATGGCAGACATTAAACACTTCACATGACAAGAAACGTTCCAGGATAGGATAGAATTACTAGACCAATTAATAGAAGGATTATGACATACTAGCCAGGGATGACCCAAAACAACAGGTGTAAACGGTGAACGAAAAATCAAAAAAGAAATAGTCTCACTGTGGTTACCAGATACTGTGAGGGTTAAAGGTAGTGTCTCAAATCTGATACTGGGAAGATGACTACCATCTAAGGCGAACATGGGCGTAGGCTTCTCTAACTCTCTGAAAGGAATGTCATGTTTCCGAACCCATGCTTCGTCCATGAAACAACCCTCAGCCCCAGAGTCTATCAAGGCACTACATGTAGCACCCGAACCGGTCCAGCGTAGATGGACCGACAAAGTAGTACAGGATTTTGATGGAGAGACTTGAGTAGTTGCGCTCACCTGTAGCCCTCCGCTTACAGATGAGCTCTGGCTTTTACTGGACATGAATTAACAAAATGTCCAGCAACTCCGCAATAGAGGCACAGGCGGTTGGTGATCCTCCGTTCCCTCTCCTTAGTCGAGATGCGAATCCCTCCCAGCTGCATGGGCTCAGTCTCTGAGCCAGAGGAGGGAGATGGTTGCGATGCGGAGCAGGGAAACACCGTTGATGCGAGCTCTCTTCCACGAGCCCGGTGACGAAGATCTACCCGTCGTTCTATGCGGATGGCGAGAGCAATCAAAGAGTCCACATCTGAAGGAACCTCCCGGGAGAGAATCTCATCCTTAACCACTGCGTGGAGTCCCTCCAGAAAACGAGCGAGCAGCGCCGGCTCGTTCCACTCACTAGAGGCAGCAAGAGTGCGAAACTCAATAGAATAATCCGTTATGGACCGTTCACCTTGGCATAGGGAAGCCAGGGCCCTAGAAGCCTCCCTACCAAAAACTGAACGGTCAAAAACCCGAATCATCTCCTCTTTAAAGTTCTGGTACTTGTTAGAGCAATCAGCCCTTGCCTCCCAGATAGCTGTGCCCCATTCTCGAGCCCGGCCAGTAAGGAGTGAAATGACGTAAGCAACCCGAGCTCTCTCTCTAGAGTATGTGTTGGGTTGGAGAGAGAACACAATCTCACACTGCGTGAGAAAGGAGCGGCACTCAGTGGGCTGCCCGGAGTAGCAAGGTGGGTTATTAACCCTAGGTTCTGGAGGCTCGGCAGGCCAGGAAGTAACAGGTGGCACGAGACGAAGACTCTGGAACTGTCCAGAGAGGTCGGAAACCTGAGCGGCCAGGTTCTCCACGGCATGGCGAGCAGCAGACAATTCCTGCTCGTGTCTGCCGAGCATGGCTCCTTGGATCTCGACGGCAGTGTAACGAGCGTCTGAAGTCGCTGGGTCCATTCCTTGGTCGGTTCCTTCTGTCATGCAGGTGAAAGAGGACCCAAAAGCGACTTGGCGAAAACAGAGTCTTTAATCCAGTAAAGTAAATACAATCAAAAAACACAACTTTCACTCGAAATGACGAGGACAAACTGGAGACTCGATCTTGAACAGCAGGTGAACAGCAGGTTGCCTCGGGAAGGCACTTGAACCAAACAGACTCAGACACCTGCTCACCACGCAGCATCTGAGGAAAACACGACACGACAGGGCGATACACAAACACAGCACGGTGAATTCTAGACAAGGAACCGACAGGGCAGAAACGAATAACAAGGAGAGAAATAGGGACTCTAATCAGGGAAAAGGATCGGGAACAGGTGTGGGAAGACTAAATGATTGATTAGGGGAATAGGAACAGCTGGGAGCAGGAACGGAACGATAGAGAGAAGAGAGAGCGGGAGAGTGAGAGAGGGAGGGGGAGAGAGAGGGATAGAAAGAGGGAAAGAACCTAATAAGACCAGCAGAGGGAAACGAATAGAAGGAGAAGAACAGGGACAAGGCATGATAATCAATGACAAAACATGACAGAGTTAGGATCACCTATGAGTTGGGATCACTACCTAGGTACTGCTGCTGTGAAGTTCTATGAGGGACTTTTCAGAAGGTCTGTTGCTCGAAGTCTCTGCAGCCAGTCAGAGCAGCGGAATGTGTTCCATTCAATATCCAGGTGAATTCCTGAAATGTGTGCTATCTCTACGGGGCCTGTCCATCTTCATGAATACAGTCATCGTTATTGAGACCCACCCATGGACCGACCCCGAGGCATGGACTACATTACCTGTCGGGTGGACACTCTTCGACTCCATCGGAGTGACACACAATGAGCGGGCAACATTTAGAAAAATATATGACTCCCCCCTCCTCCCCGAACTTCTCCAAACAGACGGCCCCTCATGAAGTCGACGGATTGCCCTTGCAAGTGCTCTCCGCACACAATACTACACCGAATGAGTAATGTATGCAAAGAATATGCAATTGGAATGTGCCAGGAAGTGCCTTGCATGCAAATGAGGTCCCAACTCATTCATTAAAGGCCTCAGCTATAACAACCGGTCTGATTTGCTTTCTCACTTACTGTTCCGAGAGCCGCAGCCTGGTGGTATTTAGCTAAATGCCCGGAGTGTATTCCAGGGGATCTTGTATAATGAGGAGAATGTTGACGGGATACTAGGTGGGTGGTTAACTCTGACGGTTTGCAACTCAAACACAACAGTAACAATAACGCAGAGGTGCCATGCCAATCAATTATACAAGATTTTCATTTGGGTCTTCCTGGTAATAATCTTCCTGGACACATACAGGTGGTGGTTTTAGTTGAGCGTCATCCCCTGACCCCCAAATGGTAATTAGCTGGTTGTAAAAGGAACCATACAATTACCAGACTATATGTTTTTCTGATTGCTCTATGTTCCCTCTTGTATGTATGGCTATTATATATGGCCCAAAGTGGCAGAGATTACTCTTAATTGCTTTGATAGTCTTGACTCTACCTGACAGCGCAACAAGGTGTGACTGTCAAACGCTCCATGAATGAATACATATGAGAGAGGAAGAGCGAGAGAGTCAGAGAGGTGTTGAGTGGGGTAACTCAAGGGAGGTGTATGGGAGAGAGTGAGAGAATGCGAGAAAACAGAGGCCTTGACAATATGCAATTTGCATGAGGTAGTATTGTTTTAATGGAGCCACTGTCTCTCAGAATTACCCTGGGAATGGGAAAAAAGAGTGGGGTATGAAAAATACTAGAGGATCTCGGCTCTCCTTTTTCAAGACAGTTTAAGATTATTTCTTTTTGCAATGGGGAAAGGTTTCATTTTTCACCCTTGCTCGGATGCTGGTGTTGACTACAGAGCAAGACTTCCTCGGAGAACAAGCTATTGTTTTTCTTGTCTGTGACACCTTGCTAGAACAAATGTTCAGAACCGTTTAAAGGAGAGCAATCTAGTACTTATGCTCCTATAACAGGTGGTTTGAAATGCATTTGTTTCCTTTTCCTACACTAGTTAAAGCTTGTAGGCCTATGATGTATTTGGACAATGACAACCGTAAGTGTAGTCTAGTGGCAGTCGGTACCATTTCAGATGAGGGAGGACAATGTTTTTTTTCGTGAACATGGCCTTTTTTAAATGACAGCGTATTGCATGACTTATTCATATTCCATTCACCCAGTTCAACGTAACAGCGGTAGGTTTAGGCTACTATATGATACTCAAATTGTCCCTATACCCATCATGAGGTTGCTACAACCTAGCCTATTCATTAGTTTATAACGTAGGCCGAGAGACACATTTCATGTGACAGACAGTGACACATGGACAGACGGTGACATTCAGTACCGCCTTGCACACTCTTGCCTGCATCGACCTGATAGTGGGTGTAATCATTAGTCCAACAGTTGCAAACGAAAGTTTCTATTGGACAAATTCATGTATGCTCACCCCATTTTGTTCCATTTGCTTCTATTTAAGTACTTTTTAAAAAACAGAACCGGCAGAATGAATACACCCCTGATCCTGCGTAAACACAGTTCAGTTTCATAGCAGCCACGTTGTATTCCTTTTTGCATCTATGTTATGCGCTCTCCTCCTCTCACCTCTTCCATTTAGCTTGTGGACTTCAATGCACAGCACATCAGCTGTATGTGACCAGGTGAAAAAGGTGACCAAGCCAAACCGCTACACACAGCCTACATCGTTGTCACCATATTAGCTAAAGTAAGGTCATAGTCAGTATAGCTAATAGAACGTACGCGTTAGTAAACCCGCTACAATCATGCAGTAACGTTATAGTGTATAGTCAGTAAGCATTTACACAGACTGGCCCCGGTGGCAATACATTTGTCAAACTTACCTTGACTTGGAAGAGTTCCAGTGTTGTGTTGGATATTCATAGCTAGTTAGCTAACATAGCATCCCTCTGTTTGAGCAGGGTGTTTCAGTAGGCTAAACTAGCTATCTAAATAAGTTAAATTGAAAGTGAGAAAAAAATGACTCTATTTCCATCTTGCTTCTCCTTCATTAAGGAAGAAGTATTTTATTTCTCTCTCTTTGAGTCAACTACTCACCACATTTTAAGCACTGCACTGCAGTGCTAGCTAGCTATAGCTTATGCTTTCAGTACTAGACAAATTAGCTGATCCTTTGAGTGGACATGTCAGTTCATGCTGCAAGAGCTCTGATAGTCTGGAGGACGTCCTCCAGAAGTTTACATGATTACTCTTGAGAACGAAGAGCCTCCTAGGTTTTGTATTGAAGTCAATATACTCAGAGGAGGACGGAAGGTCGCTGTCCTCCGGCTACACCAGGGTGCTATAATACAGAGTGCTCTTGAGGCTACTGTAGACCTGCTTTGCAAAATAGGGTGTTTTAATCAATTATTTGGTGACGTGATTATATTAAGTACAGTTTTATCTAAAAAGGATTAACTTAAAAAAAAAAAATACATTTTTTATGAAATTCACTGAGGAGGATGGTCCTCTCCTTCCTCCTCTGAGGAGCCTCCACTGGTGTAGTCACTTTTGTTTTGGGTTTTACCGTTTCGGATTTCACAGAATCAGATGTGCATAGTTCCCCCACATTCTACTATGATTTGTTTTTTTACAATTATATATTGACATTATGTAACACTGAAAGAAATGTGTTTTTGTAGCACGAGGCAGCTTGATGTACAAGTCCCAAGCCATTACAAAAAGGAAAGTTGCATGAAAGTTATGTCTCGTTATCGTCTAATCATTAGACCCTTCTTTCTAAACGGTGCATGGGGGCCTGTGGAGTTGTTTTCCAACACTTCTCCTTAGTAGAATGTATAATGATTGCTGAGGAACGGCTGTCCCGTTGTGCAATGATGTCCAAACCACCTGGTGATGAGTGCACTCCTTGGAACCTCCCCCAATGTGTATGCGTGTGCGCCATTCTGTTGTGTGTATGTACTAGTGGGGATTCTGACACTGACATTCTCAGGAATGGGTTGCCATAGAAATACATTTCTAGCAGTTGATAATGCACAAATAGGCATTAGGATGCAACTAAGGGTACAATTTAATGCAATCGTTTGTAAATATTTATTCAGCTTAAGGTGGAATAACTTTGTACATGTATACATTTCCCCAAGGTTCGATAAAAACACAGTTCCGCTATGCTGAGGTGAAAAGGTGTCTCACTGCTGGCTTAACTAAGCCCCTCTCCCAAAAAGAGCAGCTCCATCTTAATATCGAACCAAGTGGCGGGCCTGTCTGTTTTTCAAATTCATTACTAGGCCTTTAACCTAGAGTATGTTGCTCTTTTATTGCTCTAGTGGATGGTCTTTTGGCAAAGTTGAGGCTAATACAGGAAGCAACGTAATCCATATTTTGTTCACCAAGGCCTAGGGCTGTCAGACTTGAGAATAGCCATTAAGCTCATCTTCGCAGCAGGTGCCTAGCTCTCACTTTGTTCCCATCACTCAAACTCAGTGGGTCTGCAACTCTACTCAAAAGTGACCAGAGAAAGATAATGATCCTTTGAGAGTTCATGGAGGATCATCTTCTGAGAAGATGCCTGATCTGCCCAGTCTATTAAAGGGTTCACAGAGCAAGGAACTGCACCTGCTGTCTGTAGATTGATCCAACCTGTGATTCATACTGTTACCCCCCTGTGGAGCCTAGGTGGTTCACATCGGCTCTGTCCCAAATGGCACCCTATTCCCATATGAGGACGTTTAATGACGGGCTCTGGTCAAAAGTAGTGCACTATATAGGGAATAGGAAGTCCATTTGGGATGCACCCCATGTGGCTCACCGGCTCTTTGATGGTGATAAAGGGGAAGGAGGGAGGAACATCTGCGATTCCCCTCGTAGGCCCTTCCTGGCTCCCCTGCAGTCTGGTATATCTCATCAAAAGACAAATGATCTCAGCCGTTGGATCCCTCGAAACATGGATTCATCCTTCCAGTGCATTTGGTCTAGTGAGCAGCTTCACAGGTCTGGAGGACCACTTCACAGTGCCTCAGTGTGTTAGTTTTCACTGCAGTTTGTGATGGTTAACAACATTTTTGTGATGGTTTTGCAATGATACACAGAGATCAACTATTTTATTTCATGGTACCGTGCCTTGCAAAAACAGCTTATGGTCACGACTTTCTTCATCATCAGCAGACGAAATTCGGCACTGACGAATCTCTGGCTGATGCAATCGCACGCAAAGGACGTTTTCCGTCTCCCCTCGTAAGTACGGCTGACTTTCCTGTTAGAGGAAGTACATGGCCCAGGCACGGTTGAACGTCTTGCAAGGTGGAATTACGTCAATGTCTGATCAACAACACCATAAACACCACGAGACAAGCCAGCAAGAGCAACCCTCAACTCCCCTCAAGGAGAGTGTCCATCTTTATCCCCCCCCCCCCTCCAGTCTGGCGGCTCTAATATTATCCCAGAGATTTTAGCCAGCGTAATTGTTGATTTAAAGCAGCTTAATTTATCATTGCCGTGGCAACTCACGAGAGCTTTGAGGGGAGAAGGAGGGAGAAAAGGAGCGGGAAGGAGGGGAGCGAGGGGGGAGAGAGAAGAAAAGAGACCATATTTTTATTATAATAAATATAAATTTACTATCAGTCGTTCATCCATGTCGAGTCCATCACTCATTCTCACTTGGTGATCTCCCGATCGCATCAGAAATGAAATAGAGATGAACACTTGTTTTTCCAAGGATACGAAAATTGTTAGAATGTTTGGATGCGTTTCGGTTATGTTCTCACCAATATAATGATTGTTGTCCCTAGAGAAATAATCACCGCTGTGTTCATCTTTATGGCTCTAGTTGTTACACTAGTTGTATTGTTTTTGTTATAGTAAAAGAAGGAGTTATAATTGTATGTTTGTGTAAGGCTAGTTGGTACACTGTGATTGAGTCGCAACTTTAGGTTTTGTAGTGATAGTTGTTACACTATAGGCATATTGGTTTTATAGTTTTGCAGTGAGCGTTGGTACACTGTAGTCATTGGTGTATAGTCACAGCACTTATTTGAATAACTCAAGCATCCATTCAATGCATTTTGTCCTCTCAGCTGAAAAGACATCATTTATTTATACACCAATGGTGCTCATTGAGGCATGGGACACAAATCCCTCAACCCCCCCCCCCTCTCCCCCCCAGACCAAATATTTCTCTTTCCAATTCTTTCCCTCAAACTTCTTCTTCCTCAGAGATAGTTTACCCTCAGGCAGCAGACATATATATCTCTTTCTTTCAAACTTTTAAAACATTTTGTTTTTACATCCCTCAACGTTTTGTTGTTATGTTGCTTCTCAGAATCTATTGGCACCGTTTGCATATGAAAGGCATTCTGGGTTTGCTTCCAGTGTTTCATACTGATCTGTTCAGACAGTACACAGAGTTGTGATGCTTGTTGGTTTGGCATCTAAATTGTCATTTTGTCAGTTTAAGAGAATACTTGTAGAGCAGCTCGGTTCAATAGCCAGTTACCCAAATAAACCAACTTAAAAAAGGACCAATCAAATTCTTGGAATTGACTGAACAACTTTGGGATTGTTGTTCTTTGGATTCTCATCTGAATCGTCGATTGGGATCGACAATCCAAATCTCATCTTTTCTAATCTTTCTCGTTAGACTTGGCTCTCTTTTGTCCATACCTGCACTCTCTCTCTCTACCACCTCTCCCTCTCCTCGAATCACAGTCCTTCTGCAGTGTGGGCTGGTACCCACCTTAATGCATGGAATGCATGTGCCACGGGAGCATGACAACTCTGCCCACAATACTTTATTTGAGTCTGTCCCTGATGGGTTACTTTGGAATGAATTGAAATATAAATGCTGCGACGGTGAATTTTCAACCATTTCAAATTGACAAGAGCATGACTTCTACTAACTACAAACAGATTTTTTTCAAATTTCAAATGCCATGCCATGGTGAGTTTACAAGTATTACAAAGTTCACTTCAAAATAAGGTCAATCTTGATATGCCA
The DNA here is from genome assembly GCF_021184085.1 of Oncorhynchus gorbuscha. Lineage (NCBI taxonomy): Eukaryota > Metazoa > Chordata > Actinopteri > Salmoniformes > Salmonidae > Oncorhynchus > Oncorhynchus gorbuscha. The sequence goes on along the minus strand of NC_060196.1, from coordinate 17,954,807 downwards.
TTATGTCTTTCATTATGAGTTGGTAAGGAAGAAGGCTAGATTTCATCCCAGTCTATAGAATATCAAATTGGGTGCTAATGCCGAGGACAATATTGGAAATGTGTTTTATCCCTTTCATGTGTCATCCTCTGGGGTTCTTTGTACTTTTAAATTGCTTTTAACTGTGAAACATTTTTTACCCAAATATATAAAAAGGTAAAGTATGTATAATTTAAACTCAATGTGGATCCCATGTTTTTCTGTGTGTGTGTGTGTGTATACTTACTTATTTTCCACCACAATTTGCAAATAAATTCATTAAAAATCCTACAATGTGATTTTCTGGATTTTTTTTCTCGTTTTGTGTGTCATAGTTGAAGTGTACCTATGATGAAAATTACAGGCCTCTCTCATCTTTTTAACTGGGAGAACTTGCACAATTGGTGGCTGACTAAATACTTTTTTGCCCCACTGTATATATATATATATATATATATTTATATATATTGAATTTATAAACTGATACTCAGTAAAATCTTAGAAATTGTTGCATGTTGTGCTCATATTTTCGTTTAATATGAGCACAACATGCAACAACATGCAACAATTTCTAAGATTTTATTGAGTATCAGTTTATCAATCAATCAATTGAAATAAATTCAGTAGGCCCTAATCTATGGATTTCACATGACTGGGAATACAGAGCTGCATCTGTTGGTCACATATACATAATAAAGGTAGGGGTAGGGATCAGAAAACCAGTCACTATCTGGTGTGACCACCCTTTACCTCATGCAGAGTGACACATCTCTTTCGCATAGAGTTGATCAGGCTTTTGAATGTGGAATGTTGTCCCACTCCTATTCAAAGGCTGTGCAAAGTTTTTGGATATTGGCAGGAACTGGAACACGCTGTCGTACATTTCATGGGGCCATGCATTATCATGCTGATGATGGTGGCGGATGAATGACAGGACAATGGGCTTCAGGATCTCCTCACTGTATCTCTGTGTATTCAAATAGCCATTGATAAACTCTGTTCACAACGTTGATATCAGCAAACCGTTTGGCCACACGACGCCATACACACGGTCTGCCATCAGCCTGGTACAGTTGAAACTGGATTCATCTGTGAAGAGCACACTTCTCTTGCGTGCCAGTGGCCATCAAAGGTGAACATTTGCCTACTGAAGTTGGTTACGACGTCGTACTGCAGTCAGGTCAAGACCCTGGTGAGGATGACGAGCACGCAGATGAGCGTCCCTGAGACGTTTGTGCCAAAATTTGTGCAGTTGTGCAAACCCACAGTTGCATCAGCTGCCCGGGTGGCTGGTCTCAGACGATCCCGCAGGTGAAGAAGCCAGATGTGGAGGTCCTGGGCTGGTGTAGTTACACGTGGTCTGCGTTTGTGAGGCCAGTTAGATGTACTGCCAAATTCTCTAAAACCACACTGGAGGTGGGTTATGGTAGAGAAATGGACACTTGATTCTTTGGCAACAGCTCTGGTGGACATTCCCGTAGTCAGCATGCCAATTGCATAATCCCTCAAAAACTTGAGACATCTGTGGCATTGGGATGTGTGACAAAACGGCACATTTTAGAGTGGCCTTTTATTGTCCCCGGCACAAGGTGCACCTTTGTAATGATCACGCTGTTTAATCAGCTTCTTGATATGCCACACCTTTCGGCTGGATGGATTATCTTGGCAAAATAGAAATGCTCACTAACAGGGAGGTAAGCTTATTTGTGCACAACATTTTGAGAGAAATACGATTTTTGACCGTATGATAAATGAAACATGGGACCAACACTTTGCATTTATATTTTTGTTCAGTGTAGTTTGTACATTAGTTCTCAGATCATTTCAACGTTTTAGGAACCGTTTAACAATGAACTATCTAGACTCCCACAACGGATGATTAGTTTTCTTTAACTTCTGAACATTGACTTCAAAAGACCAACTTGGATTCCCTGTTGCATTTCTGTTATGGATGGTGCCATTACCTACATTTACCTGTTTGTTTTTTTGTTTGTAGCCTCTCCTCTGTAATGTCTAATATTCCTCCTGTGTACCAGCGCTGACCCAGCAGCACGACGAGTCTGCTGTAAATAGAAAAGCACCGGTATCCCCCTGTGAGCTTGTCGAGATGAAAAACAAAAGAGATGGATATCATTTTGAGGCAAGGTTACAGAAGTACTCATTCATCTGAAAGCCCGACGCCTTTGTGCGTTTGATTGCTGTTTGTTAGACTTCATGTCTTCCTCGCAGACTCTGCGTATTTGCGGATTGAGTCTCTTAACACTGTTTTGGTTACGACATGATTCCATATGTGTTACTTCATAGTTTTTAATGTCTTCACTATTATTCTACAATGTGGAAAAACGTTTCAAAAAACTTTAAAAAACGTGAATGAGTTGGTGTGTCCAAACTTTTGACGGGTACTGTATATGTCAGCTAGAAATGGATTAGTATGCCAGCTGAGCATTTCATGATGATGTCAGCTAATGAACTGCCTTCTTTCTGCCCACTCATTGACTGACATGGTGTCGGTGTTGAATGGAAGACAAGACTATCAATAGCGGCGCTGCATAACGATGGCGACCCCCATGCACTTACCACACAATGTCTTGTTTGCTAAGTTCTCTGTACTGTACATTGCTCTCCTTTTACTCTTATTTTTTTAATTTGGTCATTAGCACAGTATACACGATCCCAATTCTAGCTCCAAAATGCTGGCAATTTAAAAAAAAAATGAACATTTAGATTGTGCTGATTTATTGGCACGTTGAACCAATATGTTGCACACCATAGTTTAAAACTCAGTGGCTAGTGGTAAAACAATGACGTCATATCTGAATTCCAACATCTTTATGCACCTTCGCCATTGGTCTGCCAGAGGGAGTGTTTACTTCTAGGAACGGCTGTCATTCAATATGAGCATGAAGAAAAAACACCTGGACCCGTATCCACAAAGCATCTCAGAAATGGTCCTCGGAAACAAGACAAAAAAACTCCCAGCTCCGAGTAGGTTTTTGGATGATGTTTAACACTGCCCAGACAAACTGAGCCATGAGTAAATTCAACTTATACAGTCTCCACTGGTAATCATAACAGTTTGATGTACTGTAAATGAAAAATGGTGATGACGCTCATTGGTATTGTTGCAAAAGATGGGGAATAACTAATCGCGATGAGGCATCGCCAGTTTTTAACTGTATAGGGACACTTCAGACAACCATGGTGAATGTGACCACATGAAATGTTTTATATAATTTCTGACACAATCACTTTGCCTACACTTAATTATTACCTGATATGTTGGCATGCATAGCCTTTTTTTCCCCGTTATAACAACACACTCGACACTTCCCACAGTTGTCTAACAACTCTTAAATCACTTTGACACAGTAGGAATCGAGTAACATGCCGATAATGTTGTAACAACGTTAGAACTTTCAATCATTTTCATCGAACACAATCAAAGTTAACATAGGCCCTAAATGCTTTCATTTAACATCGGCCCTAAATGCTTTCAATTGCTCATCTTACAGGCATGCCCAATTTAGGCATTTTAAAAAAACAATATGGTGTTGTACTCCAAAGGGATATCTGTATATATATATATATATATATATGTATGTGTGTGTGTGTGTGTGTTTTATTTTTTTGCCATTTTGGTTAATGATTTAGGCCTATCATATGAAATGGGCGTGGTGTGCCTCCCGAGTGGCATGGCAGTGCTAGCTGTGCCACATTAGGACAGCTCCTAAATATCTCTGTTGACTCGGTGAGACTCTTAGGACTGAAGAGGCTTCATACATAGTTTTGATTTTCACCCAGAAGAGTAGGAGTAAAATGTATCTTCTCAGCACCAATTTTCTACTGTTAGGTACCTTGTGGATACGGCCAAGGTGCCCAGTTTGAATACTCATAAAGGGCATCCTTTTTCCCTTCTTGAAAGTAGCCTTATCACTGACTAATCATCTGTTGTGACTGGATTGGTGTAAGGAAGCTTCCCATTGTATTTAGTTTCGCCTCTTGAAATGTCAGATGGTCAGTTACTTCAAGGAAGGATGCATTTTGAGAGTATTTTCGAACAGGGCCATGGCCTATTACTTAAAGCTTGTATCGGTACAAGTCCAATTCTAGTATTCTATCTATGTATGACATGGCAACGATAGAAGACTAGAGTTGGCTACATTACACACAGTATGTAGACGAGGCTAAGACAGCGGCAGTACAGCATTTTCTCTGATGAATAAAGAGCAGGCCCATCCCGTAAGTGGCTGCTGCTGCAAAGCTTCACAACTTGCCGGGAGGCATAACCCTTAGTGCTGGGGCAAAGCAGTGCGAACTGGAGTGATGAAGACAAGTGTTTTTTTTTTTGTTTTTTTTTTGCTTCGGACTCTGCGAGGCATCGTAACCTAAAGGAAAGAAAAGAGTGGGAATGGGGGCAAGGACATGAATTGTGACAGATTTGGTAGAGAAGAAGAAAAGTCTCGCGTAGCAATTTTTTTTTTTTGACAGTGATAATAGTCCATAGTCAGATTGGGGAGGACGCAGCTAGGGATGTTTTGAAGACAACTTGTCAGACTTCTTTTTTCAAGTAAAGAAAAAACAGAACTTGCATGTACTGTAAGGCTGACTGTTCCTCAGTGGAATTGTGCTGAAACTTCGGCGATGCCAACATAGTATAACTTGTTGAATAGTGCTGTGACTGGGTTGCAAATGAAATTCAGGCATCTGGCACATTTTATGCTGAAATGCTGATCAATGTGCATTGTGCCTGTCAAATAACCTTTACATTACCTTGGACTGTGAGAGGGATAGTGAAAAAGTAGTGAATTGAATTTCAAACGTACAGTAAATCTTATGCTGCCCAGTCGTCTCTCACCATATTAGCTTTGTAGCTTGCAGTTTTCCATGTACTGTACTATAGTTGTTTCGAGTGTTATTGCTTTCAAACAGGTAGACGCGAGCGCCTTGCTACATTTGATTGTGCAATGTATTTGACTGCTTTTGAGCCTTACTTCTTATATTCAGATCGCACACCGTTGGATTCAGAACTGCAAATGAGAACTATATTAAATCTCTGGTCTGTTCCCGAGCGAAGACAGGCAGCTACATAAATATTGGTGGGTTAAACTACCCAGGCAACATTTTGAGAGGTATTAGTCTGAAGAATGCTGAATTTATATCAGTTAATTACTGCTCCTGAGCAATCAGAAAGCAAATGCAGTTCAAGACGGGGCCTCACTGTACTGTATATCTACGAGGATTACTTCTCCTCCCCACAGTTGCTAAGTGCTGTTGGAGAACTGCCTGGATCTTAAATCATTTTGCGGCGTTTTTTTTGGATCAATAACTCCCAACTTTGGAGGGATGGAGCTTGGTGTCTATTGGATTGATGCTTCTTCCCAGGGCAGGCGAACCCTCTCAGTAAATACATCTGCATTCACGCAGCTCTCTGTTCAATCACAGAGCTTTGGCTCCAGCATTACAAGCTTGGAACAGGGAGTTATTGGCATATCCTGCAAAGGAAGAGTCTTACTGACTGCCCGAGAGCCTTCATCGGGCATTGCAAATTGGCAAGGACTGTCGGTCTATTGGTGTCTAGATGTTTCATGTTAAAATGAGGATAATGTTTAAAGAGTGCCTTTTTTTGTGTCCCCAACGACCTCATTAAGAGTAATTAAGTCGCCCCAGAAGTTGCAAACAAAACTAAAATGGATGAATAGTATGAGATTTTAAAATTCTCCTCCACTCTAGATGAACTGCTTAGCGTTACACAGTAGCATCCATTGGAAGTTTTTGTTTTAGGAAATCTTTGAAATTGTATAAGCTGCCAGTAGGTATCACAGCTCTATGCCTGTGTAATACCTATCATGTAGTACAAAATATTTATACCTGACTTGATGCAACTACCCTATAAATACATATTCTGATGGTCCTTAGTATAAAGTGGGACTGTTGAGTGTTTTCATTCCAAATCCTCTGCATACATTACACAATAGGGTTGTTTGCACAATATTGTCTGACCCAACACCCTCTAAATGTTGTCGACTGCATGCATTGTCATGATATAGGCCTGGCATTTTCTTGTTATGTGTGGATGTTGAGGCCATAGTCTTTATATACATGTCTTTATATTGACCTACTGTACACAGGACTCATTTCCATGTATATGTAGCCTTTAATAGCTTTGTCCCAATTAGATTGTATTTGCCTTACCTCCTAATTATCCCCTAAATCCTGATAACTATTATTTAGAGACTATTACCTCTTCACCGACAGGGCCTCTCCATGCTTTTATCCCTCCAGATAATCCCCTACTCGGTTTTCACCCGAGCAGACAACTAACCAATGGATTTCTATCAAAATATAAACAGAATGCTGTTAAAATGAGTAGTAACACGTTCATATCCTCAGCGTGTTTTATGACCGCACTTGCTGGCTTCGGGCTCGTCCGCTCTCAATCTTGCCAAAAATAGAAGTTACACTGTCATTTGCTTGAAACGACATTGGCAAGCCCTTAAAAAGAGGAATATTAAAAAGTGTGTTTTAATCAATGGCTGTGACGGGGAAAGGATGGCGACGGGGATGGGGACGATGTCATGATTGCGCATCTTGGTGACGTGTCATGAATCACCGGCCCCTCCTTCCACATAATTAATTGAGGGGTTCGCCACGTCGTTTTAGTCTTCATTTTGCCCGCGTCATCCTAATGGTCACACACACACACACACACCCTCTAAATGTGTACCTTCAGCATTGCAGCCACCCTAAACTGTCATTATCGGGTCATCCACGCCGCAATGCCACCTCTCTACGTCGCCATTAAACACCACACAAAAATGTAATCTTTGCATTTCTTTGCCATCCTATAATTCAAAACATCAAAAAGAAGTGGCTTTAGGTGTACTCCAAATAATGTGTTTCGTCTCTCCCTCAATCACCTTCCATTCAAAGCCATAATAACATAGTCATATTCCAGTCATATTTCTCCGGGAAAAGCGGACCCTCTTTGACATTGAATTATACTGTGACAACGCCAGTGAATGACCGTGTCCTTGAGTTTGACAGGAACCATCCTGTATATTAGTTTTGCCTGTGGTCCTGTCTATTCAGAGTGTCTTTAAAGACCAACCACCTCATCGTCCTCCACTCAGGCGTCTGTTCATCTGCTTTGAGGTGATTGGTAGTTCTCCTATCGCTGCTCTTTGGGCTCTTTAGTGTGTGTGTGTGTGTGTGTGTGTGTGTGTGTGTGTGTGTGTGTGTGTGTGTGTGTGTGTGTGTGTGTGTGTGTGTGTGTGTGTGTGTGTGTGTGTGTGTGTGTGTGTGTGTGTGTGTGTGTGTGTGTGTGTGTGTGTGTGCAATCGTGCTTGTGTTTTTGTTGTTGTTGAGAGCATCGAGTGTGTTTTGGGGTGTCTGTGCGTGGTTAGCTGAATGCATTGATTAAGCAGGACCTGGACTAAATTGAGTTAGGACTGGAGCAGATGTTTGTATATTAAACTCTGGGGCTCAAAGGCACTCTGGCACGGCACACCACACTGCTACTCTCTCTAAGTACTGGCAGATTAAGGCGTTCATATTGAATGCATCTTAGAAGCTCTCTTCCAGACCCAGGATACATCCCAAATGGCATCCTATTCCCTATATAATGCACTATTTTTGACCAGGGCACAATTAGCCCGATTGGCCATTATCGCCCAGGTGGTGTAGTGTGCGATATAACAAGAGTATACTGCACCCTCAGGCCTGAGCTAGTGTGTTCCAAATATATATAGAGCCCTATGGGCCCTGGTCAAAAGTAGTGCACTGTATATGGAATAGGGTGCATTTGGGATGCATGGTATAGCTGTCAACATGGCTCCTACAGCCCAGCCCCACAGGTTGGTGCATATGGGGAGAAGCTCACAACATCCTCAATGACTTTTATATGTAAAACCCCAGACTCCCGGCCACCCCATTTTACAGCAGAACCTTTGGTATGATGAGAAGCAAATTTATAATATCACAGCATAATCAAGGATAGTTTAAGTCTCAAGCCTCTCAAGGCAACCTTGCGGTGAGAGCGATGACGAGCTCCGAGGAAGGGCCCCCGCCGAAGATGAGGATGAGTTTTATTTAGTTGCGAGATTGATCAGCTTGAACTTTTGCCTGACAGTAATTATGTCGGCTCTCTCTCTCTGTTCCTCCCTCTCTTCTTGCCCTCTCTCTCAGGGCCCTGTCTGAAATCTACAGCTGGCCACATTACCACCTCTACGGAAGGTAGGGCTCCCTGAGGTGATTCTTCTCTGAGCGCCCTGGCTCTCACACTCTCTATGCCCTAAAACCAAATACTATTTGAACACTGTTCTGAGTTCCTCAGTATCATCCCTGGCCCCATAGGTGAACCAGGGTCCCAGGTACGTGTGTGTCCCTTCGTCACCCCCTATACTCTTCTCTTTCCCACCACCACCTGTGTGTGTAGTTTTAGTACCTTGTCCCGCCCCCTCTGGGCCTGACCTCTGTAAATCTCTGGAAGTTTATTTCCCCAAGTGCACTCAACCCCCACCGACGCCTCGCCAATTAGTCTCACACCGCCTTGAGCGTATACCAAGGATGCGGGCGCGTGCGTGTGTGTGCGCGAGAGGGAGTGAGTTCAAGATGGATAGAGACTGTGCTAGAGTTTGCGTGTAATGTTGTGCCGACTGCACGCAGCTATAAACATTTGGCCCGTGCAAATCAATATTTGAAATATTTATTCATATAGTCACTTGCTGGAACACATTCATTTTAAGCCAACTGTCGGTGCTACGTCATCATTTTGACTTGCTGTTCCTTTTTTTCGGGGCAGAAATGCATGAAAGTGTGCTAAAGGAATGCTTACTTTCCCTGTATCCAATTCCGTGTTTGGTGCATGGGTGGATGCACCGGTGGCATTGTCTCCCAACGGGATAAAATGTTATTTCTCTCCAGAAATGTATTTTGGTTCTTTCATGCTTGAAAAGGATTTAGCTCCGTTAGCCAAGTGGCTCAGCGCCGTTCTCTGAGAAAGACTTTCCCCATTTATGAACATTTCAAAACTCTGGGCACACATGCAGAGAAGTTAACTCCCGTTTTCTCTGTGTGTGTGTGTGTGTGTGTGTGTGTGTGTGTGTGTGGTGTGTTGGAGCATTCAGTTTGGGTGTTTGAAACTCGATACAGTGAGTACAAGTTATGCAATGTGTAAAAAGTATTTTTAAGAAGTGTGTGTGTGTGTGTGTGTGTGTGTGTGTGTGTGTGTGTGTGTGTGTGTGTGTGTGTGTGTGTGTGTGTGTGTGTGTGTGTGTGTGTGTGTGTGTGTGTGTGTGTGTGTGTGTGTGTCTGTGTGTGTGTGTGTGTGTGTGTGTGTGTGTGTGTGTGTGTGTGTGTGTGTGTGTGTGTGTGTGTCTGTGTGTGTCTGTGTGTGTGTGTGTGCTCGTGTGTGTGAGGGATTTGTATGGGCTTAATAGAAAATGACTCCAATAAAAGTGTTACCCAGTGAAATGCTACTTGAGTATAAGTCAAAAATAAATCTACAGTGGCAAGAAAAAGTATGTGAACCCTTTGGAAACACAGTCTGCTTAAACTAATAACACACAAACAATTATACATTTTCATGTCTTTATTGAACACACTGCGTAAACATTCACAGTGCAGGGTGGAAAAAATATTTAACCCCTTATACAGTATGTATTAACTGGTTGACCCTCCTTTGGCAGCAATAACCTCAACCAAATGCTCTCTGTAGTTGCGGATCAGACCTGCAAAACAGTCAGGAGGAATTTTGGACCATTCCACTTTACAAAACCGTTTCAGTTCAGCAATATTCTTGGGATGTCTGGTGTGAACTGCTTTCTTTAGGTCGTGCCACAGCATCTCAATCGGGTTGAGGTCAGGACTCTGACTGGGCCACTCCAGAAGGTGTATTTTCTTCTGTTGAAGCCATTCTGTTGTTGATTTACTTCTGTGTTCTTTCAGGTTGTTGTCCTTTTGCATCTCCCAACTTCTGTTGAGCTTCAATTGGTGGACATTTTCAAGTTGTCCAGACCCTGAGGCAGCAAAGCAGCCCCAAACCATGATGCTCCCTCCACCATTCTTTACAGTTGGGAGGAGGTTTTGATGTTTGTGTGCTGTGCCTTTTTCTCAACACATAGTGTTGTGTGTTCCTTACAAACAACTCAACTGTAGTTTCATCTGTCCACAGAATATTTTGCCAGTAGCGCTGTGGAACATCCAGTTGCACTTTTGTAAACTTCAGACGTGCAGCACTGTTTATTTTGGATAGCAGTGGCTTCTTCCGTGGTGTCCTCCCATGAACACCATTCTTGTTAAGTGTTTTACGTATCGTAGACTCGTCAACAGAGATGTTAGCATGTTCCAGAGATTTATGTAAGTCTTCAGCTGACACACTAGGATTCTTCTTAACCTCGTTGAGCATTCTGCACGGTGCTCTAGCAGTCATCTTTGCAGGATGGCCACTCCTAGGAAGAGTAGCAACAGTGCTGACCTTTCTCCATTTATAGACAATTTGGACTGATGCACATACAGGCTTTTAGAGATACTTTTGTAACCCTTTCCAGCTTTATGCAAGTCAACAATTCTTATTCTTCTGAGATCTATTTTGTTCAAGGCATGGTTCACATCAAGTCATGCTTCTTATGAATAGCAAACTCAAATGTTGTGAGTGTTTTTTTATGGGGCAAGGTAGCTCTAACCAACATCTCCAATCTTGTCTCATTTATTGGACTCCAGGTTAGATGAATCCAAATAGCTTTTGGAGAAGACATATGCCTTGGGGTTCACATACTTTTTCCAAACTACACTTTGAATGGTTAAATTATGTATTCAATATAGACAAGAAAAATACAATAATTTGTGTGTTATTAGTTTAAGCACACTATGTTTGTCTATTGTTGTGACTTAATTTGATGACCAATTCAGGTAATTCCAAAGGGTTCACAAACCTTTTCTTGCCACTTTACCTAAGTATCAAAAGTAAAAGTAATTTCAAAAAAATACTTTAGTATCAAAAGTTAAAGTAAATATATGAATAATAAAAAAAATCCTTATATTAAGCAAACCAGATGGCACAAAAAAATACTTAAGTAAAAATACTTTAATGTACTCCTCAAGTACTTTTCACTACTAATGCACAGGCGCACACACACACACACACACACACACACACACACACACACACACACACACACACACACACACACACACACACACACACACACACACACACACACACACACACACACACACACACACACACACACACACACACACACACACACACACACACACACACACACACACACACACACACACACACACACACACGCACACACACACTGAGTGTACAAAACATTAAGGACACCTTCCTAATATTTAGTTGCCCTTTCCTGCTTATTATTTATTAACCATCATCTTTTATCTTTAATTTAAAAAATATATTGATTACTTTATTTAATTCCAAATCACCTCATCTGACAAAATCACAATTTTAGTAGTTCTTCAAAGTAAATAAGGCATACTTTTATGACTGCTGAATACCAACTATCAATCACTAAGATCATGTATTTTCAGCTAGATACCTTGCAAAGCAACTGCTCTTTATCCCTCCTATCTTTCTCTCCCCCACACTTTATTTTAATTTAACCCATATTTTACCAGGTAAGTTACATGAGAACACATTCTCATTTACAGCAACAACCTGGGGAATAGTTACAAGGGAGTCTGTCCTCACTCTGTTAATCCTAGTGGAGTCATTTGGGGGATGAATGAGCCAATTGTACACTCAGGAAGATTAGGTGACCATGATGATGCCAGATTGGGAATTTAGCCAGGACACCGGGGTTAACACCTCTTCTCTTAGTGCCATGGCTTTTTTAATTACCACAGAGAGTCAGCACACCCGTTTAATGTCCCATCCAAAAGACAGTACCCTACACACAGCAATGTCCCCAATCAGTGCCCTGGGGATTTGGGATATTTTTATTAGACCAGAGGAAAGGGTGCCTCCCACTGGCCCTCCAACATAACTTCCAGCAGCATCTGGTCTCCCATCCAGGGACCAACCAGCACCAACCCTGCTTAGCTTCAGAAACAATTCACTAGTGGGATTCTGTAGCTGGTGGTATTTTCAGGCTTGTGAAGAAACTGCTTTCTATCCCTCTTGATCATGCATTCTCTCTTCTCTCAGTCTCGGTGTCTGCTCCGCACAGACTGGGAAAGTTTAAGCGGACACGCAATGGATTATGGTTATTGTAGTTAATTACCACGGTTTCTGCACTAAACTAGAATACTGGCCTGTTGGAAACTAAAACTCCCTAATACATCGCACAGTTCAGGTTTCATCTGATTTATCTGTAGAGAAACTGAACATCGACCTCACAGAAAAAACCCGAACTAAACGGAATTCAAGTAATTGAACCTACCTTGGCCAATTTAGTTGTTTAAAGAAAGGAAAAATAACCTACATTACGGTTAATTGCTCAGCACTAGTAGGATAACACAAAGTTGTTTCTATTTTTGGATACGCACAGTGTATAAGTGCATATTATTATTGCATATGGGCGAGGTTAAAGGTTAATCTGTTTATTAGCTAGTACCAGGGAATTAGATGCTGAGTTGTACAGCATCAAACTCCTAGAAGAATGTCCCTTTCCTTTGCACCCCCCCCCACCCCCCACACACACTCATCACCTTTGCATTGAATAACCTGACATGTATGTCTATTAGACAATCTTCCAGTGTGACTAGAAGAGAGGGGGAAAGTTGAATGAATATTAATGATCGTGATGACCTGCCTGTTCCACCTCTCCCCGGCAATTCATTTAATTCTATTTGTTTGGAACGAGGGCTGGGACGAGAGACTGGAGAGAGACTGGAGACGTGGCACTTTGAAGAGACAACTCCTTCCGACGAGGAGTCCTTTGATGCCGCTCGCGCCCTTTGAAATAATTATGAATCTGAAAAGAGAAAGAGAGAGAGAGAGTGGGGGGAAAAAAGACGAGCGAGCAAGGGAAACAACGGCAGTGTTATTTCTCAAAGACAAGGACGGCAAAAGACATAATGAACCTCAGATCTCTGTTTTCTATCAGAAAGAAGAGAATGAAGTCTGAAGGCGGGGTTGGGTTGGGTTTAGTTCTAACTCTACCCTCGATAGTTTAACAGACAGCGGAGAGAGATAAAAGTATAGTCAAAGAAAACAGCAGTCCTTTTAAAACAGAAAAACACTGTCACAATTAGATGTACATATCAGAAATTAAAGCTAATATTTCTACAAGTAACCCAATCTCTACATACTACGAGTCTGTCCCAAATGCCACCCTATATAGTGCACTACTTTTGACCAGGGCCCAAAGGGGTTGTTTGCCACTTCCATCTGTTGTATGTCACACATTGATGTTTTTTGTGGAGATTCAGTATTTTATAGCCACTCAAAGTAACAACGTTTGTGATGACCATAAAGCTTTAGCTGCTAATCCATTTGATTGGATCCCCTTTCAAGGTATATGGTCTCTCGCCTTTGAAAACCAAGTCTGCATACCTAATGGAACCCTATGGGCCCTAGTCAAAAGTAGTGCACAATGTAGGGAAGAGTGTGTAGTTTGGGATCAGACCAAATATCACTGACTCTCCCCATAAAAAAATAATCAGCATTTCCCTTTTCATCCAGACTACACTTTCCACAAACCCCCAAACAGTCCTTTTGTTTAAGAGTTGCGACCATTAAGTACAGATGGATTCTGACTCCTAAACTTGAAATATTGAGTGCCATAGTCTGGTTTCTACACCAGAAGTTAATGGTTATCTGTGGGAGGAATATATATGGCGGAGGCAATTAAGGTTGGAATGTATTGAGTAAAGGAAAGGCCATCACAGGGTTGCAGGCACTACCTCTGAGGGTTTAGAGCTTGAGGTAGTCACCTCATACAAGTACTCTGGCGTTTGGCTAGACGGTGCACTGTCCTTCTCCTAGCACATATCAAAGCTGCAGGCTAAAGTTGCATCTAGACTTGGTTTCCTCTGTTGTAATCGCTCCTCATTCACTCCAGCTGCCAAACTAACCCTGATCCAGATGACCATCCTACCCATGCTAGATTATGGAGACGTAATTTATAGATCGGCAGGTAAGGGTGCTCTCGAGCGGCTAGATGTTCTTTAACATTCTTATTTTCAATGACAGCCTCGGAACAGTGGGCAGAACGACAGATTTTTACCTTGTCAGCTCAGGGATTCGATCTTCCAACCTTTCGGTTACTAGTCCAGCGCTCTAACTAGGCTACCTGCCACCCCCGCTTAACTTCCTGCCTAGCAATAAAGTTAGAGAGACGGAGGATACTTCACCAAATACCTGGTGGTGTATATATACTTATGCTGGTGGCAAAATGTCTTTGTCCGTACAGCTGTTCGATCCTTGGCTTGAGCTTTTATAGTTATTTACTCTTATTTAGAACCTAACAGTACAGTACATGTAGCAGCTGTTGCAGCCAGGTCTGAAATAATTGAAGGTATGACATTGCAATTATCTGCTGACAAGAATGATCAGGGACCATCTATCATGTGCTCTTTATCAATCCAATCCCTTTTCAAGTCTGTTATTTTTCTCTCCCAAGGCTCTGGCTCTGGTTATCCAACAGCTGTCTTGTTGCTATCCCAATATACCATTAACAATGATAGCTTTCCTCACGATCCTGCGCCGATTAAGTCCCAATCCACAGAAGGGTCTAGAATTACGTCGGAGCGCAGGTGCCACCGTTCTTACTCATTTATAAACTGTGTATTTGTAGAGTTTAACTCATCCCCAAAAATATGATTTATGTTTTTGGTCCATTACTGTTGCCTGGCTACCCAGACTCCTTGCACTGGCTAAACGCTTACACCACTCCCACGGACGTTAGTTTCTTCTCCTCAAGCGAGGCTGGATCAGAGTACAAAGCCAGACCATTGACTGACTGCGAACACATTCGGGGTCATCTATTTGGTTCAGAAACCAATGGGTTGTGGGCCAGAGCCAGAACACATGTGGGTAAAGCGACGGTTTAAACATGTGTCATTGTCTTTGATACTCTGATTGGTTAGAGATGATCCAATCGATGATGACCTTGTTTTGTAAAATTCCTCTTGTGCCCCTCTGCCGTCATTGGAGTCATTTGTGGTGGTCTCAGCCTAAAGTATGTAGTGAACAAGGAGCAAAATAAACAGAGGAGTGAAATAATTTAGTGTGAGTCGTCGGGATACTATTACCGCTAATGGGAATGCAATTATAAGAGAAGATTCCCCCTGTTTCCAGAACAAACAGCAGCTCCACACACACAGATGTACTAACAAGTTATTTGCTATTGTTATCTGCTTATTGAATATTGTACACATCTTCCTCTCCTTTAGCTATGAAACCCTTATTTGTTATGAGGCACATTACACTGACTTGTGTGAGCTGTATCGCATTACGACATAACATAGTGGCTTTTTGGACCTTGGGGGGGGGTTGAGTACTGAGTGATTGATCATTGCTGTACTGTGAGGGGGCTCAGTCAAGACAGATTCAGAGAAAATGGCTCCCTTTACCAATGTTAGATATTTGGATATAGTCCTTAGAACATGAAAGTCCCGGGGCCGGTTGCACCTGTTGGTCGTAACACACCGTCCCACATGAGCTGCGCTCTACAGCGGACCTATAAATTGCAACCTGGGTGTAAGCCTTCTATGAGCCACGCCTAGGTGTAGAGTCCTCGCCTAGTAGGGAACAGGTGTAGGCTCTTAGTCCCAAATAATCATTATCATACTGATAGAAAATGAATCACTTGTTCATATTTCACAACCTCTGCAGGCTTTTGGAGTTGCCTATGTGCAAGTCATTAGTACAATAATAATACTCTTTATTTAGGCAACATTATAGCATCCTACATGTTTCTAAATCAGTGGTAGATGTGCAAACGAACAGTTGAGCGTTCACCTCCACTTATTTATCCAGCCAGAGATGAATTATCCATGTTTACAGATGGAGATTCAGTGAAACAAAAGTTTCTGTGCGAGAAATAAATATTCCAAACGTAGTCTGGGACAGTTGTGGGATGCGATAGATCCCATGTTAATACGGCCACAAGCACCCAAAAAACTTTCTTACGCAATGTGGCTGACGCGACAGATCAGAACGTTTAGCTTAAAATGTTGATAGGTGTAAAGTACTTAAGTAAAATCACTTTAAATGACTACTTAATTAGTTTTTTTTGCGGTATCTGTACATTTCTTTACTATTTAAATGTTTTTCTACTTATACTTCACGACATTCTGAAAGAAAATTCTGTACTTTTTACCCCATTCATTATCCGCAACACCGAAAGCTACTCGTTACATTTTGAAAGGAAAATGGTCCAATTCACACACTTATGAAGATAACATCCCTGGTCATACCTACTGCCTCTGATCCGGTGGACTCAAAAAAACACATATTCCCATTTATAAATTATGTCTGAGTGTCTGCGAATGTCGCGAAATGCTTGTGCTTCTAGTTCTCGACGATGCGGTAATATCTAGCAAGTAATCTAACAAATTCACAACAACTACCGTATGCACACAAATGTAAAGGGTTGAATAAGAATGTCATATAAGTATATGGATGAGCGATGGCCCTGCGGCAGAGGCAAGATGCAGTACATGGTATAGAAAACAGTGGCTTGCAAAAGTATTCACCCCCTTGGCATTTTTCCTATTTTGTTGCCTTACAACCTGGAATTAAAATTGATTTTTTTTTTGGGGGGGGGGGGGTTGTATCATTTGATTTGCACAACATGCCTACCACATTGAAGATGCAAAATTATTTTTTTATTGTGAAACAAACAAGAAATAACACACAAAAATTAAAACTTGAGCGTGCATAACTATTCACCCCCTCCCAAAGTCAATACTTTGTAGAGCCAACTTTTTGCAGAAATTACAGCTTTGGGGTATGTCTCTAAAAGCTTGGCACATCTAGCCACTGGGATATTCTTCAAGGCAAAACTGCTCCGGCTCCTTCAAGTTGGATGGGTTCCGCTGGTGTACAGCAATCTTTAAGTCATACCACAGATTCTCAATTGGATTGAGGTCTGTGCAATATGGGATGAGGGGGGGAGTGGGAGCAGACGTGGCAGTCTGGGCTTTGACTAGGCCATTCCAAGACATTTCAATGTTTTCCCTTAAACCACTCAAGTGTTGCTTTGGCAGTATGCTTAGGGTCAATGTCCTGCTGGAAGGTGAACCTCTGTCCCAGTCTCAAATCTCTCGAAGTCTGAAACAGGTTTCCATCAAGAATTTCCCTTTATTTCGCACGAGAAAAACTGTTTTTCAATCTCAAGGCCATCAGACTGCTAAAAAGCAATCACTAACTCAGAGAGGCTGCTGCCTTCATCAATCAATCAATCAATCAATCAATCAATCAATCAATCAATCAATCAATCAATCAATCAATCAATCAAATGTATTTATAAAGCCCTTCTTACATCAGCTGATGTCACAAAGTGCTATACAGAAACCCAGTGTCACAGCTCTCGTCGTAATGAGGATCGGACCAAAACGCAGCGTGGTAAGTGTTCGTGATTCTTTATTAACCAAAACCCTTGAACAAAATAACAACGTTTTAAAAAAGCAGTTCTGTAAGGTGCATAAACTATATAGAAAACAACTACCCACAAAACACAGGTGGGTAAAAGGCTGCCTAAGTATGATTCCCAATCAGAGACAACGATAGACAGCGGCCTCTAATTGGGAACCACACTTGGCCAAAAACATAGAAATAACTAAACTAGAAAGCCCACCCTAGTCACACCCTGGACTAACCAAAGTAGAGAATAAAAGCCTCTCTATGGCCAGGGTGTGGCACCCAGCCTAAACCCCCAAACATAGACTCACTAGTCACTTTAAACAATGCCACATTAATAATGTTTACATATCTTACATTACTCATCTCATATCTACTATATGTTACAGGGAAAATCTATAGGCAGAAGTAATGACATGTACGTTTCAGGATTGATAAGGTACAGACCCCAAAGCAAACCTGAGGGCAGCCAGTGTGAGTACATATTTGTTCTCCAACCATGTCTCGTCAAATTTTTAAATATTATCCAGCAAAGGCCAGAGCCAACCAGATCTAAACTCAGCAAGAAAAGAAACGTCCTCTCACTGTCAAGTGCGTTTATTTTCAAACAGACCTCGGCATAACGCTTATTCCTTCGACGATAAACGCAAATCCGACCATCACCCCTGGTGAGACAAAACCACGACTCATCAGTGAAGAGCACTTTTTGCCAATCCTGTCTGGTCCAACGACGGTGGGTTTGTGACCATTGTTACGTTGTTGCCGGTGATGTCTGGTGAGGACCTGCCTTACAACAGGCCGGACAGTCTGAGCACTGATGGAGGGATTGTGCGTTCCTGGTGTAACTCAGGCAGTTGTTGTTGCCATCCTGTACCTGTTCCGCAGGTGTGATGTTCGGATGTACCGTGCAGGTGTCCGTCCTGTCTCCCTGTAGCAGGCGTCTTACAGTACGGACATTGTAATTTATTGCCCTGGCCACATCTGCAGTCCTCATGCCTCCTTGCAGCATGCCTAAGGCACGTTCACGCAGATGAGCAGGGACCCCGGGCATCTTTCTTTTGGTCTTTTTCAGAGTCAGTAGAAAGGCCTCTTTAGTGTCCTAAATTTTCATAACGGTGACCTTAATTGCCCACCGTCTGTAAGCTGTTAGTATATAAACGACTGTTCCACAGGTGCATGTTCGTTATTTGTTTATGCTTCATTGAACAAGCATGGGAAACAGTTTTAAATCCTTTACAATGAAGATCTGTGAAGTTATTTGGATTTTTATGAATTATCTTTGAAAGACAGGGTCCTGAAAAAGGGACGTTTAATATTGGGAGGGACACCAAACCTAATATACACTTATAGCTAGGTGGATAACTGGTGGTGTTTTTCTCTCTTATTTATCTATAAAAAATGTTGACTTAATATTTCTCTCTACCTAAGTAATGAGGAAGGCAAATAGTAATTATTACTTTTTCATATGGTCTTTTCTTCAATAAATATCTCTCTTTTGCAGTGATGGACCACCCTAATCATTTTCATTCATGTAAAACCCAGGGTTTGAAAGACGGTGATGCAATTTTTTTTTTACGAAGAAAGGGGAGGAGAGGAGGAAAGGCAGCGCTTGAGAAAAGCAATTTATTTAGTTGATTTAAAGTTTCGTAGTGCATTTAATTATGTCTCAGTGAATAATTCCTTTGTTTCTCCCCAATACTGTTGCTTCCAGTTGCCACGGCGCCTGCCCGTTGATTGACGTGTGGAGAGATCTAAGCGAACGCGCCCCAGTTAGCGCTGATTGACACCTCTCAGGTGTGCTTTACTCCACAATCAGAGGCAGTGTGGGTTCGGGCGGGAAAAAACAGAGGGGCTTTACTATTGATGGGCGTAAGCGTGCCAGTGGGAAGATTAGAGATGGGTGTCAGAGCTCCGCAACACCCAGAGAATAGCTTCTTGATTACACTTGAAATCAGCTTGCAAATCATGGGATCCTCGTTTTTTCTCCATTCTCTCCTCCTCCTCTTCTTTTATCATAGGCCTTTTCTCAATTGGATTTGCTCAACTCCTGCATTCTCTCTCCTTCGTCCTCTCTCACCTTCTTTTGAAAAAGGTCGAATTGCGCGTCATCCTGCAATATATGTTTACAGGGTGGTATACCAAAATAAATGTATAAAGTGATAAAAACTCATTTAGCAAGTTCTGCAAGACATTGTGTTGATAAAAGGATAAGTAACATATCGCTTTTAATTGTTTGCATGCTTTCTCCTTCAAGAAAATAATAGCTGATTCAAAGGGGGGGATGGCAGATTTCAAAACTGATTTCCTTGAAGGACTCGGGTAGGATACACTTGTGCTTCCTCGCCAAAAGGAGGCTGTCAAGGAGGGGAGGACCATCTTCCCTTTGCCTGCTAACGAATTGACACTCTCCTCGACCACTTGTTGGTTTCCGTGTCATGGAGAGGAGAGGATGGAGGACAGACTTTTGCCCAAATGAGAAAGGCCTTAGTGTCTGCATCAGTCTGGCAGTGGAAGGATGGAGGGGAGCAGAGGTGGCTGGGGGGGCGGGGGGGGGGGCAGTGCTAAGTACACAGCGAGGGAGATGGGAAATGCAGACGGGTGGTGAGGGGGGGAATCATTGGGAGATGTCGCTCCACTTCACCGTCACTCGATGTGGCTAATGTGTTTCTTGTGTCACTCTGTAGGAGAGGAGTTGTGGCGTACAAGAGGGCTCGGCTGTCATAACAGGGGTATATTTTCATAGAAGTGCTGCAAGTCTGTGACTGTGCCATTGAAACCAAGAGGCCAATTGTTTTGTGCGGGTCCAACTCCTTATCTCCCCTTGACTTCACATCAATACCAGAATTCCAGTCGTTGTTTTCAAGTACTTGTTTGTTCATGCCATTAAAAAAAAACTCCTTCGCCTTTGTGTTGACTTTGCACTCTCTCTCCTCCCCTGAATGTGATTACCGACGGCTCCTTGAGAGCCCATCGCCGTAGACGCCACCATCCATCTGGACGTGTGATCCATTAACGACGTACGCTGTCTGCGGGGATGGAGTCTGTTATAATATCAGACGGAACTTTGCGGAAGTCGGCACCATCATATTTCAAATCAACGGTCTGGAGTGTTGAGAGAGGGACAAGCGGCAGCAGGAAGAGATACTTAGATTAGAGGTTTATTTTGTGTGTTCCTTTGTTTCTGTCAGGAGCAGGCGGCAGGCTGATGGATCTGTTATCTCACTGACTGTCTGTCTGGTTGATCCCCCACTTACAGCCTGTAGCCCCGGGCTGCTTGTGACCTGTCACTGAGGGCTGATCTGAATGACAAAACTGTACTTCTGTTACAGGCCTCAGTACAGAGAGTCACTGTGTATAAAGAGTCACTGTGAGAGACCCCCTACCCCCCTCCATCTGGCACGCAGGCTTGAGCAAATGCACGATGAGGCGGTGATTACACGTCCTCTGCTCATCTTAGCAGAGCTGCAAGAAGTTAACTTTAATGTGTTCTCATAAGGTTGACTGGAGGTAGATCAAATCAGAGGAGAGACAACCACCTTGTCGCTCAACTTGCTGGCGGGATCAGCGCCGGCCTCCCATCAAAGTGGGATTACCGATGTAAATCTGGCTAATTGAATTTACATGTGGATACAGGCCATGATTACAGGCCATCAGTGATCGCTACATTACCGACATGTACATATTACCTCAATTACCCCAACGAATCGGTGCCCCCGCACATTGACTCTGTACCGGTACCCCCTGTATATAGCCTCCACGTTGACTCTGTACTGGTACCCACTGTATATAGCCTACACATTGACTCTGTACCGGTACCCCCTGTATATAGCCTACACTGTGACTCTGTACCGGTACCCCCTGTATATAGCCTCCACGTTGACTCTGTACCGGTACCCCCTGTATATAGCCTCCACGTTGACTCTGTACCGGTACCCCCTGTATATAGCCTCCACATTGACTCTGTACCGGTACCCCCTGTATATAGCCTCCACGTTGACTTTGTACTGGTACCCCCTGTATATAGCCTCCACGTTGACTCTGTACCGGTAAACCCTGTATATAGCCTCCACTGTGACTCTGTACCGGTACCCCCTGTATATAGCCTCCACGTTGACTCTGTACCGGTACCCCCTGTATATAGCCTCCACTGTGACTCTGTACCGGTACCCCCTGTATATAGCCTCCACGTTGACTCTGTACCGGTACCCCCTGTATATAGCCTCCACTGTGACTCTGTACCGGTACCCCCTGTATATAGCTTCCACGTTGACTCTGTACCGGTACCCCCTGTATATAGCCTCCACATTGACTCTGTACCGGTACCCCCTGTATATAGCCTCCACGTTGACTCTGTACTGGTACCCCCTGTATATAGCTTCCACGTTGACTCTGTACTGGTAAACCCTGTATATAGCCTCCACTGTGACTCTGTACCCGTACCCACTGTATATAGCCTCCACGTTGACTCTGTACCGGTACCCCCTGTATATAGCATCCACATTGACTCTGTACCGGTACCCCCTGTATATAGCCTCACTATTGTTCTTTTACTGCTGATCTTTAGTTACTTGTTACTTTTATTTTTTACTTATCGATTTTTTACAGAACTTATTTTTCTTAAAACTGCATTGTTGGTTAAGGGCCTGTAAGTAAGCGTTTCACTGTAAGTCTACACCTGTTGTATCCGGCACATGTGGCAAGTACAATTTGATTAACTGTTAGTTCATCCTTAACTCAGTCCGAATGTCAAAAGCTACCAATGCCAGGGTCACGCAGCAATTGTCTGATGATGGAAAAGGGGGTGGGTGAAATATGCCGGGAATTGTGGGTAACCTTGTGCAAGGCTGAGGCGTTAATAACTCAAACACTCTTGGTAGGCCGGAGTTCTTTGCGCTGCGTCGGGTTGTCTGATTGATCTCTGATTGATAACTGCTGAATCTCTGTGAGTCTTGAAATGACACTGCAGCGTCATAGTCCCCCATAAACACATAACCAGCTTGGAACAACAATGACTTGGGTGCATATCATGTCCCAGGTCAGAGGGGCCGGCTCCGTTTTTCTTTGTAAGCTGATTGTTCTGGGTCTTGTATGTAACATTACGAGACCTTGGGACTATAAGATTCTGTGATATTGAGCATGAAAGTTTTCACATTTCAGAACATTTTTGTTGGTCCTCACCTTACAGGTACCTAAAGTGCAGAATATTTTTTAGGTGGGTGCAATCTGGGTTCAGCTATAAGGCTCTATCTGCCACAGAATGTTACAATTATGTCGATAGAAAAGTATAGGCATTTAGTGACTTAAATAAGAGTATACCGATCTTTCTAATCACATCATCAATTATATTAGTTCATTTTCCTCACACATTTGTTAAAGTGATTATCCTATATCCCATGGAGAACTAGCAACGTTGCTAAAGCTTAGCTCTGGATAAGTAAACTTGCTATATTTTTCTGGTCTCTGACACCGAAAGTCAGTAAACTACTTGCTAGTTAACAATAAATTGTGGTCAGTATCCCTTCCATGGAGGTTTTCATATGGATAAAGAACAATACAAAAGCAGCAACGCCTCTCCTAGGGCCTTAACATGAGAGCTTACGTTATGGCCATTCTTCTGAAAAAGTGGTGAGGAAAATCTAAGTAATGTAAAAAGAGGACCATTCCTATGATGGGAATAACCAATATATGGTTCTATCTGCAAAATATAGTTTGGAGAATTATTTTTTTTCAAGTCCCAGATCTCATATCACTAAAAGTTGTCTTCCTCTTTCGTGTGACTCAACAAGTAACCTCAATATTGGATGGCAGATGGGACCTTAAAACAACAAGTTAAAAGGTGTTTGCGCAGAAAGAACTGTAGGAGTTTACAATTTTTTTCATTGTAAATGTACTTATTTAATTTATTATCTGACATATCTCACATGTAAAGGATCATAATAAAGAGCAACTCTATTCAATAACAATTTTTATTTTTACCAACATTTCAAATAGAATGTCAGATAGAACCGAAGATCAAGATGAATTATTATAAAAATTGCCTCAGTGGTGGAAAAAGTACCCGATTTGTCATACTTGAGAAAAAAGTAAAGATACATTAATAGGAAATGACTCACGTGAAAGTCACCCAGTAAAATACTACTTGAGTAAAAGTCTAAAAGTATTTGGTTTTAAATATACTTAAGTATCAAAAGTAAATGTAATTGTAAAATTTACTTCAGAATAAAAAGTGAAAGTATGAATAATTTCAAATTCCTTATCTTAAGCAAACCAGATGGAACAATTGTTAGTGTTTTTAATTTGCGGATAGCCAGGGGCACACTCCAACACTCAGGAACAAAGCATTTGTGTTTAGTGAGTCCCCAGATAGGTAGAGGTAGTAGAGATGACCAGGGATGTTCTCTTAATAAGTGCATGAATTGGACCATTTCTGTCCTGCTAAGTATTCAAAATGTAACGAGTACTGTTGGGTGTCAGGGAAAATGTACGGAGGAAAAAGTAAAAGTAAAAGTTGTCAAATATACAGTTGAAGTCAGAAGTTTAGATACACGTTAGCCAAATACATTTAAATTCAGTTTTTCACAATACTTGACATTTACTCAGAGTAAAAATTCCATGTCTTAGGTCAGTTAGGACCATCACTTTATTTTAAGAATGTGAAATGTCAGAATAATAGTAGAGAGAATTATTTATTTCAGCTTTTATTTCTTTCATCCTTCAAAGTGCCTCTTTGCTTAACATAATGGGAAAATCAAAAGAAATCTGCCAAGACCTCGGAAAAAAATGGTAGACCTCCACTAGTCTCGTTCATCCTTGGGAACAATTTCCAAACGCCTGAAGGTACCACATTCATCTGTACAAACGATAGTATGCAAGTATAAACACCATGGGACCATGCAGCCGTCATACCGCTTAGGAAGGAGACGTGTTCTGTCTCCTAGAGATGAATGTACTTTGGTGCGATAAGTGCAAATCAATCTCAGAACAACAGCAAAGGACCTTGTGCAGATGCTGGAGGAAACAGGTACAAACGTTTCTATATCCAGAGTAAAACGAGTTCTATATCGATATAACCTGAAAGGACACTCAGCAAGGAAGAAGCCACGGCTCCAAAACCGCCATAAAAAAGCCAGACTACGGTTTGCAACTGCACATGGGGACAAAGATCGTACTATCCAGGGGCCGACCAAATGCCATCTCCGCAGGGGAACGGATCTCTCTCCCCAGCATGAGGAGAGCAGGCGTGCAGGAGGTGGAGTCTTGGACAGCGGAGCGGCATGCCATGAGGACCATAGGCAGGTGCTTGTCCCAGTCACGCTGGTGTTTGGAAGAGACGGTGGCCAGCTGCTGTCCAAGCGCTTTCTTGAAGCGCTCCTCCACAAGGCCATCTCTTTGAGGATGGAGAGGAGTAGTGCAGGTCTTGTGCATACCCAGCCTCTCACACATGGTGGCGAACACACGGGACTCAAAGTTTCTGCCTTGGTCGCTGTGGATGGACTCCAAACCTGCTGAACATCCCCGCTGTCAGGGCGTCGACGATGGTCTCTGCCTCCTGGTCAAGCAGAGTATAGGCCTCAGGCCATTTTGTGAAATAGTTCATGGCCTGAGCACCCAGCGGTTTCCACTGTCTGTGGTGGGGAACGGACCAACTACATCCACTCCCACCCTCTCCATGGGAGCTCCTACTGGGAACTGTTGGAGCTGAGCGTGAGAGCAGCCTGGGAGGCCCTTTCTCGCTGTGCAGTGGTCACAGTGGCGACAAAGGTCCTCCACATCCCTCTTGTGCTGCCCCCAGTAAAATCCCTGACGGATTGTTTTTGTGACCCCAAAGTGTCCAGTCCCCACCCCCCCATGAGTACTCTGGACTGGAGCACAGCCTTCCGCAGTACTTTTGGGACCACCACCTGCCCCCTCTCCTCTCCTGTAGCTGACTCCTTCCATGCACGCTGTAGCACGCCATCAGTCAGCCGCAGTCTCTCAAACTTTGACCACAACCCTTTGGTCGCGAGTGAGAGCGCTGTCACCTCTTCCCATGGTGGCCTCACCTGCACCTCTACCCACTGTAGCACTGGCTGTAGGTCTGTGTCCCGTCCCTGCTGCCCCCATTCAGCCACGTCGACAGTCTGCAGCTCACAGCAGAACACAGAACACTCACCTAACACACTGTGGCACAGACCCCTCTGCACACAGCTCTGTCTCCCGTCCCTCTCTCCGCTCATAGTAGCGGCAGCCGTCTGCAGTATAGGGCCGACGGGACATGGCGTTGGCGTTGGAATCGCGTGCCCCTGCCCTGTGCACCACTGTGAAGTCATACGGCTGAAGCTCCTCCAACCAGCGGCCACCTGCCCCTCTGGCTCTCTGAACGACATGAGCCACTGGAGAGCAGAGTGTTCAGTCCTTACAGTAAAGGGCAGGCCACCCAGGTAGTACTTGAAGTGTTTTACAGAAGCCACAACAGCCAAGAGCTCCCATCGGGTGACACAGTAGCGGCGCTCATGTTTGTCAAATGTTTTGCTGAAGTACGCCACCACTCTCTCTCCCTCTGGCCCCACCTGGGCCAGCACCCCACCCATGCCCACATTGCTCGCGTCTGTGTCCAGGATAAAGGGCAAGGTGAGGTCAGGTGGGGAGAGCACGGGGGCCTCGATCAGTGCACGTTTGAGGGTGTTGAAGGCCTCGTCACACTCCACAGTCCAAGTGAAGGCCTTGTCCTTCGGCAGCAGGAGTGACGCTTGAGAAGCCATGTACAAACCTCCTGTAGTACGAGGCCAGGCCCAGGAAGCTCTTCAGCTGACGCTGGGGGTGGGCCAGTCTCCAACAGCCCCCACCTTGTCCTCCATGGTGCTGATCCCCTCCTTCCCCACTTTGTGACCCAAGAAGGACACCTTTCTCCTTATGAAGTGGCACTTCTCGGGGTGGAGCTTCAGACCTGCGGCAGCCACCCGCACCAGCACACGCCGAAGCACCACCAGGGCTAACTGGAAGGAGCTGCCATGGGCCAGGATATCATCGAGGTATACCAGACACTGCTGTCGGGGGATGCCATCCAGCACCCGGTCCATCAAACACTCAAAAGTACCTGGAGCATTGCACAGGCCTAAGCACAGGACCTTGACCTGCCAGTGTCCTCCGTTAGTGGAGAACACAGTTTTGGCCCTGGCCTTTGGGGAGAGGGGTATCTGCCAGTAGCCACTGTGGAGGTCTAGTGAGGAGAACCAGGCGGAGTCCTTCCTGGTTACCTCATTCAGCCGCCTGTAGTCCGCACAGAACCTCAGCTTGCCCCTTCTTAGGAAACATGACGACTGGCGCCGCCCAGGGGCAGTCTGAGGGCTCGATGAAGTCTGCCCACTGCATCTCCCACACAGCCTTGTCTACCGCCTCCTGGCGTGCCAGTGGGATATGGCGGGGACACATCTTGATGGGTCGAGCATCACCTGTGTCGATCTCATGCTGCACCAGATGAGTCTGACCCATCTGAGTGACCATCCTCACTCAGCGCAAAGCTGTCTCTGAATTCAAACAGCAACTGCCACAACCGTTCCTGCTGCTCTGGGTCAAGACCAACACAGTTCCTCCCCCATATCTCCCTCACTGCAGACAGTGTCCTCTTCTTTCCCATCTGGGTAGCTGGGCTGGGGGGGCACGGCCCGCACTCACGGAGAGATGTGTCGTGGAGGTAACTGGGGGAATGTAACATATAGCCGTAGGTGACAGGGTGGCTGGGGAAAAGTCACACACAGATGTGGGGGGGGGGGGCAATTTTGATGCAGATGGCCTGGCTGGCCACAACCCCAGCAGACCCTGAGACCAGGGCGTGTGTTTCGTGTCGCTTGTAGCGACACAGCACGAATGAGTTCTGTCATTTCAGCCGCCCATGCAGGCTTTTCCGGCTCTGGGCTGCTCTGCCCCACAGCGCGCACAGAGGGTCTGTCTCCCTGCACCCCCACCAAAGCCCCAGCTGAAGCCCCAGCCCACACCAGCTCCTTCTCCAAGGCTATCTGCAATGACTCAGGATGAGCCAGCTGGATCTGTATGCGCAGCTCCGTAAGAGAGAGCGCCTGTATGAACTGGTCCCGTGCTAGCTCACATGCCCGCCGAGACAGGCTCTCAATGTCATTAGCTAGTACCTATAGAGGCTCTCCAGGCTGCCTGCGTCTATTACTCAGTTCGGAGCGCAGTGGCCCGGGCTGTACACACTGTCCATAGCGCCTCCTCAGTGCTCCCACTAAAGCACCATAGTCATGTCGGTCCTCGGGGCTAATCAATATCAAACAGGCCAGAGCATCATCCGTGAGGCATAAAGCCAACTGCAGTGCCCTTTCTTCATTCGACCACCCCCTACAGTTCCAACTGAGCAGTTCCATACTTCGGGGTCTTATTAACAGATACGGACGCAGCCGGGAACTGGGCGCCACCATGTTTGTTTACATTCTGAGCCCCAGATTCCTAGTCCCGCCGTGTCGACGTCACCCCTTCAGTCCGCCCACCAGAATCCGTGCGGAGCACAGTCGATGAAGGACTCATCATGCCCGCTTCAGCCGCCATCACTCTAACGTCCTCCCTCAAGCGGCCTCTGGGCTCCGAGGCCCTGGCGAGCTCCTCAGGCAGATCAGCTACCTCGCTGGCTAACTTTTAAAAACGTTTTTACTTCTGACACCAATGTAATAACCTGACTAGATCATAAAGGAACAATTGTCCAGACTGAGGCTTGAGTTTACTAATTGACGGTTTATTAACCCAACTTTACACAAAGCTACTGTTTGGCCGTAGCCCACGCCTGGCCTTCTCTTGTGAAGCCCAGACATAAGAGAGAGAACAATGGCTAAACATGGCCTTAACTTCCAATGCTCCATCCCCCCTCCACGCCACTCCGCCAACGGCCAGGATGCCCGGCATCAGAACATTCCAGGCATACCTGTGATTGGCAGATAGCAGGTTGATTGGCATGTCAGACACCGCAAACACTGGTAAGTACAACACAACTCACTAATAGCCTAACACATAACACACAGCTGTGTGTGCGGGTCGCTATAATATCATGGTTTTAATTTGGTGGGTTTTCTGACCAGAGACTGGTTTGCCATTGTACAGTGACTCGCTGTATCCTAATTGCTGTGACAATTAGCATGCATGTTATCAGGGGCTGAGCTGAAATGCTCTGTGTTCTGTGGCATAACTACACAGCTCTGTGTGCTGTGGCATAACTACTACACAGACTGTACTGTACAGTACAACTGTGCCCGAGCACCTGCCCCTTTGCCCTCCCGCTCGTCCATTGTTATTTTGGGTGGTGGTATATTGTATACAGTTTTTGTGGTTGTTACCCTCAAGTTGTCGTGATGTTGCCAAGATTGCCAGCCCCCATCGCATTTGCTGGTTAGTCGCGCATGTTTGTCAACCGTGTACTGAGCTCGCGCTCGTTTGCTCCATTTTCCCAGTCTGCCCTGTATGGAGATTGCATGCGCCTGGTGTGTGTGTGTGTGTGTGTGTGTGTGTGTGTGTGTGTGTGGGTGGCAAGGTACCTAGTTTAAATATCAGCACTACTGCCACAGCAGCTGCAGGCATAACATTTGATTAACACTTCACAACACTTGATTTTCATAATCCATATTTGTTCTGGTTTGCTGAGCCCAGCAGAGAGAGGCGGAAAGACAGAGAGGAGCGGCTGCATCTTTGACTCTCGGGAGTTGCACATGTGTCAGGGCAGCAGCAGCACAGGCCGTCTAGACTCGAGCTAACCACCATATACTAAAATATCCACACAAGCCACTAGCCACCTGCCCCCTGAAACGTCTGTGCACAGTCCTGATGAGCACTATAGAACATTACCCGTGTAAACTGGCCAAGACCTTCTAAATATGACAATAATATTACACTTGCCTGTCATCCATTTTACAAACAAAAGCGTGTCGCAATAAAGTACAGAGGTCTCAACAGTCCTCCCCCAGCTCCAACTTTTATCTGTTTAGTTTTTGTCATCTTCTTTCTCTACTTTCTGAATTTCTGATTTGCATTCAAGGAGGAGAGCAAATGAAACAAAGTGGAGAGAAAGCAGTGGAGAACAGAGAGAGAGAGAGAGAGAGAGAGAGAGAGAGAGAGAGAGAGAGAGAGAGAGAGAGAGAGAGAGAGAGAGAGAGAGAGAGAGAGAGAGAGAGAGAGAGAGAGAGAGAGAGAGAGAGAGAGCTCACCTGAGACACTGCCTTGTTTTATTTATGAAGGCTCTGCCAGCTCACGATGGAGACAAATTACCTTTTAACAATGTGAAATAGAATTTTGTTTACAAGGCTACGCTTCCCCTTGGTTTTTCGAATGAGATTTCTCACAGCCTCCCCATTTATATCGCAGATCCTTATCATCTCAATCTTTCAAAACCAATCAGTTTGAAGAAAGGGATGGGGAAGAAGAAGAATGAATCTGTGTCCATAAAATGGAGCCATTAGGTATATTTATGAATTCCATGCCCCAGCCCAATGCCAGTCCATTCCCTTCACATAGTTTATTTGCATGTGGGGCTATTTGTCCACGGCTTTATTTGAAGTCTAAATTCTTGGCCGCAATTAAATCAATTGCTGATATAGGTATAGTTCTCTGTAGGTTCAGTGAGAATGTTGAAGCTGTATCGGAGGTGTTAAAGGACACAACTTGTCCTTCCAATACAGCATAACCACTTTGAGTATCGTTTGCCACTTCGAGGTAGTCTTGAACTTTTTTTTACCAGGCCGAACTGGAATATTTGGGGCCTTTATCCGTCATGTGGACAGGGAAAAAAGGGTAAGAGGAGCAGAGCCCGCAGCAATTTTCTCGGTAGTCGGGACAGAAAATCCCCAAACTACATCACAAACATACCCCAATATGAGAGAAACCTTCCACCCACTCCTACCGTGGCCTTGGTTTTCAAACATCACTACCCCTGGATACCTGCACGTGTGTCACGACTAGTCAAGGTGCGTGGAATCAGGCGCAGAGAGCAAATAATGAATAGAGGTTTATTCTCCGGTGAACAACAATAAACACGGACAACCCAAAATAAAAACAGGGTGAAAAATATCCAAAACAGGAAAATAACAGACAAACCGGAGAAATAAAACACAAAACACCGACAGCCGAAACGAAATGACAAAAACAAACAATCCCGCACAAAACAAGGGCGGGACAACCTACATTATATAGAGATACTAATTAACTAACACACAGGTGAAAACGATCAGACAAAACCAACAGATAACCGAAAAGGGATCGGTAGTGGCTAATAGGACGGTGACGACGACCGCCGAGCACAGCCTGAACGGGCAGGAGAGCCAACCTCGGCGGAAGTCGTGACAACGTGACATTTAGGAGTAGCAAAGTTCCATTTTTATAGCACAAAAGCACATAGTCTCATTCATAGTCAAAGCGAGACAAAGTGTTATTTTATTAGCTGAAATAACAGGTGTGCTGATATACCTTTTTTTGCGGAATACTGTCAAAAGCACCTCTCTGCACTGTAAATCCTCGATTCCATTATTTGGTGCTCTCAACCATAGTTTGTACATTAAAGTGATGGATGTCAAATGTAAAACTCCAAGGTTCCCTTTTGTTGTCTTCCCCTTCTGCCTTCCCTCTGCGTACGCTACCTCTTCCAGATCAGCATGGATCTTTTAAATACTCCGTACCTGTCTTGTTGTGCTTGCAGCCTACATTTTCTCTCTATGTAATCCAAAATAGAATGTTGGTGACAGTTTTTAGTCTTGTTGTCCTACTTCTAACAGCCCAAGACACTGACTACAGGTCATGGTTTTAGGCCAGCAGCTTGCCTTGTCCCTCCCTGGCACAGATCTCCTATGTGAGGCGGCCGCAGCGATTGGACAGCCAGGGGCTAATCTTACACCCTCGCTCTTGTGAGATGTTTTGCCCTTTTGCCCTTTCGCTTCTTTTCACACCTCTGAGTCCCTCAGATGCCCCAGAGCTGAGTTGACAGACTCTTGAGAGTCTACCGGGGTCCAATTGGAGAGTCTCAGTGGTCCAGGGCAGGCTGGGCAGCCGGAGCCCCCAGGCATTCCCACAGGAGCTTTCAGTGGGGAAGAAGTAAAACTCTTCACATCTTCTCCTGTCCTGCCCAGTCACGACGAACCTCGTGGCGAAACCTCTCCCTTGCCCAGTCCACCGTCGCCATGTTTGTTTGCGCTATCTCTTTAACCTGTTCTCTGTCAGCTGGTTCACTCAGGGTCAGTTTTTTGAGAGAGAAAATGGACAAATGGAATCTCTGCCATATCATGTAAGACTGACGGGATTCTTACGGCACTAGGGCTTCCTTGAAAAAGAAATTCACCTGGTTAAATAAATGACAAGAAAGAAGACAAAATCACCATAACCATAATAAAAACGTTTAAAAAAATATTTTTGATAAAAGGCATCTGGTGAAAATGTGGATTCAACAGGCATCGATTCTTCGACTTGTCTTTTTTCCTGTCTTTCTGAGTACGGAGAAAGCACGCTGTGTTTCACCATAGCTGTGGGGTATTGTGCTCACTGTAGTGTAGCCAAACTCACTGTGCTGAATAGAAGATCTGAGATGGGAGAGAGGTAGCAAAAAGAATAGAGCCGCCCGTCCCTCATGTAATACATTATTGCTGATGTACAATCTGAAAATGTGGGTTTTTCATTTTCATTCCCTTACCACTCGAATCAGCAGGGAGGAGAGGTGACAGAAGTATTTTGGGGCTGTCAAACCTTGCTGAGAAAATATGGCATGTTACCTCTCATGTTACCCTCTCCACTATGATTGATATGTTGTTGACCTGTACTGTTCCCACTCTCTCTGGCTAGTCCACACACTCACACATGTGGAGAATATGTGTGGGTAATTCCCAAATAAAGGAAACACCAACATAAAGTGTCTTTAATAATAGGGCTTTGGGGCCATCACAAACCCCCAGAACAGCTTCAATGGATTCTAGTGTCCGGGAACTCTAGGACTGATTCCAGGAGAAATTGCATCATCTGGTGTTTTGTTGATGGTGGTGGAAAACGCTGTCTCAGGCGCAGCTCCAGAATCTCCCATAAGTGTACAATTAGGTGGAGATCTGGCGACTGAGACGGCCACGGAATATGGTTTACATCGGTTTTTATGCTCATCAAACCATTCAGTGACCCCTTGTGCCCTGTGGATGGAGGAATTGTCATCCACTCCCATCAGGATATAAATGACTCATCATAGGTTGTTGCCGATTTTCTCAGAATGGCTTTTTATTTACTGCCGTTTACCTTGCCCTCTAAGGGGTTGAAGTGGACCTAACCCATGCCAGGAAAATGCACCCTACAACACAAGAGAGCCGCCAGATCCCACACACCTGTAGATGAACCACTGACTAATTATGTTGTTTTGACATGTTCCTACCCAGAGGTTATTGAAATACGATATCACCAGATGAATCTCTGTGGGAATTCTTCTACTACTAGCTCTCAATGAAATGCAGCTGTTGAGGAAAATAACAATTGAGTAAAATATGGCACGATGGTACATTTTCTCGACATCCCACATTATTTGAAAACAATTCAACAGACTGCAGTTGATATGTGTAAGCAGCTTCTGGAGTCAGAACATTATAACACTCGTTTGGATTTAAAACGGGCTAAAAGGTTGTATCTACCTTGTCTGGAGCGTTGCTCATTTTGTTGGTAAAGATATTTTCATATTCACACTGGTTTGTCTTGCCTGTACAGTATTTGGAATAATACTTTTTATTTTATCAGCATAGATGAGCAAGGTCTAGGAGTTTGTCCCAAATGGCACCCTATTTCTTATCTAGTGCACTACTTTATCAGAAATAGGGTGCCTCTGGGACCGGCCCTAGACTCTTCCCTAAAGTATATCCATGATATCAGCCTAACTTCTGTACCCTTCTATGTTGCCATGCCACCCAGCTAAGATTGAATTGCTATAATAGTCTTCTGACACACCATATATTCCCATGTACATTAGTGGCACTTGACATGGTTACCATGGAAATACTCCCATCTCCCCTGCTTTTCATTATCAGAATCACAATCTGTCATAG
Organism: Oncorhynchus gorbuscha; assembly: GCF_021184085.1. Classification (NCBI taxonomy): domain Eukaryota; kingdom Metazoa; phylum Chordata; class Actinopteri; order Salmoniformes; family Salmonidae; genus Oncorhynchus; species Oncorhynchus gorbuscha. The sequence continues at coordinate 17,921,198 of NC_060196.1, read as the reverse complement.
TTCACATCATCTCAGGAGGAATGGAAACACATAAAACTATCTTCAGTGCCATTTGTCATGCTCTGACATATAACCGAGGGAACAAGAGGAACTGGTGTGTACTTTAAGCTGGTACAGTGTGGATTCAGTTTGGAAATAGCAGAGAGGGAGCTGTTTCTATCTGTTTTCTGCTACCTCTTACCTAACATGACATGAACGCATGTGTGTTAGGCTATTTATAGTACTTTCTACTGTTATATGGATGGATGAAGAAAAAAAACGATAGTGCATCTCAAGAGATTTCATCTTGCGAAATGAAATGTGAATCTATGGATTGATAGATTGTATATGAACAGTATATGTTCATTTGTGGAACTCTCTCTAGAGGTGCTGGACCATCGTGTGCGTTTCTAACACCTTTCAACTGTGTTGTTCCCATTAACCACCCTCTCCCAGAAAACGGTCTGCCTGCCCGCTTTCACAGACTTTTCTTTCTTCACCAGATATGAAAATAAATCATTTTCGACTGAACTACTTACGGTATTCCTAACCTCTCTCTACCCACTTCAACATTCCCACCCTTTTCCCCCACACCAAATCATGTACCAGATTTCATTCCTCCGGCGGATCCCTTAGATCCCTGCCACCTGCTCGTCTCCCTGCCCGTCCTCGACGCTCGGTGAGGGGGTGGGGTCTCTCTGGGTAAACAAGAGACTCTAATGGGAGGGAGGTATATCGCTCCCTCCCTCGCAGCTGCCTCCTAGCGCACTCAGTACAGCTGCTCTGGAGAGAGAGTGGAAAGGGAGAGGGGAAGAACTAGACAAACCGGTTAACAGAGGAGGGGATTGATGGAAGGGACTAGCTATACAGTAGGTAGCTAGGAAGCATAAGAAGGAAACGGGCTAATGTCCCCTCCCTCTTTCCCTCTCCTCCCATCGCTCTCTGACCCCATCTCTCTTGCCACCCCTATTCACCTCTCTCTGCTTTGATAGGTTGCACCCTGTAATGCATTAGCAAGCCACATGGGACTTGCTGTGGCTCAAACTACTAGATGTCAAACTGTAGATTAGCTGTAAGTCGCTCTGGATAAGAGCGTCTGCTAAATGACTTAAATGTTAAATGTAAATGTAGGTTTGTTTTCTTCCCACAGTGGGTTTGATGAGGACGATGTAAGGTCCTCGGTTCACTTCCTCAATCTTCTCTTACCTTTCAGGTGTGGGCAAAGCAATTCATCGCAGACCTTGATCCAAATAGTATTTATCATTTATATATATATATATATATATATATATATATATTTAAACTTTAGCTGCGCTCGATAGAGCTCACCTTTTGCAAATGGAACCAACAAAGTAGTCCCAAAAGTGCAAACCCCACCCATCTAAGCATTCTGGGCATGCAGGCTCAATCCACCACTCAAAGTATTTCAAAGAAAATATACTTTAAAAAAAACCAAGGTCTGGTTCATTGGGGACACGAAACAACTGAGTGCATGAAGAATCGTTGAGTAACTATCAACTCCAGCTAAATGAATCTCCACCACCATGAGATGGCTGTGTTAGTTAGGCACAATGATAACGATAAGCGTTCCTGTAAAGTCTGATGATGATGATATGAAACTTGATTGTGAGCAATTATAAACAGCGTTGTGTCGGCAGGTTGCAAAAGGTTTCTTCCGCATTTAACCCAAACCCTCTGAATCAGAGAGGTCCGATTGGGCTGCCTTAATCGACATCCACAGCGCCCGGGGGGAACAGTGGGTTAACTGCCTTGCTCAGGTGCAGAACGACAGATTTGCACCTTGACAGCTCAGGGATTTGATCCAGCAACCTTTCGTTTACTGGCCCAACACCCTAACCTTTAGGCTACCCGCCGCCCTAGAAGTCCTGGCAGCTCAGAAAAAAGTAGCTTGCACTCATTAATCGGAGGAAGTGTTTTACCTTATACATGCCTAAGTGCTAATTGTACTTTTGGCATGAATAAGTCTGGTTGTATTGATTCAAAAATACATTGTATACTCAGTGAAACATTACTATTTAGAATGAGGAAATTTATTACACAAAGCCTTTAATTCCCCTAGGCTTTGTTAAGGGGAATTATTACTATACATGAGTTTGAATAAGCTTTTCTCTTTCCTTCCCACACCACATTATAATTCGTATCCAGTAGTCAGTGCTGTGAGACATCCCAATTATAGATTTCTACCTAGCATTGTATACATTATCCAACCTCTTGTTTCACATTATCAATCATCTCATTGTCTACATTATCCAACCTCTCTTTGTATATTATACCACACACACACACACACACACACACACACACACACACACACACACACACACACACACACACACACACACACACACACACACACACACACACACACACACACACACACACACACACACACACACACACACACACACACACACACACACACACACACACACACACACACACACACACACACACACACACACACACACACACACACACACACACACACACACACACACACACTAACCCTATCAACCAGCGGTCGCCCACACTGGTTCCTGGAATGAATTGCTCATTAACAATGAATTGCTGGAGGCACATTGCATTATTGAAGGGTCAATAAGACGTAGGCTCCTCCTCCGCTATCTTCTCGCCGTAGAAGAGGGACTGTGTGTTGAAAGAACAGATTTTAGCTGGAGGAATCATTGACGTTCTAATTCCTCATGAGGTAATGATAGGGATAGATGACTTGTTTGCTGCTTGTCTATTCTATTCACCCACCAGAATACCAGTAAAGCCCATGTGGCAGGGCATTTCACCATCAAGTAGAATGTAGGGATAACGTAATGGATAACTGATCAAATTGACGATGCAAATTATAACTAGATTGTGGAAATATGTGGAAATGTATATAAAAACACTGGAAACATTTTTTTTTGTAACTGCATTGGGCCTATAGCCTTTTGCACTCGTACCCGTATACGGAATGAAAATGGCAGATTTAGGCACTGATAAGCGGTGGCTGTACAGTAACATGCTATAATTAAACAATAAGGCCCGAGGGGGTGTGGAATATGGCCAACATAGCATAGCTTCGCATAGTGCCTAAGAACAGCTTTAGCCGTGGTATATTGGCCATATACCACAAACCCCAGAGATGATTCATTACTATTATAAACTGGTTACCAACATAAGTAGAACTGTAAGCTAGTATCTTTGCGTCATACTTGTGGTATATTGTCTGATATACACACAACTGAAAAGCTGTTTCTTCCAATCAGCATCCAGGACACAAAAACTACCCAGTTTATGACATTATGTATACATTTTCTACGATAACGATCACTTCTCTGATCTTGTCAGATATGAATAACCCATCTATCTGTGAGTACTTCCACCACAGCCTACTCACCCAAGTTGGTAGTTACCACATCAGTATTTCTCCCCTATCGATGTCCTGCTGAGCACCTGCAATATTGAAGTACCGCACACACTAAAGCCATGTGCAGCGTAGCTAAACTACAGTATGATCCAACCAACCGTTTGAAGATTGAACAGTATCCGATGAATGTTCAGACCAGCAAGCAAGTGGCAGCAAACCATGAACACTATAGCAGCTAGTAGCCCTGTGGGGAGGTAGAGAAGGAGGGATGGAGGGAGAAGAGAATTGGGATCAAGTAAGGGACGTTCCCTCTATTCTCAAAGTCATTCCTCATTCTCCTTCTCTCCCGGGTCTTCCTCAACGGAGCCTACAGATAAAGAGTAATCACCTAGATAAGGCTAATGGACACAGTAATGAGAGGGAGGAACAGATTTTTTTCCCTTTTATAAATTGTACATTGTGTACAGTTGAAGTCGGAAGTTTACATACACCTCAGCCAAATACATTTAATCCTAGTAGCAGTTCCCTCTCTTAGGTCAGTTTAGGATTACCACTTCATTTTAAGAATGTGAAATGTCAGAATAATAGTAGAGAGTGATTTATTTCAGCTTTGATTTATTTCATCACATTCCCAGTGGGTCAGAAGTTTACATACACTCATTAAGTATTTAAATTGATTAACTTGGGTCAAACATTTTGGGTAGCCTTCCACAAGCTTCCCACAATAAGTTGAGTGTATTTTGGCCCATTCCTCCTGATGGAGCTGGTGTAACTGAGTCAGGTTTGTAGGCCTTCTTGCTCGCACACGCTTTTTCTGTTCTGACCACACCTTTTCTATAGGATTAAGGTCAGGGCTTTGTGATGGCCACTCCAATACCTTGCCTTTGTTGTCCTTAAGCCATTTTGCAACAACTTTGGAAGTGTGCTTAGGGTCATTGTCCATTTGGAAGACCCATTTGCAACCAATCTTTAACTTCCTGACTGATGTCTTGAGATGTAGCTTCAATATATCCACCTAATTTTCCATACTCATCATGCCATCTATTTTGTGAAGTGCACGAGTCCCTCCAGCAGCAAAGCACCCCCACAACATGATGCTGCCACCCCTGTGCCTCACGGTTGGGATTGTGCTCTTCGGCTCGGAAGCCTCCCCTTTCTCCTCCAAACATAACGATGGTCATTATGGCCAAACAGTTCTATTTTTGTTTCATCAAACCAGAAGACTTTTCTCCAAAAAGTACAATCTTTGTCCCCATGTGCAGTTGCAAACTGTAGTCTGGCTTTTTTATGGCGGATTAGGAGCAGTGGCTTCTACCTTGCTGAGCGGCCTTTCAGGTTATGTCGATATAGGCCCCAGGGTGTTTTTACTTGCGTACTATTGTTTGTACAGATGAACGTTGTACCTCCAGGCATTTGGAAATTGCTCCCAAGGATGAACCAGACTTGTGGAGGTCTACACTGATTTCTTTTGATTTTCCCATGATGTCAAGCAACTATGCACTGAGTTTGAAGTTAGGCCTTGAAATACATCCACAGGTACACCTCCAATTGACTCAAATTATGTCAATTCGCCTATCAGAGGTTTCTAAAGCCATGACATACTTTTCTGGAATTTTCCAAGCTGTTTAAAGGCACAGTCAACTTAGTGTATGTAAATGTCCGACCCACTGGAATTGTGATACAGTGAATTATAAGGGAAATATTCTGTCTGTAAACAATTGTTGGAAAAAATACTTGTGCCATGCACAAAGTAGATGTCCTAACCGACTTGCCAAAACTATAGTTTGAAATGTGTGGAGTGTCTGTCCGTTACTCCTTCTTTAGTTGAATAAGGCATATTGAATGAAGTGTCAAGTTAAGAATCATTCTGGTATCTCTTTTTCTGTAGTTTTGCAGTCTTAAAGTGTCATTGCACTTTCAAATCAAAGTTTTTCAGATGTTTTCTGACCTCCAAGTAGTCTAATGACAGGAGGAAACCACATCGTACGATGTCATGGGAAGTGGTTCTGTTTTGACATTCCTTTTTCTTTTGAGATCTGAAAACATCTGTTTCATTTTTGAGTGAAATGTTCCTTAGTGAAAAACGTTTGTGTCTGGTGTGACAATGCTCTTTGCTATAAGAACATAACCTTGAGAACAACTCTTTGGCTTAGTCCCAATTCTTTTAATGATGGTAAATTAGGAGAAACGTCCAATCCTGGCTGTATTTGATTGCGATTTGTTTGCGCGCTTCTCGAAATGGTGTCTGCAAAACTCTCATTTACAGCGTAACCACAAAACCTTGCCTCCAGCTTGTTGTCGAAGGAAGTTACGATAAGGGGTAAAAACATTTTTATAAAGCTATTGCGAATAAGCACATTAAAGAGCACGAAAACTGATATTTCCCTTCTATACATGGTATGTTGTGTATCTGCTGATCAAATGACCTTTGTCTGTCCAATGCTCCTCAAGCATTTAATTTTTATTTATTTAACTAGGCAGGTCAATTAAGAACAAATTCTTATTTACAAGGATGGCCTAGTAGGCCTCCCCTAACCCGGACAATGCCTTAGACCGCTGCACCACTCGGGAGCCTGTAGTTGAACTAGGTATGTTGAATGAAATGTCAATTTAAGAATTATTGTCTCCATACATTTGCAGTCTTTAAGTGGAAGACTATTTGTGTCTTGTGTGATGCTACGGTACTCTTTGGTAGAAGATCATGGCACATAAGGCTTTGTCAAAATGCAGTGCACCATGTAGGGAATAGGGTGTCATTTGGGATGCACACGATAACTTTCAGAACAATTCTTAATCCACGCATTCATCGAAATTCAAGGCCTCTACCTTTATAATGCTGGTAAATTATGAAAAACTTCCTGGCTGTTTGAAATAGTGTCTGTAAAACTCTTGTTTACCTTAATCCCATGACCTTGCCTTCAGCTAGTAGTCAAAGGATACTACGATAAGGGGTCAATCCTCTGTGGAGTTTGTAAACATAAATACACTTCCCACCTACAGGATGCTTGGCTGCTCCCGCTGAGGGGAATGCGAAATTAAGCAAGATGGCTTAGCGAGAACACCTGCCGAGTTGGGCAAGGGAAGGAGCTGAGGAAGAAGTAGCTTTGGGGTGCTCTGTAACACCCATCCAAATTTCATTAGAGACCAAAGGGACCTTCATTGACTTAAATTAGTTTTTCAGGACTTGGGCCAGTGTAGAATTTAGTAGACAATGGATGCGTCCCAAATTGCACCCTACTCCCTACATAGTATACTACTTTTGATCAGAGCCCTATGCAAGCAACCAGAGTGGGTAACTGTCGGATAGCAGTACACTTTTCCATTGGATACCATCGTTATATCCCTAGAACTTCTGGTGGAATGTGTTTTTCCACGCATTTCCACATGTTGTTTTTGAAGTCATTAAAGCAGAGATCCACAATAGGTACAACAGAAACTACTGGCCGCCAGTGGTGTAAAGTACTTAAGTAAAAATACTTGAAAGTACTACTTAAGTCATTTTTTTGGGGGGGGGGATCTGTACTTTACTTTACTCTTAATTTGTAAATGATGTCTGAGTGTTGGAGTATGCCCCTGGCTACCCGTAAATTGCTTAATATAAGGAACGTGAAATGATTTATACTTTTATAATTACACATTTACTCAAGTAGTATTTTACTGGTTGACTTTCACTTTTATGTGAGTCCTTTTCTAGTAAGGTATCTTTACTTTTACTCAAGTATGACAACTTTATCCAACACTGTTGTGTTGCCCCAGGAGCATTTGTTATTGTTTTTGTTTTGAGGAAATGAGCATCCAGCATGATTTTGAAGCTGTTCAGGATACGGAAGTCCTGCCAAAGCTTCATCATAGTTTAATGAGACCCAAACTAGGATCAGCAGCAGCATAGCAAGTCCTCAATTTCCCCCGTTGTGCTCGAGTCACAACCTCACGCCGCGTGCAAATCAACCATGTTTCTTTCACTTTCATATCCACATCACAAACACAAACGAGAGCCTAACGAATCACATGGACACTGAGGAGCACCAAAACAATCATTGGATGTTGGTGTTTGATTAGTTACACACACACACACACACACACACACACACACACACACACACACACACACACACACACACACACACACACACACACACACACACACACACACACACACACACACACACACACACACACACACACACACACACACACACACACACACACACACACACACACACACACACACACACACACACACACACACACACACACACACACACACACACACACACACACACACTCCTATGATCCTTCCTGGCTTATGCTGTCACTGCTACCCTGTTGGCTGGAGCCACAGGCTCTTTAGCTATGCCTCAATGGGGCTGGCACTAGATGGAGACATTCATCTAAAGACTGAGATAGGGAGAAGGAGTGAGAAGACAAAAGAGTGCATAAACAGTATGACGAGGCGCAAACCTGTCAATTTGACTGTTTGCATCGAGAGACTGGTTCCTGCTTTTGTAGCTGCCTCCCTTGTAATAAAAAAAAAAATAAAAAAAAAATGATTGACCACCTTTACTCCACACACAGAAACGCATACAAAGCTCTCCTTCGCCATCCATTTTTCAAATCTGACCATAAATCTATCCTCCTCATTCCTGCTAATAAGCACAAATTAAAGCAGGAGGCACCAGTAACTCGGTCCATTAAAAAAAAGTGGTCAGATGAAGCAGAAGCTAAATTACAGGACTGTTTTGCTAGCACAGACGGGAATGTGTTCCGGGAGTCTTCTGATGGCATTGAGGAATACACCACATCAGTCACTGGCTTCATCAATAAGTGCTTCGACGACGTCATCCCCACAGTGACTGCATGTACATACCCCAACCAGAAGTCATGGATTACAGGTAACATTCGTACTGAGCTAAAGTGTAGAGCTGCTACTTTCAAGGAGCGGGACTCTAACCCGGAAGCTTACAAGACATCTCGCTATGCTCTCCGACGAACCATCAAACAGACAAAGCATCAATAACAGGACTAAGATCTAATCGTACTACACCAGCTCTGACGCTCTTCAGATGTGGCAGGGCTTGCAAACCATTACAGACTACAAAGGGAAGCACAGCCGAGAGCTGCCCAGAGACACGAGCATACCAGATGAGCTAAATGACTTCTATGCTCGCTTCGAGGCAAGTAACACTGAAACATGCATGAGAGCATCAGCTGTTCCTCTGTGATCACAGCCTATGTAAGTAAGACCTTTAATCAGGTCAACATTCACAAGGCCGCAGGGCCAGACTGATTACCAGGATGTGTACTCCGAGCATGCCCTGACCGACAGGCAAGTGTCTTCACTGACATTTTCAACCTCTCCTTGTCTGAGTCTGTAAAACCGACATGTTTCAAGCAGACCACCATTGTGCCTTTGCCCAAGAACTTTAAGTTAACCTGCCTAAATGACTTCCGACCTGTAGCACTCACATCTGTAGCCATGAAATACTTTGAAAGGCTGGTCGTGGCTCACATCGACACCATCATCCCAGAAACCCTAGATCCACTCCAATTTGCATACCACCCCAAAGAGATCCACAGTGTATGTAATCTCTGTTGCACTGCACACTGCCTTTTCCTACCTGGACAAAAGGAACACCTATGTGAGAATGCTATTCAATGACTACAGCTCAGCATTCAACACAATAATTCCCTCAAAGTTCAGGACTAAGCTAAGGACCCTGGGTCTAAACCCCTCCTTTTGCAACTGGATCCTGGACTTCCTGATGGGCCACCACCAGTTGGTAAGGGTAGGTAACAACACATCTGCTAACCTGATCCTCAACACAGGGGCCTCTCCAACACCATCATTAAGTTTGCCGATGACACAACAGTGGTAGGCCTGATCACCGACAATGATGAGACATCTTATAGGAAGTAGGTCAGAGATCTGACCGTGTGGTGCAAGGACGGCAACCTCTCCCTCAATGTGATCAAGACAAAGGAGATGATTGTGGACTACAGGAAACAGAGGACCGAGCACGCCCCCATTCTCATTGGCGGGGCTGTAGTGGAGCAGGTTGAGAGTTTCAAGTTCCTTGGTGTCCACATCACCAACAAACTAACATGGCCGAAGCACACCAAGATAGGCGTGAAGAGGGCACAACAATACATATTCCCCCTCAGGAGACTGAAAAGATTTGGTGTGGGTCCTCAGATCCTCAAAAGGTTTTTCAGCTACACCATCAATAGCATCCTGACAGGTTGCATCACTGCCTGGGTTGGCAATTGCTCGGCCTCCGACCGCAATGCACTACAGATGGTAGTGTGGACGGCCCAGTACATCACCGGGGCCAAGCTTCCTGCCATCCATGACCTCTATACCATTATCAGAGACTCCAGCCACCCTAGTCATAGACTGCTCTCTCTGCTACTGCACGGCAAGCGGTACCAGAGATCCAAGTCTAGGTCCAAGAGGCTTCTAAACAGCTTCTACCCCCAATCCATAAGACTCCTGAACATCTAATCAAATGGCTACCCAGACTATTTGCATTGCCCCCCTTCTATGCTGGTGCAACTCTCTGTTATTATCTCTGCATAGTCACTTTAATAACTCTACCTACATGTACATATGTGCCCCCGCACATTGACTCTGTACCGGTACCACCTGTATATATCCCCACTATTGTTATTTACTGGTGCTCTTTAATTATTTGCTGTCTCTTAATTTGTTGGGGTATTTTCTTAAAACTGCATATTTGGTCAAAGGGCTTATTAGTAAGCATCTCACTGTAAGGTCGACACTTGCTGTATTCTGCGCATGTGATAAGTAAAATTTGATTTGATTTCAATTAACAGGTGTGCCTTGTTAATTTGTGGAATTTCTTTCCTCCCTAATGCATTTGAGCCAATCAGTTGTGTTGTTACAATGTAGGGCGGTATACAGAAGATAGACCTATTTGGTAAACGACCAAGTCGATATTATGGCAAGAGCAGCTCAAATAAGCAAAGAGAAACAACAGTCAATCATTACTTTAAGACATGAAGGTCAGTCAATCTGGAAAATGTCAAGAACATTGAAATTTTCTTCAAGTGCAGCCACAACCATCAAGCGCAGCCACAACCATCAAGCGCTATGATGAAACTGGCTCTCATGAGGACCGCCACAGAGTTACCTCTGTTGCAGAGGATACGTTAATTAGAGTTAACTGCACCTCAGATTTCAGCCCAAATAAATGCTTCACGGTTTTCAAGTAACAGTCACATCTCAATGTCAACTGTTCAATCAAGTGTACTTATAAAGCCCTTTTTACATCAGCTGATGTCACAAAGTGCTATACAGAAACACAGCCTAAAACCCCAAACATCAAGCAATGCAGATATAGAAGCTCGGTGGCTAGGAAAAACTCCCTAGAAAGGCAGCAACCTAGGAAGAACCAGGCTCTGAGGGTTGGCCAATCCTCTTCTGGCTGAGCCGGGTGGAAATAATAATATATGCCATTTAGCAGACGCTTTTATCCAAAGCGACTTACAGTCATGTGTGCATACATTCTACGTATGAGTGGTCGCGGGGATCGAACCCACTACCCTGGCGTTACAAGCGCCATGCTCTACCAACTGAGCTACAGAAGGACCACAAGAAATTACAAGAGTACGTGGCCAAGATGTTCAAACATTCACAGATGACCAGCAGGGTCAAATAATAACAATCACAGTGGTTGTAGAGGGTGAAAAAGGTCAGCAATTTAGGAGTAAATATCAGTTGGCTTTTCATAGCCGATCATTCAGCGTTAGAGACAGCAGGTGCGTTTAAGAGAGAGTCGAAAACAGCAGGTCCGGGACAAGTTAGCACGTCCGGTGAACAGTTCATGGTTCCATAGGCGCAGGCAGAACAGTTGAAACTGGAGCAGCAGCATGACCAGGTGGACTGGGGACAGCAATGAGTCATCAGGCCAGGTAGTCAGTCCTAAGGCATGGTCCTAGGGTTCAGGTCCTTAGAGAAATAGAGGGAGAGAGAGAGAGAAAGAGAGAGAATTATTGGGAGCATACTTAAATTCACACAGGACCCCGGGGCGTCAGGTAGCCTAGTGGTTAAAGCATTGGTCCAGTAACTGAAAGGTTGTTGGATTGAATCCTCAAGCTGACAATGTAAAAATGTGTCACTCTGCCCCTGGACAAGGCAGTTAACCCACTGTTCCCCGGTAGGCCGTCATTGTAAATTAGAATTTGTTCTTTACTGACTTGCCTCGTTAAATAGAGGTTAAATTAATAATAATAAAAAAATAAGACAGGAAATATACCCCTGACACACACTATTGCATCATAAATACTGGAGGCTGAGATAGGATGGGTCGGGAGACACTGTGGCCCTGTCCGACAATACCCCCAGACAGGGCCAAACAGGCAGGATATAACCCCACCCACTTTGCCAAATTACAGCCCCCACACCACTAGGGGGATATCTTCAGCCACCAACCTACTACCCTGAGACAAGGCCGAGTATAGCCCATGAAGATCTCGCCCACGGCACGTACCCGAGGGAGGGCGCCAATCTGGACAGGAAAATCACGTCAGTGACTCATCCCACTCAAGTGACGCACCACTCCTAGGGACAGCATGGAAGAGCACCAGTAAGCCAGTGACTCAGTCCCCATAATAGGGTTAGAGGCAGAGAATCCCACTGGAGAGAGGGGAAATGGCCAGGAAGAAACAGCAAGGGAGGTTCGTCATTGTATTATTAATCTCAGTGCTATAATGGTGTCTAAAACCAGACTGAAGCATTTTGTATACATTGTTTGATTTCAGGAAGGAGGTGAGTTGCGCAACAGCTTTTTCTAAAATGTTTAAGAGAAATGGGAGATTCAATATAGGCTGATAGTTTTCATATTTTCTGGGTGAAGGTTTGGCTTTTTCAAGAGAGGCTTTATTACTGCCACTTTTAGTGAGTTTGGTACACATCTGGTGGATAGTGAGCCGTTTATTATGTTCAACATCGGAGGGCCAAGCACAGGAAGCAGTTCTTTCAGTAGTTTAGTTGGAATAGGGTCCAGTATGCAGCTTGAATGTTTAGAGGCCAAGTGCTCAGCATATGTGGGAACTCCTTCAAGACTGTTGGAAAAACATTCCTCATGAAGGCGTTTGTGAGAATAGACCATTTCAAATTGTCAGTGATGTGTACGCCAAGGAACTTGAAGCTTTTCACCTTCTCCACTGCGGCTCCCTCTGCTGTCTCCTGAAGTCCACGATCAGCTCCTTCCCTTTGTTGACGTTGAGGGAGAGGTTATTTTACTGGCACCACCGCTGTAAACGGCACTGCCAGTCTGCCAGCGATTGACTGTCATCAAATCTCAGAGACCCATGAATGTAGCTCGGCTACGCAGTGTCTCGGGTGTGACGGTAGACTGCACTCTCTCGTCGTGACTGTTTGAATTACACCCACACCTCCCACCAAACACATAAAGCCTGTTATTTTCCAACTGCGGCATTCAGCAGCGGTACCAGCTTCGTTTGAAGTTCCGCCTTTTGTATCCTCATTAAACATTCTGCTGTGTTGTCACTGTCTGGTTAGTTAGGCTGCTGTGGTGGATGTTGCCTAGCAACTCTGGAACATCCCCTTCTCCCCCCAAACTCACATTCACCTCCTAGAATATTTAGCAATGTTGAGATAATCAAAATTAGACGTGCAAGGTAAACTTGCCATTAACATTCAAGGTCCCTAATAACCATGATAAAAGAATTGGGAAGAAAAAACAGTTGGAGAGAATCAATGTCATCAAATTGGTTTACTTTATATGCAAGACTACGCTCTTTTGCCCACTCACTTTCACCCAAGCTTTTTGGATAATCTGTACATTTCAGTGTCCGTGGCTCCTTACATGGGATCAAATGTCTAGTTAATTACCTGTGCTTGTCTTCCCCTTTCATGATCATACAAAAGACTGGATGACTAGCTGGTAAACTGAAGGATGGAAAGGATGGAAGGATGGAAATACCATGCTGATTTGACACACACCCACCACACAAACACACCTTGTCAGCTGAGGACAGAGGCTCCAGCAGAAACAGGAGATGTAGAAAAAGGAGGAGATAGAGGAGGAATGAGAGAGTGGGTGGAGGAGAGACAACAGGGAAAGAGGGAAAAAGAGGGCAAGCCACAGCGCTCTCCGCTCTCTCTTCCCCTTCTCTCCTCTCCTCTCCCCTACCCCCCAACCCATCTCTCTCCTCTCTGCCAGGACTGACACCTGCTGGCTGGTCCCCAGTGATACGGCCTAATAAAGCTTGACAGCCTGGCAGGGCCGACCCGGGAGAGTGTTTCAATAAAGCAATCCACCAGGCTCCCTTATTTACTGACCATCGACAACCAGATTAAACCGTAGCGTGGGTTTTGTCCTTCCTCCCGCCCCTCCTGCCACGGCTTTAAGGTTAATTACCAGAACCAGACAGTCGAGCATTTATAGAGTAGTAGACCCCCACCTCATTCTGGTGCTGGAGTTGTGTTTTCTTCACTTGAGTGACCTAAGACTGAGGAAGTAATCAAATCAAATCAAATCAAATTGATTTATATAGCCCTTCGTACATCAGCTGATATCTCAAAGTGCTGTACAAAAACATTTACATTTAAGAAACCCAGCCTAAAACCCCAAACAGCAAGCAATGCAGGTGTAGAAGCACGGTGGCTAGGAAAAACTCCCTAGTAAGGCCAAAACCTAGGAAGAAACTTAGAGAGGAACCAGGCTATGTGGGGTGGCCAGTCCTCTTCTGGCTGTGCCGGGTGGAGATTATAACGGAACATGGCCAAGATGTTCAAATGTTCATAAATGACCAGCATGGTCGAATAATAATAAGGCAGAACAGTTGAAACTGGAGCAGCAGCACGGCCAGGTGGACTGGGGACAGCAAGGAGTCATCATGTCAGGTAGTCCTGAGGCATGGTCCAAGGGCTCAGGTCCTCCGAGAGAGAGAAAGAGAGAATTAGAGAGAGCACACTTAAATTCACACAGGACACCGAATAGGACAGCAGAAGTACTCCAGATATAACAAACTGACCCTAGCCCCCCGACACATAAACTACTGCAGCATATATACTGGGGGCTGAGACAGGAGGGTTCAGGAGACACTGTGGCCCCATCCGAGGACACCCCCGGACAGGGCCAAACAGGAAGGATATAACCCCACCCACTTTGCCAAAGCACAGCCCCCACACCACTAGAGGGATATCTTCAACCACCAATTTGCCACCCTGAGGGCTGAGTATAGCCCACAAAGATCTCCGCCACGGCACAACCCAAGGGGGGGGGGGGGTGCCAACCCAGACAGGATGACCACATCAGTGAATCAACCCACTCAGGTGACGCACCCCCTCCAGGGACGGTCTGAGAGAGCCCCAGTAAGCCAGTGACTCAGCCCCTGTAATAGGGTTAGAGGCAGAGAATCACAGTGGAAAGAGGGGAACCGGCCAGGCAGAGACAGCAAGGGCGGTTCGTTGCTCCAGAGCCTTTCCGTTCACCTTCCCACTCATCAACCCACTCATATGACCCACTGAAGAGATGAGTCTTCAGTAAGGACTTAAAGGTTGAGACCGAGTTTGCGTCTCTGACATGGGTAGGCAGACCATTCCATAAAAAATGAGCTCTATAGGAGAAAGCCCTGCCTCCAGCTGTTTGCTTAGAAATTCTAAGGACAATTAGGAGGCCTGCGTCTTGTGACCGTAGCGTACGTGTAGGTATGTACGGCAGGACCAAATCGGAGAGATAGGTAGGAGCAAGCCCATGTAATGCTTTGTAGGTTAGCAGTAAAACCTTGACAATCAGCCCTTGCTTTGACAGGAAACCAGTGTAGGGAGGCTAGCATTGGAGTAATATGATGAAAATGTTTGGTTCTAGTCAGGATTCTAGCAGCCGTATTTAGCACTAACTGAAGTTTATTTAGTGCTTTATCCGGGTAGCCGGAAAGTAGAGCATTTGCAGTAGTCTAACCTAGAAGTGACAAAAGCATGGATTAATTTTTCTGCATCATTTCTGGACAGAAAGTTTCTGATTTTTGCAATGTTACGTAGATGGAAAAAAGCAGTCCTTGAAATGGTCTTGATATGTTCTTCAAAAGAGAGATCAGGGTCCAGAGTAACGCCGAGGTCCTTCACAGTTTTATTTGAGACGACTGTACAACCATTAAGATTAATTGTCAGATTCAACAGAAGATCTCTTTGTTTCTTGGGACCTAGAACAAGCATCTCTGTTTTGTCCATGTTTAAAAGTAGAAAGTTTGCAGCCATCCACTTCCTTATGTCTGAAACACATGCTTCTAGTGAGGGCAATTTTGGGGCTTCACCATGTTTCATTGAAATGCACAGCTGTGTGTCATCCGCATAGCAGTGAACGTTAACATTATGTTTTCGAATTACATCCCCAAGAGGTAAAATATATAGTAAAACAATATTGGTCCTAAAACGGAACCTTGAGGAACACCGAAATTTACAGTTGATTTGTCAGAGGACAAACTATTCACAGAGACAAACTGATATATTTCCGATAGATAAGATCTAAACCAGGCTAGAACTTGTCCGAACTTGTCCAATTTGGGTTTCCAATCTCTCCAAAAGATGTGGTGATCGATGATTTCAAAAGCAGCACTAAGGTCTAGGAGCACGAGGACAGATGCAGAGCCTCGGTCTGATGCCATTAAAAGGTCATTTACCACCTTCACAAGTGCAGTCGCAGTGCTATGATGGGGTCTAAAACCAGACTGAAGCATTTCGTATACATTGTTTGTCTTCAGGAAGGCAGTGAGTTGCTGCGCAACAGCCTTTTCTAAAATTTTTGAGAGGAATGGAAGATTCGATATAGGCCGATAGTTGTTTATATTTTCTGGGTCAAGGTTTGGCTTTTTCAAGAGAGGCTTTAACCTGTTCAGGATACCACGGTTTACT
This sequence comes from Oncorhynchus gorbuscha, assembly GCF_021184085.1. NCBI lineage: Eukaryota > Metazoa > Chordata > Actinopteri > Salmoniformes > Salmonidae > Oncorhynchus > Oncorhynchus gorbuscha. The sequence goes on along the minus strand of NC_060196.1, from coordinate 17,904,936 downwards.
GCCCCTTCTGGAGGATTTGGGTACCCATATAAAACAGGATACATTTTTTTCAAAAGTTGCTAATATATGCATATAAAAATATTATCGAATAGAAAACACTCTAACGCTTCTAAAACCGTTTAAATTTTGTCTCTATGTAAAGCAGAAGTGTCAGGGCATGCATTCTCCCAAAATCTCTCTTGTCATGGAAAAAGTTGCCCCGATTTGACGTCATCTTAAACGCACTTCCCAAAAGGCTACAGCTCTGAGAGCAGTTTCTACGTGTTCAGCGTGAAGCCTGCTTTCTATGGGGCGTGTCATTGTGTGAATCGCGCGCTCACGAGACGTTGAGCGTGCCGAAAGGTCTTGGTCACGCCAAAACAAAAGTGCCCTGTATGCGCGCTCTGCTCCCGCTCTCTCTTTTCATCAGGATCAATGACAAGACGTGTGTGTTTAGCTTCGTCCTCAAAATTGCTGTACACCTTTATAACATGTTAAAGCTTAATTATGGACATAGTTTGACAAGTTTACTCGACATATGATATATATTTTCGACGTTTTGGTGCGAATCCACTTGAATTTTGCCTACATTTTGACCAAAATGAGGCTATTTTGAGAACCGAAAGACGCCGACTTGAAAACTAAAGGCTGTTTTTGGTAAGTATAATTCCTTCCAGGTCTTTTGATGGAAGAGCAGCAAAGGTAAGGGAATATTTATGTGTTTTTTGGGTTTCTGTGGACTCCAAGATAGAGGAGGCATAATGATACCTTTGGAGCGCCGACTCCCTATTATAGCCTAGTAAACACAAAATGTAATGTTAGAAATAAAAGTAACACAGCGTTTGCATTTAGAAGAAGTGTATCTTCCTATACATATGTAAAACATGCATATTTAGTCAAAGTTTATGATGTGTATTCCTTGTTAGCTGACGTTATCTGCCGGAGCTATCGTCATTTCTCCGGACATTTTAGTAGCATTTTTTGAACGATGCATCATTGTAAACAGAGATTTATGGATATATATAGCATATTATTGAAAAAAATAATGTACTGTGTAACATGTTATATTACTGTCATCTGATGAAGATTTCAAAAGGTTAGTGAAATGATCTTTCTTTTAATCCTGCGTTTGTTGATTGCATATTTTTCCTACTTGGCTATGCTAATGAGCTATGTCTGCGGTGGTGGTTTAACATAAATATGTGCTATGTTTTCACCGTAAAACATTTTAGAAATCTGACTTGCTGGCTAGATAAACAACTTGTTTATCTTTCATTTGAGCTATTTTACTTGTTAATGTGTGGAGGTTAAATATTTTTAGGAATATTTTTGCGCATTGTGCGTTATGGTAATGAGCTTGAGCTGTAGTCATGCTACCCGCACAGGAATATAACAGGTTAAATCAAATCAAATCACTTTTAGTGAGTTTGGTACACATCTGGTGGATAGAGAGCCGTTTATTATGTTCAACATAGGAGGGCCAAGCACAGGAAGCAGCTCTTTCAGTAGTTTAGTTGGAATAGGGTCCAGTATGCAGCTTGAAGGCCATGATTATTTTCATCATTGTGTCAAGAGATATAGTACTAAAACACTTGAGCGTCTCTCTTGATCCTTGGTCCTGGCAGAGTTGTGCAGATTCAGGACAACTGAGCTTTGAAGGAATACGCAGATTTAAAGAGGAGTCCGTAATTTTCTTTCTAATAATCATGATCTTTTCCTCAAAGAAGTTCATGAATTTATCACTGCTAAAGTGAAAGCCACCCTCTCTTGGGGAATGCTGCTTTTTAGTTAACGTTGCGACAGTATCAAAAAGGAATTTCGGATTTTTCTTATTTTCCTCAATTAAGTTAGAAAAATAGGATGATCGAGCAGCAGTAAGGGCTCATCGGTACTGCATGGTACTGTCTTTCCAAGCTAGTCGGAAGACTTCCAGTTTGGTGTGGCGCCATTTCCATTCCAATTTTCTGGAAGCTTGCTTCAGAGCTCGGGTATTTTCTGTGTACCAAGGAGCTAGTTTCTTATGAGAACTGTTTTTAGTTTTTAGGGGTGCAACTGCATCTAGGGTATTGCGTTTTTAGGGGTGCAACTGCATCTAGGGTATTGCGCAATTGAGTTCCTCAGTTAGGTGGTTAACTGATTTTTGTCCTCTGGTGTCCTTGGGTAGACAGGGAATCTGGAAGAACATCAAGGAATCTTTGTGTTGTCTGTGAATTTATAGCACGACTGCAATCTGTAAACTTGAGTGTGGAGTGTGATAGACTTAGTGGCAGACCACGGGGTTTGATGAAGACGTTTACACAAGTCAGACACAGACACAAGTGTGATACCTCAGTTTCAAGGATGTTTATTTAAAACAATAAAGAAAAATAAAAGAAACCGTTCTCCTCCAGGGTAACTGCCTTCTAGGTTCCCGGGGAATGCTGTCTCCTCTGGGGTAGAACACCAAGCCCCTTGGTTCTAGCAGAGGGTCGGAGGACTGGTCCATCAGGTGCTGGAACGTGGGTGATGCTCAATGGAGAACGAACAGGAGGACCCGGTATTGGTATAAACCGGGAAAAGGCTGCGAAAGGTACCTGCCAATATCCCTTGGTCAGGTCCAGGTTGCTGATGTACCGGGCCTTTCCCAACTGGTCGATGAGCTCGTCCACCCTCAGAATGGGGTAGGCGTCAAACAAACTGATGTTGTTCACCCCCCGGAAGTCATTGCAGAAAAGGCTGCACCATGCACTGTGGAAAACCTAGATTACTCGCATCCTCAGCATAGCCTCCACCTCAGGCTTCACGGCTGTCCTCACATTCCATCTCTTTAATAGGTTCACATGGTAAATCTGTTGGTGTCTTCTCGGCTGCCGTTTGTGGTAACTTACGGGTCCCAGCTTCTCTGTCATGTTGCCAGGAACTTACTTTACGCGGTATTGGTATTAAAACTAGCACCTTCTCTCCCACATGGAACTCTTGGAGCCGGGAACCCCGATTGTAGACCTTGCCTTGGGCACGCTGGGCCTTACCCATATGTTCTTTTACCACTGGCCATATGGCTGTCATCCGCTCTCTCATTGTCTCTACTTGTTCCACCACGCTGGGTAAGGGTGTTGGCTGGGCTTCCCACACCTCCTTGGCGAGATCCAGTAGGCCGCATGGTCTCCTCCCGTAGAGTAGTTCTAAAGGGGAAAACCCAGTGGAGGCCTAGGCCACTTCTCAGATCAAGAACATTAGGTGTGATAGAATCTGGTCCCAGTTCATTCTGTCCTGCTCAATAACTTTGTTTGAGTGTCTTATTGAACCATTTGACGAGCTCATCCATCTGCAGGTGAAAGACAGAGGTCCGGATCTGCTTTATCTGTGGGAGAGCACACAACTCTTTCATTAGTCGGGACATGAACTCGGTACCTTGGTCGGTCAGGATCTCATTCGGAATGCCCACCCGGCTGAAGAGGTGGAACAGCTCCCGGGCGATTCCCTTGGAGACTGCCGCCCATAGTGGAATGGCCTCGAGATATCTGGTGGCATATCCTACTATAACCAGGATGTACCGGTGTTCTTGGGACATTTTTTTTACCAGGGGCCCCACTATGTCCATGCGTTCAAACGGCACTCCGATGATCGGTAGGGGAACCAGCGTGTTCAGGACGTGTGCAATGTCATCATCCTCGGTTAGCTTGATTAAAAACGGATTGGGATGAAATTCTGTCTGCTTTTCTCCTTGAAAATTCCTGACTTCCTCATGCAGGCGGACATTCTGTAGACGCTGTTCTTCCAGCGTTCATTCCTGAATGTCCTGTTGCGCTTGTTGGGCCTGAACTAACTGAGCTATCATCTCATCCATGCTGATACTGTGTAAATGTCAACCCTAGTCTGACCACGTTGTCAGATTTGCACTCATTCTCTACCAATTTCTACCACTTGTGGCAGACCAGGGGGTTTGATCAAGACGTTTACACAGATCAGACACAAGTCTGATATCTAATTTTCAAGGGTGTTTATTTAAAACAATTTAAAAAATGGAGACCTCTTCCGGGTTACCGCCTTCTGGGTTCTGGGGAATGCTGTCTCCTCAGAAGTAGAACACCGAGCCCCTGGGTTCTAGCAGACCGTGAAGACATCTATCCGGTAGCAACCTCTCACTACCTCCAACCCTCCCGTGTTCTGCCCTCCTGGCAGTTTTATGGGCCCCGTACGGCTGGTGAGCAATCAGCCCCTTGATTACTCACTAGCGTCAATCAGACACCATTAGTCCTGGCCGGAGGACCCCTTTGAGACCTGGCACGTCCAGAATCGGGAGTCACTGCCGCGTGATGTAGACTCTGTCACCAGGCCTCAACGAGTCTCCAACTTGGTGCCTTGTCAGCGGAGCGCCACAGCTTATATATTTCTATCAAAGACATTTAGTCTGAGACCTATAAAGAAGGATGGTTTCTGATTTTCAGTGTGTAAAAGGTTTTAGAAATGTCCACAAAATGTGTGGGTGTATTTGTGTGGACATGTATGCTGTACATGTGCTGTAGCCAGTGGTGTAAAGTACTTGAGTAAAAAATACTTTAAATCACGACTTAAGTAGTTTTACTTTTGCTTCACTACATTCCTAAAGAAAACAAGGTACTTTTTACCCCATACATTTTCCCTGACACCCAAAAGTATTCGTTACATTATGACAGGAAAATTGTCCAATTCACACACATACCTGGTCATCCCCAGTGCCTCTGATCTGGCAGACTCATTAAACACAAATGCTTCATTTGTAAATTATGTCTGAGTGTTGGAGTGTGCTCTTGGCTATTCGTCAATAAAAAAAGCATTTGTGTCATCTGGTTTGCTTAATAATATAAGGAATTTTAAATGATTCATACTTTTACTTTTGATACTTAAGTATATTTAAAACCAAATACTTTAAGACTTTTACTCAAGTTGTATTTTCCTGGTAGACTTTCACTTATGCTTGAGTCATTTCCTATTAAGGTATCTTTACTTTTACTTAAGTATGACAATTGAGTACTTTTTCCACCACTGGCTATAGCCTATTAACATACAGTAGCTTATCTCACCCCCCTAAACCCCTCTCCCCACCACCACTTCCCAATCCATGGGGGTACACCTTTATGCTTCCTTGTGAGCTTCAGCGTCTGTTTGTTGTGAGACAATTACCATTCTGTCTCTCTGTTTGCTTTTGATAACATCTCAATTCTCATCGAGACAAGCAAGGACGTGTCTTGCTTACCATTCGTATCTGTGCCCAGCGCCGCAGATCCCCCAATTCCTCTGGTTTGATCAATCCCCTTAGAGCTTCCCGCAAACATCACATGCCACTATTCAAAGTGCTGATAGCTGCAAGATAGACTCCTCCTCCTCCTCTGTCTCTCTCTCCTTTTCTACCATCTCCTCTTGTTTTTTTTTGTTCCCTTCATCTCCGTGGGAATTGAATCTCAGAAGTTGGCAGACGAGCGGGAAAAAAAGGGAGCATCAATTATTGAGCGCCGGGGGTTTGCGGCAAGTCAACATTGTGTTTTTTAAAATGAGCAACATTAACCTGTTTTAATCTGTCATTCCTGCGACCGGCTATCTCGGTCTCTCTCTCTCGCTTTCTGTCTGCTCTCTCTCTCTCTCTCTCTCTCTCTCTCTCTCTCTCTCTCTCTCTCTCTCTCTCTCTCTCTCTCTCTCTCTCTCTCTCTCTCTCACTCTCTCACTCTCTCGCTCTCCTCTCCCTCTGTCTCTCTTTCGCTCTCTCTCTCAATTCAGTTTAAGAGCGTTTTCTCTCTCTCTCTTTCTCTCCTCTCGCTCTCTCCTCTCTCTTCCCTCGCTCTCTTTCTCTCTGTCACTCTGTCTCTCTCTCCTTCTATATGTGTGTGTTTTATGCTCCGCATACTGTAGCTCCCCGCAGCAGCTATATTGTGCTTCCTAACTTCTCCTAAAAAAGGTTCCAGTCAACCTTGAAACGAATGCAGGCGTACATAATGTGGATTTCTGTGAGGATGATGTCTGTTGAGCCATTGGAGAAAAAGCCATTTTTAATGATGAAGCTTTTTTTCATGTAGCCTGTATCCCCCAACGGTTGTGATTTTTTTATTTTTTAAATACACAGATACAGACATAATAATGAGGTTGTGTCTTTGTAATTGCTATTTTAGATACTTGCTTTGGGCACTTTGATAGGAAATAGAAACATGATGTCTATGTGATTATCTTTAAGGGTGTTTTAATTGGCCTTGAACTTCTTGGACTCCCACAGGTATCTTTTAAAGGACACATCCTCTCTATTGAAGTGGCTCGCAGTGGTCTATATACTGTTCGACCTCAGCCTTGAGTATTTTCCCTGTATCCTCTTGACTGCATCTCTGAGTTCACCCTCAGCACATGAGGAAACAAAAAGGTCAAGATCCATCACTACTCTCTTTGTGAAGGGAGAGAAGTATAAACCCTGCAGAGAAAAATCAAACCTATTGAGTTACATGTGCAATTGTGTGTGTGTGTGTATGTTTGTTTGTGTGTGTATGTGAACACCTAATAATAATAATAATATATGCCATTTAGAAGACACTTTTATCCAAAGCGACTTACAGTCATGTGTGCATACATTCTACGTATGGGTGGTCTCGGGAATCAAACCCACTTCCCTGGTGTTACAAGCGCCATGCTCTACCAACTGAGCTACAGAAGGACCACAGAAGGAACACCTCTATGTCTGCCTACCATATTCAGCCATCTTACCTCTCAGTAGCTTTGGATGGGAGCCCAGTCCCAGCCGCACAGACCCTGCCTCCCCCTCCACCCCCAGTCTTTGTCAGCAGTATCAACTGGGCCTGGGCTTGGCTCTGGCTGTGACTGGCCCCATGCTGCAGCCCCCTCACACTGCAGACTGCAGAGTGCTCCAGTAAATTGCAGTGTTGTCAGAGGCCCATAAACAGCCCTGTGATTTAAATAACCAACACATCACAGATCACAGCACCAGAGTACAGCGGGAAGTATGGTAATGAAGTGGTGGTATGGGACTAGTTCTTCTCCAGCGAAATAATTCACTTTCTATCAGAAAAGCATGCGTGTGCGCATGCCTGGAGTCCCAAATGGGTGGGGTTTGCATTTTTGGGACAATTCCATTGGTTCCATCGTGCCAGTCAAGCTCAATCAAGCACAGCAAAATTATTTGAATGATCACAAATACTCTTTGGACCTACATAGTCTGCCTTTTGATATCTGCCAAAGCAGACAAGCAGATATTGTAGAGAGATTGTCAGAATTTGGCCAGGGTTGTTCCGGTTTTTGGTCACTAGATGCCCCCATTGTGCCTTTTGACCTTTTGTTTTCCCTTGATCCCCATTATTATTTGCACCTGTGCCTCGTATCCCCTGATTGTATTTAAACCCTTTGTTTTCCTCAGTGCTGTGCGCTGTGTTTGTATGTTAGCACCGAGCCCTAGTACTCTGTGAACTCTTGTTGATCCCGGTGGACTCTCTTGTGGAATTCTGTTTTTTGTTCTTGTTTGTTTGTTTTTTGAGTATCTTTTGAGGCTTTTTGTGCTATACCTTCCACCTTGTGGATTTACCTTTTTGTCTTGGAGGATTACCTTTGTTCTTGTGGAATTCCTTTTGAGGTTGTGGAGTTACATGTTTTCCTGAAGAACTTCACTTTTTACTTCATTAAATACACCGTCTCAAGTACTGCTGTGTCTGCCTCATCTTCTGGGTTCTGTCGACTATTCGTGGCTCAGTTGGTTAAGTGACTGTTTCTCACTCCGGAGACCCGGGTTCGTAACCGGGTCCTGACAGAGATTGTATACCACTAACACATTTCTGGCTCATAGACACTTGTAATACTTGTACAGACTTTGGCATACATTAACTATGACTCAACATAACGGTCGACTTCACATTTAGCCGATTCCATCACCAGAGATATAAGGCTCCCGAGTGGTGCAGCGGTCTGAAGCACTGCATCTCAGTGCTAGAGGTGTCACTACAGACCCTGGTTCAATCCCGGGCTGTATCACAGCCAGCCATGATCGGAAGTCCCATAGGACAGTGCACAATTGTCCGGGTTAGGGGAGGATTTGCTTGGGGTAGTCCGTCGTTATGAAATAAAAATTGTTCTTAATTGACTTGCCTAGTTAAAAAAAATACAAAGTTCTGCAGAAATATGTTTTGCATTGTTGCATGGAAGTCCCATACAGTGCCACTACTATTTCCCTTGCACGACTTGAACAAAAACACTGTTCATTTTCTCAAGCAGAAATTCCATACAGAGCTAGCAGTTAAAAGGGCCAGTGAAAATTGGGATTACTTCCCATCCCACCTCTGAAAGGCTCTCCTGTTATGTGTGTGCGTGTTTAGTGTGTCTGCCTGAATGTGTGTGCTGCTCTATGGCTACTTGAGTGGAGTTTAAAAATAAAAGTCGGGGGGGGGGGGGTACAACTAACCAGGGTGCACACATTTCCACTCACAGATCTCTGGCGAAGTCCGTCGAGACTCCTGAAGCAATTACCAGGCTGCGGAAGGGCCTCGCCATACTCTTTTTATGTTGCCGGAGTGTCTCCTGGCACTGGAATAAATCAATTTTCATCCTCACGTCACCCCTCTCCTCTCTCTCTATCAAAACCTCTCTCTCTCCTTCCACCCCTCTCTGCCTAGGTTTTCCCTTTCCTTACTTTACCCTGCGAGGAGAGAGAGTCTGAGGGGTTGGGAAGACCTCCCCTCCATTCACCCACCCACCCATCCACACCTTGGATCTTCATCTCAGGGCGGTAGGTGACCCTCTCACGCTGGAAACTGGTAGAGATCAACTTTGCACTCAGCCTTGAACACAAACGCACGCAGGCAGGTGTGTATGCCCACACACACTCAACCACGTATGCATATAGATGTCTAGTATACGTGCGCCAAGCATGCCCACATATGCACATCCATGTTTAGTGTATGTGTTCAGAAAACATGAACATGTGCAAATTTGATCCCTGCACCTCTCATATCAGTCGTACTCCGATAGCACACTTAAGAGGTCTTGAGTGGTGACGTCAGCCTGATGAGTTACCAAGCCCCTTCGTCTGATGAAATAAAGTGCCTCATTGGAAGTCGGCAGAGCCTCGCCCGCTGTCACGCATATTCCCAGAATCACAGAGGAGCGCTCAGGGGGCAGCTGGTGGAGTCAGGACATGTTGTGAGTGTCATGTCAAGTGGACTACCTACCTGCAGCTTTCTACAGTCCCTGGGTATACGCAGAATCTTAGATAAAGGTCCTTGTGTTTAAATGTCAGGGCTGTGTGTTTGTGTTTGTGTGTACGTGGGTGTGGCACGGCTGCAGTCCTCTGTGTGTGTGTGTGTCTGTGTGTCCGTGTGTCCATGTCCTCAGCGGGCTGCGTGAGTCCTGCTCGGTCAGCTTTGATTCATCTCGTGTCGTAACCTAAGGGTGCCGCATGATATTTTAGAAGGATTTACATAGACCTCATCTCGTCCCCCGCTGGGGAGTGCCGTGTTGCTGAGAGGGTTTCTGGATTCTTTTGAAGACACTTTCGTAGCACGATTTGTTATAACTTTAAACACGCTGGGACTGGTGTGTGTATAACAGGCACTGTGCTAGATTTGCATATAGCGCTGCCTCCCTGAACTTGCTTCTGACTGAGCTTAAACCACCAACCTCACCAACACACGTGACCCCCCCCGCTTAAAAACGAACGAACCGATTGAGCTTTAGAAAAAGGATCATGTTCGATAGCTCCATTGGCAACATTTCTGTGGAGTAAGCTTATGTTCTTAACTCCATGATGTGCATGCGTGTGTGTATTTGTGCATTCTCATTTAGGGGTGTGTGTGTGTGTGTGTGTGTGTGTGTGTGTGTGTAGGACGCCGTACACATAATCTAGGGTATTTTCCCCATCAGTAAACAGTAAATGACTAATAGCAAAGGGCATCCTCCTTCCGGTTTCAACAACCCTCTCAAACCAACATGACTTTCTAGTCCCTATAGTCAACAGACGGGTAAACGATTTAATGAAGTTTCTTTCATCTTCCACTGTTCTTAGTGCTTTTCAATCTGCTGCCGGCCTCACAGGCCCCTTTTACCTTTTGAAGACATCAAGTGGACTTGGCTCGAGAGAAGAAGAAAAAACACAAATAAAACGAAGCCAACATATCCCACGTCGTCAACGCCGACGGGCTTAGTCTCAGTCTTCTATCTAGTATAACCAGGATGCTAAAAAACGGACACACACTGCCTGGCGCTCACCCTCCTTCCTCCATAAATGCGTTGGGGAGACGGGGAGGCCTCTTGTGTAGACTATTAGATTTACAACTCTGAATTTCTGCCATCGTCAACTTCTATTATAAATCCATAAAAAAACAAGGCAAACAAACTAAAAGAAACAAAGCGGCCTGCAAAGTGTGCTGTTGTTTGTTTTGAAGTTAACGGCTTCCATTGGGACGTTTCAGAGAGAAAAACAGCAACAGCACATCCCATCGGACGATTCAGGTTTTAGCTTTGATATAGATGCACTGCCGAGCTACCTCGCTCTCTCCTATTCCCACATGAATTCAATTGATCTGAAGTGAAATACCGCTGTGATATACAGTGGGGAGAACAAGTATTTGACACACTGCCGGTTTTGCAGGTTTTCCTACTTACAAAGCATGTAGAGGTCTGTAATTTTTATCACAGGTACACTTCAACTGTGAGAGACGGAATCTAAAACACAAATCCAGAAAATCACATTGTATGATTTTTAAGTAATTCATTTGCATTTTATTACAAGCATACATGATTACATGATGCAGCCACCAACATATTTGAAAATATGGAGAGTGGTAGTAATGTGTTGTATTGGATTTGCCCCAAACACAACACTTTGTATTCAGGCCAAAAAGTGAATTGCTTTGCCACATTTTTTGCAGTATTACTTTAGTGCCTTGTTGCAAACAGGATGCATGTTATGGAATACTTTTATTCTGTACTGGCTTAATTCTTTTCACTCTGTCAATTAGGTTAGTAATTGTGGAGTAACTACGATGTTGTTGTTTTCTCCTATCACAGCCATTTTAATCTCTGTAACTGTTTTAAAGTCACTATTGGCCCCTTGGTGAAATCCCTGAGTGGTTTCCTTCCTCACCAGCAACTGAGTTAGGATGGATGCCTGTATCTTTTGTAGTGACTGGGTGTATTGATACAGCGTCAAAAGAGTAATTAATAACTTCACCATGCTCAAAAGGGTATTCAATGTCTGCTTTAAAAATATTTTTTTATCTACCAATAGCTACCCTTCTTTGTAGGGCATTGGGAAACCTCCCTGGTCGTTGTGGCTGAATCGGTGTCTGAAATTCACTGCTCGACTGAGGGACCTTGCCGATAATTGTAGTAGGTAGTCATTAAAAAATCATATTAAACACTACTATTGCACACAGAGTGAGTCCATTCAACTTATTAGGTGACTTGTTAAGCACGTTTTTACTCATTAACCTAATTAAGCTTGCCATAACAAAGGGGTCGCATACTTATTGATTCATGACGTTTCAGCTTTTCATGTTACTCATTTGTAAAAAAAAAAAATGTAAACAACTTTGACATTATGGGATATTATGTGTAGTCCAGTGACAAAAATTCTCAAGTTAATCCATTTTATATTCAGGCTGTAACACAACAACATGTGGAAAAAGTCAAGGGGTGTGAATACTTTCTGGAGACACTGTATTACACCCCTAAAGTGTTAAAACGGACACTCACACTCCGATTCAGTGCTAATGGTTGGATGACGGTGCATCGCTAATGTGTATTTTTCACACCCATTTGCTATCATAGAAGATCATAGATCTACATCTAAACCTCTACCTACGCTTGCTCTCTATCAATAGTGACAACGCTTCTGATTCAACAACCACGAGAGAGGGAAAAAGGGAATCGTTCAGTTTAACATGCAAAACAAAGCATTTTTGGGGGTTGGTTGAGTACATGTTTGTGGCTTTGAAGTGATCCATGATAACTTTGGCCTTCTCTAGATCCCATCCTTCGAATGAGTTGAGATGTTCTCTGTTCATTATGCACAGTGTATATCCCTCATGAGCCTTTACCAATGATGGATGTGCACACATAAGAATATGTGAATACATACTGTATGAAGACATATGAATGTTCCAGGGCGTTTGCACATTATGCAGTCTATTGGTGTTTTATTGTACTATATATGGCAGAGCTGTAATACAAATAGAGATACTACTACGAGCTCCAGAGCGACTACAGTTAGCTACTTTACAGAGGACGAACTATCAGCAAAGTCAGTCCTAGTAAGAAAAGACAAGTGTGTGTTGATTTTAAAAAAGTATATATACATTTTTTTAAAGGTCTACTTGAGACTGCAATCAGGAAATACAGAAAGGACACAGACCTGCACCCTCACCGATATTGACATTATTGAGCAGTTGAATGATTCCCAATCTATATCAGCCATAATGAACGTGAACATCTCTTTGTGACCAGTTTGTGGCTAGAACATTCACTTGTGGAACGCTTGCATGGCTAAGTGAAGTTCCCAGTTTCGACCATACATGAAGGAGATGGATGCTTAAAGCCCCACTATAAGACAACTGGCCATACCAGCGTACAGTTTCACCTGCGTGTCAGTGACACCCACACCTTGTATCTGCCAGGGGATGTAATAATGCTATGACAGGTTCCATTCGTTAGCCCATAACCTGATAAGACTGGATGAGACAGTCCAAAAGCAGCCTCCGCCTCACATACACTGAACTGAACACATACCGTCATGGGGCCGCACTGTAAATGTCTCCCGATAGGTTGGTGAATTACATTATTTTATGACTGGAGATAGATGTTGGTGCTAGCATGTTATGTAATGTTTCATGACAACAAGAAAACAAACCAAAGGGTTTATCTTATCTTGCTAAGGTGTCATTATTGTGTTTCCATTGTGTGTTCAAAATTGCCTCTTCACTATGCGATGGTACAGTAGTACCACTTTCACACTAGGCAACTGAGACCCAAGCCTGTTGACACCATAGTTCCTGGAACAGAGCTTAAAAAGGGCATAAATGAGACAGTGAATCATGCATAGGCCTACTGACTTAGAAATCACTGAGTGAGGATTCTAGCTCCTTTACAAAATAGCCACTGGCAGAACAGTTGTATCCATTTCATTCTGTTTCTTTCTTTTCTTTCCTTTCCTTTAGCTAGCAAAGCATCCCATGTTACTTATGTCACCCCAGTTGTATGATATACAGGGCCTTCAGAAAGTATTCTACCGCTTGACTTATTCCACATGTTGCTCAGTTCCAGCCTGAATTCAGCCATCTACACACAATTCCCCATAACAACAAACATGTTTTTATAGATTTTTACACAGTTTTTCAATGTGATTCAAATCTGGGCTTTGGCTGGGCCACTCAAGGACTTTTACATTCTTGCTCTGAAACAATTCCAGAGTTGCTTGGGGTCATTGTCCTGTTGGAATGTACATTTTCACTCCAGTCTAATGGTGTTTGCACTATGAAGCAGGTTCTCTTTAAGGATTTGCCGATATTTGGCTCCATTAGTTGTTACCTTTACCTGTTCTACCTGTTTCCCGTACCTGTTACCCAGTCCCTGCTGCTGAAAAGCATCCCCATAGCATGATGCTGCCACCACCATGCTTCACGGTAGGGATGTTTTTAGGTGGATGATGAGCCGTGCCTGGTTTTGCAATCAGGCTAAAAGAGTAAAAACCACAAAATCTTTTGACTTATGCTCTGAGTCTTTCATGTGCCTTTTTTTCATGTGCCTCCAGGCGTGCTGTCATGTGCCTTTTTCTCAGGAGTGGCTTCCGTCTGGCCACTCTCCCATGAAGCCAAGATTGGTGAAGTGCTGTAGAGACTGTCATTCTGGCAGGTTCTCCCATCTCAGCAAAGGCACTCGGTAGTTCTGTCAGAGTGGTCATTGGGTTCTTGGAAACCTACCTGACCTTGCTCATTATGGTTGGACGGCCAGCTCTAGGCAGAGCTTGGGTAATCTTGGAAACTTTCAACACTCTAGAAATGGATTAATAACCTTCCCCAGATATACACTACCGTTGAAAAGTTTTAGAACACTAATTTTTCTTTATTTTCTACTATTTTCTACATTGTGGAATAATAATGAAGACATCAAAACTATGAAATAACCCACATGGAATCAAAAAAGAATTAAACAAATCAAAATATATTTTACATTTGAGATTCTTCAAATAGCCACCTTTTGCCTTGATGACAGCTTTGCACACTCTTGGCATTCTCTCAACCAGCTTCATGAGGTAGTCACCTGTTATGCAGGTGAATGAGGACCCAAAAGCGACTTTACAGAAACAGAGTTTATTCCAAGTCAAAACAGGAATACTGAAACCCTCTAGACAGTAGAGGGGAACAACTGAAGATGCGACCACAGACTGCAGGTCGCTTCGGGAAGGCGCAGGCCGTAGCTGATCTAGACACCTGCTCACACGCAGCATCTGAAGAAGGCAAAAAACATGACAGGACGGAACGAGGACAAGAACAGCGAACATCAAACAAGGATCCGACAAGGACAGAAGCGGAAAACAGAGGGAGAAATAGGGACTCTAATCAGAGGGCAAAATAGGGGACAGGTGTGAAAGAGTAAATGAGGTAGTTAGGAGAATGAGGAACAGCTGGGAGCAGGAACGGAATGATAGAGAGAGAGAGCGAGAGAGCGAGAGAGGGAGGGGAGAGAGAGGGAAAGAAAGAGGGAAAGAACCTAATAAGACCAGCAGAGGGAAACGAATAGAAGGGGAAGCACAGGGACAAGACATGATAATCAATGACAAAACATGACAGTCACCTGGAATGCATTTCATTTAACATGTGTGCCATGTTAAAAGATAATTTGTGGAATTTCTTTCCTTCTTAATGCGTTTGGGCCAATCAGTTATGTTGTAACAAGGGGGGTATACAGAAGATAACCCTATTTGGTAAAAGACCAAGTCAATATTATGGCAAGAACAGCTCAAATCAGAGAAGAGAAACGACAGTCCATCATTACGTTTAAGTGCAGTCGCAAAAACCATCAAGCGCTATGATGAAACTGGCTCTCATGACGACCGCCACAGGAATGGAAGACTCAGAGTTACCTCTGCTGCAGAGGGTACGTTCATTAACATTAACAGCCAAATTACCAGCCAAATTGCAGCCCAAATAGATGCTTCATGGAGTTCAAGTAACAGACAAATCTCAACATCAACTGTTCAGAGACTGTGTTAATCAGGCCTTCATGGTTGAATTGCTGCAAATAAACCACTTCTAAAGAACACCAATAAGAAGAGAAGACTTGCTTGGGCCAAGAAAAAGGAGCAATGGACATTTGACCGTGGAAATATGTCCTTTGGTCTGGAGTCCAAATTGGAGATTTTTGGTTTCAACTGCTGTGTCTTTGTGAGACGCGGCGTGGAGGAAGAGGTGCTATGGTGTGGTGGTGCTTTGCTGGTGACACTGTCTGTGATTTATTTAGAATTCACTTAACCAGCATGGCTACCACAGAATTCTGCAGCGATATGCCATCCCATCTGGTTTGGGCTTAGTGGGACTATCATTTGTTTTTCAACAGGACAATGACCCAACACACCTCCAGGCTGTGTAAGGGCTATTTTACAAAGAAGGAGAATGATGGAGTGCTGCATCAGATTACCTGGCCTCCACAATACCCCGACCTCAACCCAATTGAGATGGTTTGGGATGAGTTGGACAGCAGAATGAAGGAAAATCAGCCAACAAGTGCTCAGCATATGTGGGAACTCCTTCAAGATGGTTGGAAAAGCATTCCAGGTGAAGCTGGTTGAGAGAATGCCAATAGTGTGCAAAGCTGTCATCAAGGCAAAGGGTGGATATTTGAAAAATCTCAAATGTAAAATGTATTTTGATATGTTTGACACTTTTTTGGTTACTACATGATTCCATGTGATTTATCTCATAGTTTTGATGTCTTCACTATTATTCTTCAAAGTACAAAATAGTCAAAATAAAGAAAAACCTTTGAATGAGTAGATGTTCTAAAACTTTTGACAGTAGTGTATGCCTTATCACAAATCTCGGAGATCTATGGACAGTTCCTTGGACTTCATGGTATAGTGTTTGCTCTGACTTGCACTGTCAACTGAAAATGGCGCTGGAGGAGATAGCTGCTGTTTTACTGTCCCCTAACCAATTGTGCAATTCTGTGTGTTTTTCCGGTCGTTATTTGTAGCTTATTATGTACGTAATATTTCTTCCACCATCTGTTATGACCTAAAAGCGCTTCTAGATATCAGGACAGCAATTACTCACTCCGTACTTAACAAGTCAGACGCAAAGGATTTACTCCTGACACCCGACGAGGCCCTCATCCCTGGCATTCGCAGGAGAAAGAGACGGAGATATCGGGGACGTAGGTCTGGGTGCCTTGTAAGGATCCGTCGGCGAGTGGGTCATCTGCTGATGCCGTCGGTCCTATTAGCCAATGTACAATCATAGGATAATAAAATAGATGAACTACGAGCATGTACTATATTTCCTACCAACGGGGCATTAATGACTGTAATATCTTGTTTCAAAGAGTCGTGACTGAACGACGACATGATTAACATACAGCTGGTGGGTTTTACGTTTTTTCGGCAGGATAGAACAGCGACCTCTGGTAAGACAAAGGGTGGCGGTCTATGTACTGTATATTTGTAAACAACAGCTGGTGCACGGAATCTAAGGAAGTCTCCAGGTTTTGCTCGTCTGAGATAGTGTTTCATAAGCTGTAGACCACACTATTTATCAAGAGAGTTTTCATCTATATTCTTCGTAGCTGTCTAGCTAAGTCCGCACTCAATGAGCTGTATGCGGCTATAAGCAAACAGGAAAACATCCAGAGGCGGTGCTCCAAGTGGCCGGGGACTTTAATGCAGGGAAATTTAAATCTGTTTCACCTCATTTTTACCAGGATGTTAAATGTGCAACCTTTACTCCACACACAGAGACGCGTACAAAGCATTCCCTCGCCCTCCGTTTAGCAAATCGGACCATAATTCTATCCTCCTGATTCCTTCTTACAAGCAAAAACTAAATCAGGAAGCACTAGTAACTTGGTCAATAAAAAATTGTCAGATAAAGCAGACGCTTAGCTACAGGACTGTCTTGCTCGCAAAGACTGGAATATGTTCCCGGGAATCTTCCGATGGCATTGAGGAGTACACCACATCAGTCACTGGCTTCATCAATAAATGCATCGATGACGCCGTCCCCACAGTGACGGTACGTACATACCCCAACCATAAGCCATGGATTACAGGCAACATTCACACTGAGGAGCGGGACTCTATTCTGGAAGCTTATAAGAAATCCCACTATGCCCTCCGCTGAAATATCAAACAGGCAAAGCCTCAATACAGGACTAAGAATGAATCGTACTACAACGGCTCTGATGCTCATCGGATGTGGCAGGGCTCGCAAACTATTATGGAATACAAAGGGAAGCACAGATGCGAGCTAACCCGTGACACGAGCCTACCAGACAAGCTAAATTACTTCTATGCTCGCTTCGAGGCAAGTAACACTGAAACATGCATGAGAGCATCAGCTGTTCTGGACGACTGTGTGATAACGCTCTCCACAGCCGATGTGAGTAAGACCTTTAAACGGGTCGACATTCACAAGGCCACAGGGCCAGACTGATTGCCAGGAAGTTTAATAATAATAATAATAATAATATATGCCATTTAGCAGACGCTTTTATCCAAAGCGACTTACAGTCATGTGTGCATACATTCTACGTATGGGTGGTCCCGGGGATCGAACCCACTAACCTGGCGTTACAAGCGCCATGCTCTACCAACTGAGCTACAGAAGGACCACAGTTTACTCCGAGCATGCGCTGACAACCTGGTAAGTGCTTTCACTGACATTTTCAACCTGTCCGAGTCTCTAATACCAACATGTTTCAAGCAGACCACCATAGTCTCTGTGCCCAAAAACACTAAGGTAACCTGCCTAAATGACTACTTACCTGTACCACTCACGTCTGTAGCCATGAAGTGCTTTGAAAGACTGCTCATGGCTCACATCAACACCATTATCCCTGAAACCCTAGACCCACTCCAACTTGCATACCGCCCCAACAGATCCACAGATGATGCAATCTCTTTTGCTCTCCACACTGCCTTTTTCCACTTGGACAAAAGGAACACCTATGTGAGTATGCTATTCATTGACTACATCTCAGCATTCAACACTATAGTGCCCTCAAAGCTCATCACTAGCTAAGGGCTCTAGGACTAAACACCTCCCTCTGCAGCTGGATCCTGGACTTCCTGATGGCCGCCTCCAGGTGGTAAGGGTAGATAACAACACATCCGCCACACTGATCTTCAACACGGGGGCCTCTCAAGGGTGCATGCTCAGTCCCCTCCTGTACTCCCTATTCACTCATGACTGCATGGCCAGGCATGACTGACTACAACACAATCATTACATTTGACAATGACACACCAGTGGTAGGCCTGATCACCGACAATGATGAGACAGTCTATATGAAGGCTGTCATAGACCTGGCCGTGTGGTGCCAGGACAACAACCTGTCTGTCAACGTGATCAAGACAAAGGAGATGGGAGGTGCAGCTGGTTGCATCACTGCCTGGTATGGCAACTGAGGGTAATGCGTACGGTCCAGTATATCACTGTGGCCAAGCTTCCTGCCATCCAGGATCTCTATATTGTCAAAGGCCCTAAAAATGGTCAAAGAATCCAGCCACCCTAGTCATAGATTGTAATCTCTGCTACCGCACGGCAAGTGGTACCGGAGTGTCAAGTCTAGGTCCAAAAGACTTCCATAAGATTCCTGAACAGCTAATCAAATGGCTACTCAGACTATTTACATTGCCCCCCTCTTTGATGCTGCTTATTTTCTATGCATAGTCACTTTAACTCTACCTACATTTACATATTACCTCAATTACCTCGATTAACCGGTGCCCCCGGAAATTGACTCTGTCCCGGTACCCCCTGTCCCGGTATACCCTTGATATTGTTATTTTACTGCTGCTCTTTCATTATTTGTTTCTTTTTATTATTTTTTACTTTTTCTTAAAACTACATTGATGGTTAAGGGCTAACAATGGATTTGATTTGAACTAGGACCTTATCAGATGAGGCCTCTGAGGGGAGGATGGCTGACAAAAACGGCTGGAACGGAGCGCAAAATGAATGGCATTAAACACATGGAAAACTTTTGTTTGTTGTATTTGATACCACTCCACCTTATCCGCTCCAGCCATTACCACAAGCCCGTCCTCCCCAATTAAGGTGCCACCAACCTCCTGCGGACCAAGTGTGTGTCTTTCTAAATCATGTCCAAACAATTGAATTGTAGGGTAGCCTAGTGGTTAGAGCTTTGGACTAGTAACCGGAAGGTTGCAAGTTCAAACCCCGAGCTGACAAGGTACTAATCTGTCGTTCTGCTCCTGAACAGGCAGCTAACCCACTGTTCCCAGGCCGTCATTGAAAATAAGAATTTGTTCTTAACTGACTTGCCTAATTAAATAAAGGTAAAATAAATAAAAAACTATGTTCACAGTGTCAAAGCAAAGGGCTGTGAAGATGTCTTTTTTTTTTTTGCAAAAATTTCTAAAAACGTGTATTCACTTTCACATTATGGAGTATTGTGTGTAGATGTATGTCCCCCCCCAAAATATATATTTCATCTATTTTGAATTCAGGTTCTAACTCAACAACATGTGGAATAAGTCAAGGGGTGTGAATACTTTCTGGAGGCACTGTATATGGGCTTCTATAACTGCTTTCCATTCGCATCACTCCGGCTGAATTCCATTAGCCGACATTTGTAATATGTTCAGTTGATGTTCAGTAGCACAATAAACCCGCGCCCGACCTTTTCATGTAGGCTGCGTGTGAAATCTGAGGGAAAATGTCCTTTCCCAGCTCCTAGGTGCTCTGCTGAGAAAACAGCGGCATGACTCAAGCGAAGCGGATTAACTTACCGTCATCCCGGAACAGCCGCGACGACAGACGGATCGGCGAGGCGGCGGCCTAACAAGTCAAGCCAACTCAGAGCTCGCCCCCCCATGGTCTCTTTAAACGTGGCTTGTCATGACTGCGCTGGAATCATCTGACGCCTGCAGTTTTCCCTTAATTTTCTCTCCCTCGCTCGTGTAGCTGCCGTGTGTGGGTTGCTCTGACCCCATCTCCCTTACAGTTCATCTCCCAAAAAGGCCCCAGAAAATGGTTCTCGCTCTCGCTCGCTTGTGTCCCAGGCATTCTTTTGCATGCTAATTGAAACAAAACATCTCCCTCTATCTCTCTCTCCTGTGAGAAATTGAACCAAACCGCCCCAGCGACTAGCACCGCACTCCCTTACACATACTCCCCCCGATAAGGCCCAATATCTGATGCAATTTTTTCCCCCAGGTCCCTCAAGGGCACTTTGTCAGCCTCTTATCAGAATGTCAGGACTGCCGCTCCAGTGAGCAAACAAACACACAACAGAAAATGATGTATCAGGAAACGGCGGCCAGTGTAGCGTGGCGAGCTGTCAGTAGCGCTGTTAAGCTAATAATCACCGTTGGACCCTTGTGGGAATTCTATCAAGTACTTTTTCAGACCGTTTGTGTGGTGTTTGTGTTGTTGTGTCTGTGTGTGTGTCACATTGTTGTTTTTTGAGGTCTTGTCTGTCTGGTTGGAACCTTACTTTACAACGGCCTTTTTGACAACCAAGGTTGTGTCTAAAACTAGCACCCTATTCTCTAGACCCTCAAACTCAACTCTGGACCTCGAAGCCAGTTCCACTGCTTTCTCTCATTGTTCCCCTCTAATTAGGCACTGATATAGACCTGGGACACCAGGTAGCTGTAATGAGTTATCAGGTAGAACAGAAAACCAGCAGGCTCTGGACCTCGTATGGTAAGAGTTGAATATCCCCGCTCTATACAGGTACAACCTCTCTGTGGGCTCTGGTCAACAGTAGAGCACTATGTAGGAAATAGCGTGCTATTTTGGATGCACATCAACTTGGGGTGCACTACCATTATGCTGTTGAGGTGAACTCATTTCCTGTTGTGAGCCAGTGCACCACACACACACACACACACACACACACACACACACACACACACACACACACACACACACACACACACACACACACACACACACACACACACACACACACACACACACACACACACACACACACACACACACACACACACAAACAAACCCAGAACAAAGGTGACAAATGAACCCGCTGCCACAGCAGGAGATATTACATCCTGCATTCCACCTCCCCTGTGTGATATCTATCAGGAAAGCTCTCTTATGATCCCCCCCCCCCCCCCCCCCCCGATAGACACGAGGCATTCATATACAGTGTAGCGCTGTATTTCTGTGAGCCCAAGCATGTTTCATTAGATCTAAACCCACAGAAGGTCCTAGGGTCAGTTTCACATCTTTACGTAGCCATATTGCTACGGCTAAAATCGCAGGCAGTCTATGGTTTCATCCCATATAGTGCCATAGTCTCTATAAATTGCACTTCTTTTGACCAGGGCCCGATAGTAATGCAATATGAAGGGAGTAGGTTGGCATTTGGGACACATACTATGTATGCTGGTTTACGCTCCAGATTCCTACACCCACAGAACAGGCTCTCAGTTGATGATTTGCAAACAGCATAACTAATAATCAATGATATGTATTAAACTATATGCTGACATATAGGGTATATACTGTATGACATTATGTATTATGACCTAAAAAACTGTACAGGTCCTGAACCTGTTGTCAAGGGTGAAATGTAAGTCGCTCTGGATAAGAGCGTCTGCTAAATGACTTAAATGTAAATGTAAATGTAAATGTGAACCTGCTGTAGTAACACAGAAAGAACAAGAGGGGGAGAGAGACAAAGATAGGAGGAGAGAGCGAGCGAGAGAGGGAAAGAGGGAGAGATGAAGAGAGAGAGGGAGGGAAAGGGTTGAGCAGTGTAGGTGGAGCAGGGCTCAGAAGTGCTAAAGTTTAAAATGTTGGTGCTGGTCTGCTCACAGCGAGAGGGAGAAGGAAAACGTATTAGTGGCTAGGTGAACATTTCACAGTGGCAGGGACATTATTCAAATCACAGGGCTGCAGTGTGAAATTAATTCATTTGAATGAATTAGAGTCTGAATAAACGGGGGGGCTGGATGGGTAAAGAAATTAATTCACATAATTATTATAAAGACATAGTCTTGTGTCAACATTTTGACTAGGATGGTATATTTTTTAGAGAAACTTGGAAACTCAGCAAGCCAACAGAATCACAAGCTAGTAACCTTGCTTCAACTTTGTCCTTGATATACGCACTATCCGCAAATTGTGGCCTTGGGCTTTCTCTGAGCAAAACAAAACCGAATTACACAAGCAGCAAATTGTCCACGATTACATTATCTGTTAAGGTTGCAAAGCACCAACATTGAGAGAGCACAGAGCTTTAATATCCAATTGCACACATAGAAATATAATTAGCCCCTCATCCATCACGGACCATTGACTTGATTGGGCATGTCCATTCTAGTAGTTCTATCCATGATGTGACGACCTTCCCACGCTGTCTGCCGAATTCCTTATTAGGATTTCGGTGGGCGGAGCCGGGACACACCTGGACCCGGGTGTGTCCTGGGATAAATACACCTCTTCCCCATTCATTGAGGAGACTCTCTCCATGCAGACACACAGTTTGCATGGAGAACAGGACAGGGCTCCGGGCAGCCGAGCGGAAATGGAAATGGAGGAAAACTCGCCTCCCTGCGGACCTGGCATCATTTCACTCCCTCCTCTCTACATTTTCCTCCTCTGTCTCTGCTGCTAAAGCCACTTTCTACCACTCTAAATTCCAAGCATCTGCCTCTAACCCTAGGAAGCTCTTTGCCACCTTCTCCTCCCTCCTGAATCCTCCTCCCCCCCTCCTCCCTCTCTGCAGATGACTTCGTCAACCATTTTGAAAAGAAGGTCGACGACATCCGATCCTCGTTTGCTAAGTCAAACGACACCGCTGGTTCTGCTCACACTGCCCTACTCTGTGCTCTGACCTCTTTCTCCCCTCTCTCTCCAGATGAAATCTCGCGTCTTGTGACGGCCGGCCGCCCAACAACCTGCCCGCTTGACCCTATCCCCTCCTCTCTTCTCCAGACCATTTCCGGAGACCTTCTCCCTTACCTCACCTCGCTCATCAACTCATCCCTGACCGCTGGCTACGTCCCTTCCATCTTCAAGAGAGCGAGAGTTGCACCCCTTCTGAAAAAACCTACACTCGATCCCTCCGATGTCAACAACTACAGACCAGTATCCCTTCTTTCTTTTCTCTCCAAAACTCTTGAACGTGCCGTCCTTGGCCAGCTCTCCCGCTATCTCTCTCAGAATGACCTTCTTGATCCAAATCAGTCAGGTTTCAAGACTAGTCATTCAACTGAGACTGCTCTTCTCTGTATCACGGAGGCGCTCCGCACTGCTAAAGCTAACTCTCTCTCCTCTGCTCTCATCCTTCTAGACCTATCGGCTGCCTTCGATACTGTGAACCATCAGATCCTCCTCTCCACCCTCTCCGAGTTGGGCATCTCCGGCGCGGCCCACGCTTGGATTGCGTCCTACCTGACAGGTCGCTCCTACCAGGTGGCGTGGCGAGAATCTGTCTCCTCACCACGCGCTCTCACCACTGGTGTCCCCCAGGGCTCTGTTCTAGGCCCTCTCCTATTCTCGCTATACACCAAGTCACTTGGCTCTGTCATAACCTCACATGGTCTCTCCTATCATTGCTATGCAGACGACACACAATTAATCTCCTCCTTTCCCCCTTCTGATGACCAGGTGGCGAATCGCATCTCTGCATGTCTGGCAGACATATCAGTGTGGATGACGGATCACCACCTCAAGCTGAACCTCGGCAAGAAGGAGCTGCTCTTCCTCCCGGGGAAGGACTGCCCGTTCCATGATCTCGCCATCACGGTTGACAACTCCATTGTGTCCTCCTCCCAGAGCGCTAAGAACCTTGGCGTGATCCTGGACAACACCCTGTCGTTCTCAACTAACATCAAGGCGGTGGCCCGTTCCTGTAGGTTCATGCTCTACAACATCCGCAGAGTACGACCCTGCCTCACACAGGAAGCGGCGCAGGTCCTAATCCAGGCACTTGTCATCTCCCGTCTGGATTACTGTAACTCGCTGTTGGCTGGGCTCCCTGCCTGTGCCATTAAACCCCTACAACTCATCCAGAACAGCGCAGCCCGTCTGTTGTTCAATCTCCCCAAGTTCTCTCACGTCACCCCGCTCCTCCGCTCTCTCCACTGGCTTCCAGTTGAAGCTCGCATCCGCTACAAGACCATGGTGCTTGCCTACGGAGCTGTGAGGGGAACGGCACCTCAGTACCTCCAGGCTCTGATCAGGCCCTACACCCAAACAAGGGCACTGCGTTCATCCACCTCTGGCCTGCTCGCCTCCCTACCACTGAGGAAGTACAGTTCCCGCTCAGCCCAGTCAAAACTGTTCGCTGCTCTGGCCCCCCAATGGTGGAACAAACTCCCTCACGACGCCAGGACAGCGGAGTCAATCACCACCTTCCGGAGACACCTGAAACCCCACCTCTTTAAGGAATACCTAGGATAGGATAAAGTAATCCTTCTCACCCCCCCCTTAAAAGATTTAGATGCACTATTGTAAAGTGGCTGTTCCACTGGATGTCATAAGGTGAATGCACCAATTTGTAAGTCGCTCTGGGTAAGAGCGTCTGCTAAATGACTTAAATGATGTATGTAAACGTTGTGCATTTTTGTGGCCGGTTTTGTTTGCTTGCTCTTGCATCTTTCAACACTCCTCATTATTCCATCTATACACACAACCCCTCACTTACGCTACTGATTACTGACTACACACACCATTGTTAATTGTATATAGGTTACCTCAGTTAATAAATATATTTTTTGTTATTCTTTATCTCCACGTTCTCTCCCTTTTTGTTACGGGCTTCGAGCCGGTTCATGACAATGATTACACACCTGTTGCAAGGCACCAATGTTTACTGACCATAGAACGTTAAAGAGCAGCTGAAACAAAAAAAAATTTATCTAGTTGGAAACGGCCTATGTTGTGTCGATATTAGTCAAAATTCTTACTAGTGTAAAAATGTACTACAAAATGTAAAATGCATAATTTTTGTCATAAATTCAATATCTTCCAAAACTTTATGGAAGCTGTTACATTCAAATCAAATCAAACTTTATTTGCCACATGCGCCGAATACAACAAGTGTAGACTTTACCGTGAAATGCTGAATACAACAAGTGTAGACTTTACTGTGAAATGCTGAATACAACAAGTGTAGACTTTACTGTGAAATGCTGAATACAACAAGTGTAGACTTCACCGTGAAATGCTGAATACAACAAGTGTAGACTTTACTGTGAAATGCTGAATACAACAACTGTAGACTTTACTGTGAAATGCTGAATACAACAAGTGTAGACTTTACTGTGAAATGCTGAATACAAGTGTAGACTTTACTGTGAAATGCTGAATACAACAAGTGTAGACTTTACTGTGAAATGCTGAATACAACAAGTGTAGACTTTACCGTGAAATGCTGAATGCAACAAGTGTAGACTTCACCGTGAAATGCTGAATACAACAAGTGTAGACTTTACCGTGAAATGCTGAATGCAACAAGTGTACACTTTACTGTGAAATGCTGAATACAACAAATGTAGACTTTACCGTGAAATGCTGAATACAACAAATGTAGACTTTACCGTGAAATGCTGAATGCAACAAGTGTAGACTTTACTGTGAAATGCTGAATACAACAAGTGTAGACTTCACCGTGAAATGCTGAATACAACAAGTGTAGACTTTACCGTGAAATGCTGAATACAACAAGTGTAGACTTCACCGTGAAATGCTGACTTACAAGCCCTTAACCAACAGTGCAGTTCAAGAAGAAGAAAATATTTACCAAGTAGACTAAAATAAAAATAAATAATAAAAAGTAACACAATAAGAATAACAATAACGAGGCTATAAATAGGGGGCACTATTACCGAGTCAGTGTGCAGGGGTACAGGCTAGTAACAAACAAAAAGCGACTAGCAGCAGTGTACAAGAGGGGTCAATGTAAATTGTCCGGTGGCGATTTTCATGAATTTGTCAGCAGTCTAATTGATTTGGGGGTAGAAGCTGTTGAAGAGCCTTTTTGTCATAGACTTGGCGCTCCGGTACCGCTTGCCGTGTGGTAGCAGAGAAAACAGTCTATAACTTGGGTGACTGGAGTCTCTGACAATTTTATGGGCTTTCCTCTAACACCACCTATTATATAGGTCCTGGATGGCAGGAAGCTTGGCCCCAGTGATGTACTGGGCCGTTCACACTACCCTCTGTAGCGCCATACTGTCAGATCCCGAGCAGTTGCCATACCAGGCGGTGATGCAACCAGTCAGGATGCTCTCGATGGTGCAGCTGTAGAACCTTTTGAGGATCTGGGAACCCATGCCAAATCTTTTCAGTCTACTGAGGGGGAAAAGGTTTTGTTGTGCCCTCTTCACCACTGTCTTGGTATGTTTGGACTATGATAGTTCGATGGGGATGTGGACACCAAGGTTCTTGAAACTCTCGACCCTCTCTATGACAGCCGAGTTGATGTTAATGGGGGCCTGTTTGGCCCGCCTTTTCCTGTAGTCCACGATCAGCTCCTTTGTCTTGCTCACATTGTTGTCCTGGCACCACAGTGCCAGTTCT
This sequence comes from Oncorhynchus gorbuscha, assembly GCF_021184085.1. Taxonomy (NCBI): domain Eukaryota; kingdom Metazoa; phylum Chordata; class Actinopteri; order Salmoniformes; family Salmonidae; genus Oncorhynchus; species Oncorhynchus gorbuscha. The sequence continues at coordinate 17,878,225 of NC_060196.1, read as the reverse complement.
CTGACCCCCTCCCTAGATCCATTGGATTATTTGAGGGTTGGGTTTTAAATTTCGATCATGCCCACCTTCCCACTTAACACGAGATGATATTGCCTGGGGAAATGTGTCGTGCACAGAGAAACAGCTGCACTGATTGTGCTCAATCCAATTGTACAGCAGAATTTACAGACAGTCAAACAGACCTGCCAGACTTGGCCCCTAAGCCCTTTATCAAGTGGCCACTTGGTGATTTGTTTGATATTGATCACTCACGTCTGCCAGTGTTTCGGGAGCTTGCAACACTGATTGACTACAATACACCTGATCACAACAATACATTAGGTCACCTCAACACCATAATGGTAGTGCACCCAAATTGTCTGCATCCAAAATGCCATGCTATTTCCTACATAGTGCACTACTTTTGACCAGCGCCCACATGGGGGTAGTACATTGAATAGAGTAGGGATCATCAACTACATTCAGTCGCAGGATCATTTTGTCGTTGTTGAGCGGATGGTCAGGGTGGCCGGAACATAATGTAAAATAATTTGTAGACTAAAAATGTACAGCAAGAATCTTAAAAATAAACACTACTCTTCAAAAGTTTGGGGTCACTTAGAAATGTCCTTGTTTTTGAAAGAAAAGCACATTTTTTGTCCATTAAATGAACATCAAATTGATCGGAAGTACAGGGTAGACATTGTTAATGTTGTAAATGACTGTTGTATCTGGAAACAGCTGATTTTTAATGGAATATCCTCATAGGCATACAGTTACCCATTAACAGCAACCATCACTCCTGTGTTCCAATTGCACGTGTGTTACCTAATCCAAGTTTATCATTTTAAAAGGCTAATTGATCATTAGAAAAGTATTTTGCAATTATGTTAGCACAGCTGAAAACTGTTGCTCTGATTTAAAGAAGCACATTTTCCCCCCTGGTTGCACATGTGACATGCTGGTAAAAATGTGGTAAAACTGATTTAAGTTTGCCTGCATTAAAGTCCCCAGAACACTAGGAGTGCCACTTCTGGGTGAGCATTTTCTTCTATGATTATGGCCTTTAAATTTGGTCGAGGGCGGTCTTAGAGCCAGCTTCGCTTTGTGGTGGTAAATAGACAGCTATCAATAATACTGATTCCAATAATACAGATGAGAACTCTCTTGATAGATAGTGCGGTCGACAGCTTATCATATCTACCTCAGGAGAGCAATACATCGAGACTTCTTTAATATTAGACATCGAGCACCAGTCTTTTTTGACAAAAAGACCCCCCCCCCTCATCTTACCAGAGGTAGCGTCTCTGTTCTGCTGGTGCATGGAAAATCCCGCCAGCTCTATATTTTCCGTTTCTTTGTTGAGCCACGTCTCGGTGAAACATAAGATGTTGCAGTTTTTAATGTCCACTTGGTAACATAATCTTAATATTAGCTCATCAATTTTATTTTCTAACGATTGCACTTTAGCAAGAAGAATGGAAGGCATTGGGAGTTTACTCGCTCGCCTCCGGATTCTAAGAAGAATCCTGATCTTAGTCCCCTTTTCTGTTGTGTTTTATTCAAACAAAAGGTGTGGATCTGGGCCTGTTCCAGTGAAAGCAAGATATCCTTCTCATTGGACTAGTTAAAGGAAAAAGTGAGCAACTGGTGATTGATCCGCGGTGAGAAATCGCTTTTCTGATGTCCAGAAGTTATTTTCGGTCATTAGAGATGGTAGCGGCAACATTATGTACCAAATAAGTTTTAAAAAATAAGTTGCAAACAATGCAAATAAACAAACAAAAACACAATCGGCAAATGTCTGCCATCCTCTCCAGCGCCATTTTATACCTCGCTATTATGCGTGTGAACACTTTGGAACAGATTTCCTAAATGAAAATCACTTGGAGCTGAGTTGCTGTTGTTTCTACAGTTTCTACAGTCTTTTTCTTGCTTAGGAAACTTGGGGGGGGGCAAATGTGGGCCAAATTAGGCCCACGGGTGCTGTCAGTCTTGGTTGTCAAACAGGGCATCATACGGTACGGCTCCAACCAGACAAGACCTCAAAAACCAACATAACGTGACACACACACAAACCACACACACGAACAGACTGAAAGTATTCCCACAAGGGTCCAACGGTGATCATTAGCTTAACAGTGCTACTGACAGTTTGCCACGCTGGCAGTTTCCTGTTACATATTTTTCTGTTGTGTGTTTGTTTGCACTTGTCAATATTCAGAAATTCTAAACGGATTTATGAGCATTTTGTGTCCCACCGCAACCTGTTCTGTAACATGATTCTCTATGAAATACTAACAGACAGACACACACTCTGGTAATAGATAGTGAGAAAGTTGTGGAAACAAGACGTCATTGAAGCACTTTGCCAGTCGCCAATGACTTGATAAGCTGACTTTGCTAATGTTGCCTGCCTGCTACATGTGCCTGCTAGCTACTGGATAGCTTAATTGACAAACACAGAGATGGAACTAGCTAGTGATTCTGGGCACTGATAAACAGCGTGGAGCTTGTGCTTTATTTTGAAGATAGTTTGACAGCTTGCTGAAGTCGTAGGTAGACATGTTCTCATAAATCAGTTCCGAGCACAGCAGCAGCTGACTCGATGCTGTCTGCAGTGCACTTCTAGTTTTCATGCACTTTTTTTTCACTTCAAAAATACTGCAACAAACCATTTAGCGAGATGTAAAATTGCGAGACTAAGACCACCTCGGCCAAAACCTCCAAAATGAATTCAATTTCTTGATTTATCTTAGAAGAATGAGGACTATTTTGAGGGTGAAATGTTCTTATCGTGACTCAAGAGGGACAAACAACAACATAACACACACACACATTAAAACACACCTCCAAGACCCAAATCTTGTTTTTCTTAATGAGCCACAGAAAAGCACATGCAGAATCGGTGAGTTCAGCTCCCCATTAATATGTGAAACATAACTGGAACTATGAAGTAGCAGATCAACTATAACTAGAAGGGGAGAGCCAACCAAGCCTTCCCCAAGGAATTATTTTTCTGCTAAAAGGTGAGCTGCTGGAACAACTGGTCATGTTTAACCCAGAAGTAAAATCTTGCATAATTTGGTCAGCTGCGTGATTAACGTCTGTGTTCATAAGTGTTCCAAATTGAGTTCCAGCAAAAACAAAGTCTCCAGCCTCACAAAAGGAAACTCTCAGGCAAAGCCCCGCCTTCCGATCTTTGTTTGCACATGCGCTGAGCATTCGGAGCGAAGCACTTTAAGCACAGCCTTCACCCAATCCTGACACGTCCAAATAACCAGTGATGAAAACCACAAAACCCTAAATAATGATGCTCGTTATCTCATGCTTCGTATTCAGTTCCGGCAGTTCTTCCTACGGGAGATTCGTGTGCATCCCAAATGACACCCTATTCAGTCCACCAGGTCAAAAGTTGTACACTGTGTAGGCCGTTTGGGATATAACCTAGAGTGTTAGGTGGAGTGGTCCAATAGAACTATGGCCCTGTTGTTGTTAGCGTTGGCGCTCCGGACTTTAGTTAGCTTACCTGAACCATTGCATCCACTGCCCAGAAATAGCTTAACCTTGTACTAATGTAACACGGAAAGGTTGTTTTACTTCTATGGCTAATTGTCACCATTGAATGTCACCATTGTTATCACATAGCCACTCTGAACTTATACACAGCATAGAGGATGATTTTATAGTATGGACTGTGATGCTGCTTGATCTTTGGGGCTCTATAGGCCGGTTTATAGGTCAGGTTACTGTAAAGCACAATTCTGATATTTTTCCACTAATTTCTCTTTTGACCAATCAGATCTTTTGCCAATAATTGGACATGATTGGGATGCCTGTGTACAGAATGGGATGCCCACTAATTGGGGTGCCTGTGTACATTTAGCCCATGTGACTAATGTTGCTGTTAAAATAACAAAACATGTAATTGATTCATTGAATAATGGATGCTGCATCATAATGTGTCACTTTTTTTAGTTTCTTATCAGGAGATGGATACTTCTGTATAGCCAGCACGTACTACTGATTTGTGGGAGCTTGCAGATGGCATGCGTTTTTAATGTTTGTTCTCTTTATTCAAAGGCAAAACAACAACGAAAAACGATATAAAAGTATATAAAAGCCTTGGATATAAAGTTGTTAGTGGATAATTATTTGTTTTTAGTTGTTTGTGATTATATTATTTTTCCAACATGGCAGTCGGGGAAAAATACGTTTCCCTCGCTTCCAAATGGTGTCCGCATCTGTTCACAAAGGTAAATTGGCACAACTTCAGAGGGAAATCATTCACAGATAAATGAAGAAAAAAAATGCTCATGTTTGCGCCATGCCACACTGAGTTTGTATGAATGCAGCTGTTACCATTCGCTGCAGCTGTTTTGGGCTCTGGGCTTGGAGAACAGTCCTTTTTAACAGGAGCAACTCATGCTGCGTTCGCTCAAGTTTTGGATGATTTGAAAACATTTTTCACGTCACAGTGGCACATTTTCAACTCGTGTTTTCTCTTTGGCGTCAAATTGTGTGTCACATTCCTCGTATGATGCTGTATGTGACCACGTAAAATGTTCTTGCACAAGCAAATGCTGTTAGGATTTGTGTATTGTAACGTTCAATACACGTCTGGACTCACAAAATGCATATCCATGAAAATGGACAAAGTATCGTTTGTCATACCTGATTGATTTACGATGCCTTTGTCAAAATAGCATATTTATTTCATTTTGACACCCCTTTATGTGAGCCTGGCAGTCTGTCTCCCTCCTTCAGTACTTCTGTTGGGAGGATTTCCTCAACCCACACTACCTGTAATGTATATAGCTAGTAAATGGACAAAGCCTTAATCTTTCTCCAGCTCAGTGACAGATAGGAATTTGGAGGAGCACAGCTGCCTTGAATACTCTAAGAATCCCCAGTTTACAATTGGCTGATTCATCCCCCTCCTCTCCCCTGTAACTATTCCCCAGGTCGTTGCTATAAATGAGAATGTGTTCTCAGTAAAATATGTGTTCTCAGTAAAATAACGGTAAAATACAAAATAAAAAATAAAAAATAAAAGATTAGGGAGTTTATTGGAAACAGTTTATTGAACACTGGGAGGGCAAGAGAAGATGATCAACTAGAAGCACAGTGGAAAGGATGTGTGTGTGGCTGTGACTTGGGCCCTGTTGGCATCCTGTAGAAATGTGTCCTTCCTTCTCTTTCCTTGAGGTGTAAGTGAGTGGATAGGTGTATGGCTGTGTAAAATGTTTGAATAAATCATCAATATATATAAAAACACAAAATCCCAAACAAAATGTTAATAAATCTTTGCCCCGGTTTAAATTCTTAATCAACCCTTCCTTCCTTCCTTCCTTCCTTCCTTCCTTCCTTCCTTCCTTCCTTCCTTCCTTCCTTCCTTCCTTCCTTCCTTCCTTCCTTCCTTCCTTCCTTCCTTCCTTCCTTCCTTCCTTCCTTCCTTCCTTCCTTCCTTCCTTCCTTCCTTCCTTCCTTCCTTCCTTCCTTCCTTCCTTCCTTCCTTCCTTCCTTCCTTCCTTCCTTCCTTCCTTCCTTCCTTGTTTTCTTGATGTTACATTTATTAGATAGGTGTAAGCAAGGTGTCCCACCCTATTACTTTCACCAATCCAAACAATTCAGCTCTGTGATTACTTCTAGGACGGACGGATGCCTTTCTGGAGTGTTTCGATCAGGGCGCCTGATTTAGTTTTGGGAATAATGCGTGCCTGAATATCAGAGCTGCTCTGACGAGTAGAGCCGAGTCCCAAATGTTACCCTATCGCCTATATAGTCCATTACTTTTCACCAGAGTCCCATGGACCCTATTCAAAAGTGGTGCACTATATGGAATAGGGTGCCATTTTGCCAGAGAGTTTTAGGATTACAGGTGAGCGTTTTGGTCATTCGATATGTAGTAGAGCCACTTAATTCCTTCCAAAAATCCACTTACAGACAATGACCCTCTGTTGCTCAAGCATTCCGTTTCAGCTATGAAATCTATCTCAAATAGATATTCTTCTCTGGTTATTTTCTCTCTTAAATCTCTTATTTTCTTTTCTCTTTGGCTGAGAAGGGCATGTTAAGTACCTGTGATCGTTCTGAGCGCAATGCTCAAGATCACCAAATGATAATGTGAAGTTATTTAGAGGTATTCTTGGGTTCATAATGATCCTTATGTTAAGTGCTAATAGTGGCCTACATTAGTAGCCCTGAGTGTCGACATAACATAAGCAAGGACGACCATCAGAGACCACGTGATTTTCATAATCCATTTTTGGGGTTCAAAATGGTACTTTCAGTACGTAAAGTGCCCTGAAGTACACCGATTGTTTGAGCTGTAGTCTACATCAGTAGCCTTGGGTGTTGATAAATGTGTACTGGAGAGTGAGTTTGACCCATAAGCGACCGTGAGATTTTGATCGTTGAGGAGGAGGTCGAAGTTACATCTGAGCCTTTCTTCTTTAGTAGAGTTTGAGATAGTTGAGTGTCCTCGAGGCTCTCTCCCTATACATTGAATATCAAAGCCACACAGCCAGGAAGGGAATTGGCTTTGTTGCAGGCAGGCAGCGACTTGGGACACGAACATGTTGTGTGCCAACATTGGGGATTATCATAATTGATTTCAACAAAAGCTTTGCAGTGCATGTAGATTGGGGTTGGAAAACGATGAGCAAATTCAAGACTTCCCATTCATCTCCAACACATCCAGGGGAAAATAATCCATCTGGAAACATCCCCCCCCCCCCCCCCCAAACAATACAAGCTTTTAGGAAGGAGGGAGGGGAAGTGGGAGAAGAGATCATAGAAACTTTTTTTGTTGTACCGTTAAATATGAAAGTTGAGTGTGTTTTCACGCTTCATTAGGCTAAATAATAGAAATAGCTTCGTGACCCACATATTGCTGCTGAGGGAGGGAGGGCATCAACAGCAGGGTTAAGAAATCCATTATAAGACCTTGGAGAGGCAGCGAATCACAAAAGAAATTACAATATTTCTCTGGTTGCATTTGTGTATTTTCTCTTTTCTTCGTTTCATAGTACTATCATTGGGGTCTCTACTCACCTTTTAAAGCACTAAAAACTTACAGAGGGTAGTGTGTACCCCCCCAGTACATTCCTGGGGCTAAGCTGCCTGCCATCCAGGACCTCTACACCAGGCGGTGTCAGAGGAGACCCCAACCACCCCAGTCATAGACTGTTCTCTTTACTACCACATGGCAAGCGGTACTGGAGGGCCAAGTCCAGGACAAAAAGGATTCTCAACAGTTTCCACCCCCAAGCCATAAGACTCCTGAACAGGTATTCAAATGGCTACCTGGACTATCTGCATTCTGTGCCCCCCCTCCAACCCCTCTTTTACGCTACTGCTACTCTCTGTTTATCATATATGTGTCACGTTCTGACCTTTATTTCCTGTGTTTTGTATTTAGTTAGTATGGTCAGGGCGTGAGTTGGGTGGGCAGTCTATGTTTGTTTTTCTAGGTTTTGGGAATTTCTATGTTTCGGCCTAGTATGGTTCTCAATCAGAGGCAGGTGTCATTAGTTGTCTCTGATTGAGAATCATACTTAGGTAGCCTGGGTTTCACTGTGTGTTTGTGGGTGATTGTCTCTGTCTTTGCACCAGATAGGACTGTTTTGAGTTTTCACATTTCTTGTTTTTTGTAGTCAGTTGTTCATGTGTACCTTAACGTATTAAAAAGAACCATGGACACTTACCACGCCGCGTATTGGTCCTCTGATCCGTTTCGCCTCTCCTCTTCGGAAGAAGAGGAGGAAATTCATTACAATATGCATAGTCACTTTAACCATATCTACATGTACATACTACCTCAATCAGCCTGACTAACCAGTGTCTGTATGTAGCCTCACTACTTTTATAGCCTCGCTACTGTATATAGCCTGTCTTTTAACTCTTGTTGAATTTCTTTACCTACCCATTGTTCACCGAATACCTTTTATGCGTTATTGGTTAGAGCCTGTAAGTAAGCATTTCACTGTAAGGGCTACACCTGTTGTACTCAGTGCATGTGACAAATAAACTTAGATTTGATTTTGATTTGAAAATGAACAAAATAGCTTCTCATCACACATGCAGTTGAGACGAATTTACATTGATAATCATCTGGACAGACACCCCATCACATTGACGGCATGGCACCGTCATGACAACACAATCTGATGAATGTACCAGAGAATAGAAACACAGTGAAACTTACTTGAGTCCTGACGACTCGCATTATCCTTCAGAGCTACTGCTTAGGCTTTAGGTCAGCGGGCTAACGCAGTCTGTCAAAAACGCAACAGGGATCTGTCAGGAATTTGCACCTCTAGCCGTTCGCCATGCCATCATTGCCTACAATTCAAGGACAAAAGATTCATCAAAACCTTTATAGCGTAGCTCTTTATAACTGGGTTGTTCCATTGTTATGGCAAAAATATGACTTCACCTATCACTTCCTTTAAGAGACAGGAGGCAAATGAATTATCAGGCTCCAGTATCTCACTCCAATCGATTCATTCTCCTCTCGGTTTGTTGTGAACACCTCAAGCTGTGTGTGTGAGGGCCCCTCTCTAGATAATTACACCATCACGTTGACAAAATTGAGAAAAACGACACCACCACGCCTGATTTCATCTCGATTGTGTCATTAAATGTGAAATAGTAGAAATAGCAATTATTTTCTAATTTCGTTAGCAGCATCGACCGGTTTCTCCCTCCTCCTTTTCCCTCTCCTGCCTCCTCTCTCTACCAAGGATACGACTGGCAAATTGACCAGCTGTTTTTCTGACGACTCCCTTTTGGGGAGAAGCCCTGTAGAGGATTCTTTATTAGCCAGAGCGTATACTCATTTTCTGAGTAGGCATTGTTGAGAAAATGATGTGTGTGTGTGTCCCCCCCCCCCCCCCCCCATAGATTAATCATGGAATGCAAACTATGTTAATGGATGGCAGTTTTTAAAAATGATTCTTGAAAAGAAAAAATGCAACAACAACAACAAATTGACAAGCATGAAAATGTTTCTGCACTGTGGCTCAGGTTATGCCCTCTGACCTTTTTCTTTACGCATCAAATATATACCAATGTTTCGTTGTCCAGACCAACATAGCCTCTGTGTCCCACCAGTGGGTCCTGAACCCCCATCTGAGGAACACTCCTTTGGGTTGGCTCACTATGCCCCGTGGCCAATTACCTGGTTCTGTATGCAGTAGGCACAAATGATGTGACATTGCTTTATTACTTTATGATTCGATGACGATGTTGAAGGCTAGCCTATAGCCTACAGATTATGAATGCTATCACAGGAAACCATGTAGCCATGACAATAATCTGTGGAGAATTGCAATAGTGTGATGCTAGTGTCACCAACCAGTGTTCAAACCCGGGTCTCCCTCATGCACACAATACTGTGTTAGCCTGCGGAGCTAATGCCAAGGCATCAGCTTTGGGGAGCTAGGTTAGAGGTTTTTAGAACACGAGGGAAAGACAAAACAGAGAAGATGATTAAAGCAAGGTGAAAACGGTGTGCATGTGAAGTTGTAAACTCTGTAGGGAAGCAAGTCCCCACAGCAATGTTTCAACATCTAGCGCAACCTAGCAGACTCAGACACCTGCTCACCACGCAGCATCTGAGGGAAACACGACACCACTGGGCGATACACAAACACAGCACGGTGAGCAGGTCAGGGGAAAGGATCGGGAACAGGTGTGGGAAGAATGAGGACAGAGAGAAGAGAGAGATGGTAGAGAGTGAGAGAGGGAGGGGGAGAGAGAGGGATAGAAAGAGGGAACGAACTCCCACAAGACCTTCCCATAAGAGTGGAGGCTGTTATTGCAGCAAACGGGGGATCAACTCCATATTAATGGTCATAATTTTGGAATGAGATGTTTGATGAACAGGTGTATACATACATTTGGTCATGTAGTGTTTATATACGGTGTATATATATACAGTGCATTCGGAATGTATTCAGACCCCTTGACTTTTTCCACATTTTGTTACGTTACAGCCTCATTCTAAAATTTTATAAATTGCCCCCCCCCCCAATCAATCTACATACTATACCCCATTATGACAAAACAAAAACACTTACAATAAGTATTCAGACCCTTTACTCAGTACTTTGTTGAAGCAAATTTGGCAGCAATTACAGGCTTGACACTTCTTGGGTATGACGCTACAAGCTTGGCACACATGTATTTGAGGATTTTCTCCCATTCTTCTCTACAGATCCTCTCAAGCTCTGTCAGGTTGTCTTGGCTGTGTGCTTAGGGTTGTTGTCCTGTTGGAAGGTAAACCTCCACACCAGTCTGAGGTCCTAAGCGCTCTGGAGCAGGTTTTCATCAAGGATCTCTCTGTACTTTGCTCCGTTAATCTTTTCCTTGATCCTGCCTAGTAGCCCAGTCCCTGTCGCTGAAAAACATCCCCACAGCATGATGCTGCCACCACCATGCTTCACCATAGGGATGGTACCAGGTTTCCTCCAGATGTGATGCTTTGCATTCAGGCCAAAGTGTTCAATCTTGGTTTCATCAGATCAGAGAATCTTGTTTTTCATGGTCTGAGAGTCCTTTAGGTGCCTTTTGGAAAACTCCACTCTGTCATGTGCGTTTTACTGAGGAGTGGCTCCGGTCTGGCCACTCTACCATAAAGGCCTGATTGGTGGAGTGCTGCAGACATGCTTGTCCTTCTGGAAGGTTCTCCCATCTCCACAGAGGAACTCTGGAGCTCAGAGTGACCATCAGATTCTTGGTCACCTCCCTGACCAAGGCCCTTCTCCCCCAATTGCTTAGTTTGGCCAGGTGGCCAGCTCTAGGAAGAGTCTTGGTGGTTCCAAATTTCTCTCAGTAAAATGCAGATGACAGCCCTCTTGGAGTTTGCTAAAAGGCCTCCCCCTACCACTTACCCTCAGACGATCCCGCAGGTGAGGAAGCCGGATGTGGAGGTCCTGGACTGTGGTTAGACGTGGTCTGCGGTTGTGAAGCCAGTTGGACGTACTGCCAAATTCTCTAAAGCAACATTGGAGGCAGCTTATGGTAGAGAAATTAACATTAAATTCTCTGGCAATAGCTCTGGTGGACATTCCTGTAGTCAGCATGCCAATTGCACACAGTGGTGTAAAGTACTTAAGTAAAAAGACTTTAAAGTACTACTTAAGTTGTTTTTTTGGGTAACTGTACCTTACTTTACTATTTATATTTTTGAGTACTATTACTCCAATACATTCCTAAAGAAAATCATATACGTTTTACTCCACATATTCTTCCTGACACCCAAAAGTAGTCGTTACATTTTGAATGCTTAACAGGACGATGGTCCAATTCATGCACTTATGAAGATATCCTCCTTGGTCATCCCTACTGCCTCTGATCTGGCGAATTCACTAAACATCACTAAGTGTGCCCCTGACTAACAGTACAATTAAAAAAACTCTGGTTTGCCTAATATAAGGCATTTGAAATTATTTTTACTTTAACTTTTGATACTTAAGTATATTTTAGAAATTACCTTTACTTGATATTTAAGTATATTTAAAACTAAATACTTTTAGACTTTTACTCAAGTAGTATTTCACTGGGTGACGTTCACTTTTACTTGAGTCATTTTATATTAAGGTATCTTTACTGTTACTCAAGTATGGGGGTTGGGTACTTTTCCCACCACTGATTGCACGCTTCAAAACGTGAGACATCTGTGGCATTGTGTTGTGTTAAAAAACTGCACATTTTGACGTAGCCTTTTATTCACTCCAGCACAAGGTGCACTTGTGTAATGATCATCCTGTTTAATCAGCTTCTTGATATGCCACACCTGTTAGGTGGATGGATTAAGGAGAAATGCTCACTAACAAGGATATAAAGACATTTGTGTACAACATTTGAGAGAAATAAACTTTGTGCCTATGGAAACATTTCTGGGATTTTTATATATATAAGGCGGTGGCCCGTTCCTGTAGGTTCATGCTCTACAACATCCGCAGAGTACGACCCTGCCTCACACAGGAAGCGGCGCAGGTCCTAATCCAGGCACTTGTCATCTCCCGTCTGGATTACTGCAACTCGCTGTTGGCTGGGCTCCCTGCCTGTGCCATTAAACCCCTACAACTCATCCAGAACGCCGCAGCCCGTCTAGTGTTCAACCTTCCCAAGTTCTCTCACGTCACCCCGCTCCTCCGCTCTCTCCACTGGCTTCCAGTTGAAGCTCGCATCCGCTACAAGACCATGGTGCTTGCCTACGGAGCTGTGAGGGGAACGGCACCTCAGTACCTCCAGGCTCTGATCAGGCCCTACACCCAAATAAGGGCACTGCGTTCATCCACCTCTGGCCTGCTCGCTTCCCTACCACTGAGGAAGTACAGTTCCCGCTCAGCCCAGTCAAAACTGTTCGCTGCTCTGGCTCCCCAATGGTGGAACAAACTCCCTCACGACGCCAGGACAGCGGAGTCAATCACCACCTTCCGGAGACACCTGAAACCCCACCTCTTTAAGGAATACCTAGGATAGGATAAAGTAATCCTTCTCCCCCCCCCCTTAAAATATTTAGATGCACTATTGTAAAGTGGCTGTTCCACTGGATGTCATAAGGTGAATGCACCAATTTGTAAGTCGCTCTGGATAAGAGCGTCTGCTAAATGACTTAAATGTAAATGTAAATATATATATGTGTGGGTGTGTGTATGCAGTGGCAGATTTAGGGATAGGCGACATGGGTATTTGCCCAGGGCAGAAGTTGCCGGGGGCAGCACTGGGCGCCCGCACAGAAAAAAAAATCAGAAAGGTAACATTTGCGCAATCGTTTTTTTATTGCTCATTTGCACGCACGTCAGGTAGCCTAATGGTTACAAGCATTTCGCTACACTCGCATTAACATCTGCTAACCATATGTATGTGACAAATAACATTTGATTTGATTTGGTTAGAGCATTGGGCCAGTAACCGAAAGGTTGATAGACTGGTAGCTGGACTGAATCTCCGAGCTGACAAGGTAAAAATCTGTCGTTCTGACAAGGCAGAACGACAGATAGGCCATCATTGTAAATAAGAATTTGTTCTTAAATGACTTGCCTAGTTTAATAAATGTTCAATACATTTAAAAAATATATATATATCATGTCACCATGTGGGACTGTGGGTCAATTAACCTTGTCGGAGTGGGTGTCCTGATTCTAGTTTGACCACAGGTCTCCCCACTGGAAGCCCAAGGTAGGGGGAGCAGGGGAAGCTATCAAATAGCGCATCAGTCACACTACGAAATGCTACCAAATGAACCACAATTCATTCATAATACTGTGAATATGTAGTTTCACAGACATATTGTAGCATTTTGTTCTGGTTTGTGCAAATCGTTAAGAATAATATAAAAACAGGTTGCACAAGGTTGCCCCTCAGTCCCATAATGTATTGGTAATGTATTGGTAATGTATTGATGCTCGAGTGCCAAATCAACACAAATTTGTTTCTATTTGTCTTTGTTACTTAAAATGTTATAATCATTTATTTGTGTTGTTCCAAATGTCTGAATAGAATTTACAGTCAGGGCAGAATGGTGCTGAAGGAGGGGTTCGCCCAAGGAGCCATACAAGCTAGAACCACCACTGTGTGTGTGTGTGTGTGTGTGTGTGTGTGTGTGTGTGTGTGTGTGTGTGTGTGTGTGTGTGTGTGTGTGTGTGTGTGTGTGTGTGTGTGTGTGTGTGTGTGTGTGTGTGTGTGTGTGTGTACAATGCAAATCTTAATGTCTCAGGCAAGTTTACTCACCACTCCAACTGCAAAGCCAGTATATTCAGAATGTGATTCAGGCACAGACCCACAGCTGAACAGTAGACACGACACCCTTAATCACCTGGGTGAGAGCTCCAGACATCTCATACTGCGAGAGAAATACAGAACTGAACTTGAAGTCCGGATTCAGTCATTTTCTTTTTTTTACTGCAGAGAAATAGGCTGCAGTACTTCTGAGCTGTGGGGGGGTTTTGGCTGAGGCAGACTATGTGACTCTGACGCTGTGAATTACTCTGCGTTCAGGGAGCGGGAAGAAAGAGAGGGAGAGTAGAGGAAAAAGGAGGGAGATAAATAGAGAAGGAAGAAGGGGAAGAATGTGGCCCTATGGAGCAAAAAGAGGCTTTAAAAAGACACTCATTAAAGTCTTTTGCTTCTGCTGGGAAGTAGGGCTTTCTTCTCAAAGTACCTTTAATGGCTGAAGAAAGGCAATGATCGAGGCGACTTGAAAGGGAAACATTTCCACCGAGGGTATGACTGAAATACTGAAATGCCTTTATTATACTCTGTCACTGGAGGAGAAACTGAGCAAGTATTTGGGACCATACTTTTGCTCAGGGTGGTGGATGTCTTTGAGAAGTGAGCTGTGTTTTGAAAGCTTTTTGAAATGGAAAACAAAAACACGAGTCAGATAAACACTGTTGGATCGTATGTCCCCGTTTTACGTTTCTTCTGTTTCTTATCGATTGAAAACAACCCCGTTATAGTAGATGTGATCATGCCTGGGTTGATGCTCTTGAAGGATCTCACTTCTGAATTCCAAATCCACCCCTAGGCCCCTAACCCCTTCTGCCCTAACTTTCGACACACACCTCTATATCTGAAGTGGTTGGATATGCAATGTTTTAAGAAGGCAAGATTAAGCTATCATGATTATTATTTGACCGCTATTACTCTATTAGTCATTTTATTATTATTATTATATTTCTCCAAACCTCTCAGATCTGCACAAGTGCCTATAAGGATCTAGGGGCTGGGAGTTGATTTTGGAATTCAGAGGTGAAACATGTAGAACATCGCATGTAGAACAAATAGATCCAGTATGAATCCCTATTTTTACCCGAGAGACAATCTTATCTGTGTAAATGTTGCACCATTTTGAACAGGACCCTCCTGAACGTTGTGAAAATGTTGCTAACTCCTCCCCTGTGTTTAGCCAGTCCAGGCACGTCCTCCCTCATTAGCCATGCACATGCTACTGTACCACTGTTGCTCAGGGCTAACAGGCAGACACAAAAGCAGTAGGCCCCCGCTCTTCCTGCATGGAACACTGCACTCTGACACCACTGGGTGGAGCTACCGCACTCTGGGTTTCTCCATCTGCAGTGTGTCTGTCTCTCTCTCTCTCTCTCTCTCTCTCTCTCTCTCTCTCTCTCTCTCTCTCTCTCTCTCTCTCTCTCTCTCTCTCTCCCATCTCTGACTTGCTAATATTTGGTTCTCTCTTTCTCTCTCGCGCACTCTCTCTCTCTCTCTCTCTCTCTCTCTCTCTCTCTCTCTCTCTCTCTCTCTCTCTCTCTCTCTCTCTCTCTCTCTCTCTCTCTCTCTCTCTCTCTCTCTCTCTCTCTCGCACTCTCTCTCTCTCTCGCGCCCTCTCTCTCGCTCTCTCGCTTGCTCTCTCTCTGAACTCTCCAACCGATCTCTCAGATCGATCTCTGGTCTCTCCAGCCAGACACATTCACTGTATTAGCCCTCAGTTACAGCAAAACTCAGAAAAGTGAGCTTTAGTAGGGGTACAAATCCCCCCAAACATCATCATTCAATAGTAGAACCAAGAGATATTCTGTTTAACACTTCAAAGACTTGATAATTGATCGTCTTTTTAATTTAGCCTCACACACACTCACAGGAACATCACGTTCTTTATGAAAGAATATATCTATCTAGCTTTATTTATCTGTTCACAGTGCTACTCAAAGCTATGCGCTA
This sequence comes from Oncorhynchus gorbuscha, assembly GCF_021184085.1. Lineage (NCBI taxonomy): Eukaryota > Metazoa > Chordata > Actinopteri > Salmoniformes > Salmonidae > Oncorhynchus > Oncorhynchus gorbuscha. The sequence goes on along the minus strand of NC_060196.1, from coordinate 17,862,553 downwards.
GTTATGTTGTCATTTATATAAGGCCTGTCCTTCCTTCGCCTTTCATCTGCGAATTTTCCATGTTTTCCTCTTCGCTAAAAGGCCAGCTATTACGCTATACAGGAACACAGCATATGCCTAGTACTCTAGGATCAAGACCTAACCTGGATCAAAGACATGCTCAGCGTTTAGCATGGTCATGAAACATTCTGAATGTTTTCACATCAGTGGAAAGTAGGTAGGCCCGCTGTGTACATGTTCGGGTGAAGCCTATGCTTGAAGCGGTACTCATTTAGGATGGCGATACTCTTTACATTTAGGTCCCAGCACCGACTAAGATTTTAGAGCTTATTATATTCCATTAAAAGGTGTCTGTACTACTACTCTCGAGCAGTAGAACTGGCCCTCTTGAAACATTGCATTCAACAGTCAGTCACTCAAGATGAAAAATCCTGCCAAGTAACGTCTAAAAACCTCTATTTTCGGGTCCTACGAGAGGAAAGGGACAGTGAGAGCCATGATAGGCTGTCGGAGATCTTCTCTGCCGTCTTCAGCTATGACGCCCTGACAAATCACATCAGCGCTCACGGCGCCCTCTGTGGGTTCCCGTGACACAGGCTGGCGCCGCCATCCATCCCTCTTTGTCCTTCCCAGCGTGCCAATAGATAAACACTGGGGTCAGTCTCATCATCTTTATGATTCCCTTAGCGTGTGACAGCACGCACATGTCCGTCCTCCTGTCAGTAACTTAGCCAGACATTTCTTGGTAGGTGGGCCTGCAGAAATTTGGGTGGGCCCAAAATATATAGAATGGGGCAGAGAGGACATCATGTTACTCTACAAATTCTGCCATGGGGCTGATATATTTTTACAACTTTTTTAAAGCTAATTAAAGCTAAGATATAGGTGTGCTGACTGTGATAAATGCACTGGGTTATGAGCTGTCTTGTTTGCTAAATGAACAAATGAAGTAGTCAGTGGCATGGTACATATAGCCATAGAAGTACAGTGTCTTACACTGAGTGTACAAAACATTAATTACACCTGCTGTTTCCATGACAAACTGACCGGGTGAATCCAGGTGAAAGCTATGATCCCTTATTGTCACGCCCTGGTCGAAGTATTTTGTGTTTATCTTTATTTATTTGGTCAGGCCAGGGTGTGGCATGGGTTTGTGTATGTGGTGTGTATGTATTGGGATTGTGGCTAGTGGGGTGTTCTGTTTAAGTCTATGGCTGTCTGAAGTGGTTCTCAATCAGAGGCAGGTGTTTATCGTTGTCTCTGATTGGGAACCATATTTAGGCAGCCATATTCTTTGAGTTTGTTGTGGATGATTGTCCTTAGTGTCTTTGTTCCTTGTTCTGTGTGTATGTGCCCCAGTATTAGGCTGTTCCGGTTTTCATTACGTTTATTGTTTTGTAGGTTTTGTATTTAGACTTGTGTTATGTTTGTTCATAAAACATGGATCGCATGGATCTACACGCTGCATTTTGGGCTGACTCTCCTTCACACCTAGAAAACCGTTACAGAATTACCCACCACAAACGGACCAAGCAGCGTGTCAACAGGCAGGAGCCGCCCAAAGGTGCAGCAGGAGAAGAGGCAACAGGAGCAGCCCAGAGAGGAGTACAGTATGGACTATACTTCTTGGGAGGAGATAGACAGGTGGGCGGTCGACCCAGGGAGAGTGCCGGAGCCCGCCTGGGATTCGATGGAGCAGTGCTCGGAAGGTTACAGGAGAATGAGGTTGGCGAAGCAAGCACGGCGGCGCGGACGGAAGCCCGAGAGTCAGCCCCAGAAATGTCTTGGGGGGGGGGGGGGGAGCTCACAGGGAGTAGGGCTACGCCAGGTAGGAGACCTGCGCAAACTCCCTGTGCTTACCGGGGGGCTAGAGAGACCGGGCAGGCACCGTGTTATGCAGTTGTGCGCACAGGGTCCCCAGTGCGGGTGCATAGCCCGGTGCGGTATATTCCAGCTCCTCGTATCGGCCGGGCTAGAGTGGGCATCGAGCCAGGTAAGGTTGGGCAGGCTCGGTGCTCAAGAGCTCCAGTGCGCCTGCATGGTCCGGTCTATTCAGTACCACCTCCACACCCCAGCCCTCCGGTGGCAGCTCCCCGCACCAGGCTTCCTGTGCGTGTCCTCGGTCCAGTACCACCAGTACCAGCACCACGCATCAAGCCTACAGTGCGCCTCGCCTCTTCAGCGCTGCCGGAGTCTCCCGCCTGTTCAGCGCAGCCAGAGCCTTTCTCCTCTCCTGCGCTGCCGGAGTCTCCCGCCTGTTCAGCGCAGCCAGAGCCTTTCTCCTCTACAGCGCTGCCGGAGTCTCCCGCCTGTTCAGCGCAGCCAGAGCCTTTCTCCTCTACAGCGCTGCCGGAGTCTCCTGCCTGTTCAGCGCAGCCAGAGCTGCCAGCCTGCATGGAGCAGCCAGAGCTGCCAGCGTTCATGGAGCAGCCAGAGCTGCCAGCCTGCATGGAGCAGCCAGAGCTGTCAGTCTGCATGAAGCAGCTAGAGCTGTCAGTCTGCATGAAGCAGCCAGAGCTGCCAGTCTGCAAGGAGCTGCCAGAGCTGCCAGTCTGCAAGGAGCTGCCAGTCTGCAAGGAGCTGCCAGTCTGCAAGGAGCTGTCAGTTTGCAAGGAGCCGCCAGTCTGCACGGAGCCGCCAGAGCTGTCAGTCTGTAAGAAGCCGCCAGAGCTGTCAGCCTTCATGGAGCAGCCAGAGCTGCCAGTCAACCAGACTCTTCCAGATCTGCCAGTCAGCCAGACTCTTCCAGATCCGCCAGTCAGGCAGACTCTTCCAGATTCGCCAGTCAGGCAGACTATTCCAGATCCGCCAGTCAGCCAGACTCTTCCAGATCCGCCAGTCAGCCAGACTCTTCCAGATCCGCCAGTCAGCCAGACTCTTCCAGATCTGCCAGTCAGCCAGACTCTTCCACATCTGCCAGTCAGCCAGACTCTTCCACATCTGCCAGTCAAGTCAGCCAGACTCTTCCAGATCTGCCAGTCAGCCAGAATCTTCCAGATCTGCCAGTCAACCAGACTCTTCCAGATCTGCCAGTCAACCAGACTCTTCCAGATCCGCCAGTCGGCCGGGATCTGCCAGGACTGCCAGTCTGCCAGAACTGCCAGTCGGCCAGGATCTGCCAGTCGGCCAGGATCTGCCAGTCGGTTAGGATCCGCCAGTCGGTCAGCATCCGCCAGTCGGCCAGGATCCGCCAGGATCTGCCAGATCCGCCAGTCAGCCAGGATCTGCCGAAACCACCAGCCAGCCAGGATCTGGTAGATCCATCAACCTGCCTGAGCTTCCTCTCACTCCCGAGCTTCCTCTCACTCCCGAGCTTCCTCTCACTCCCGAGCTTCCTCTCACTCCCGAGCGTCCCTTCAGTCCCGTGCTGCTCCTCAGTTCAGTGGGGTTCTGGGTGAGGACTACTAGGCCATGGTCGGCGGCGAGGGTGGACTATCCAAGGACGCGAGGAGAGGGGACTAAGACATTGATTGAGTGCGGTCCACATCCCGCGCCGGAGCCGCCACCATGGACAGACGCCCACCCGGACCCTCCCTATTGTTTTGAGGTGCGTTCTGGAGTCCGCACCTTAGGGGGGGTGGGGGGGGGGTGGGTTCTGTCACGCCCTGGTCAAAGTATTTTGTGTTTATCTTTATTTATTTGGTCAGGCCAGGGTGTGGCATGGGTTTGTGTATGTGGTGTGTATGTATTGGGATTGTAGCTAGTGGGGTGTTCTGGTTAAGTCTATGGCTGTCTGAAATGGTTCTCAATCAGAGGCAGGTGTTTATCGTTGTCTCTGAATGGGAACCATATTTAGGCAGCCATATTCTTTGAGTTTGTCGTGGTTGATTGTCCTTAGTGTCTTTGTTCCTTGTTCTGTGTGTATGTGCACCAGTATTAGGCTGTTTCGGTTTTCATTACGTTTATTGTTTTGTCGGTTTTGTATTTAGATTCGTGTTACGTTGTCATGCAGGTGAAAGAGGACCCAAAAGCGACTTGGCGAAAACAGAGTCTTTAATCCAGTAAAGTAAATACAAACAAAAAACACAACTTTCACTCGAAATGACGAGGACAAACTGGAGACTCGATCTTGAACAGCAGGTGAACAGCAGGTTGCCTCGGGAAGGCACTTGAACCAGACAGACTCAGACACCTGCTCACCACGCAGCATCTGAGGAAAACACGACACGACAGGGCGATACACAAACACAGCACGGTGAATTCTAGACAAGGAACCGACAGGACAGGAACGGAACACAAAGGAAGAAATAGGGACTCTAATCAGGGGAAAGGATCGGGAACAGGTGTGGGAAGACTAAATGATTGATTAGGGGAATAGGAACAGCTGGGAGCAGGAACGGAACGATAGAGAGAAGAGAGAGCGAGAGAGTGAGAGAGGGAGGGGGGAGAGAGAGGGATAGAAAGAGGGAAAGAACCTAATAAGACCAGCAGAGGGAAACGAATAGAATGGGAAGCACAGGGACAAGACAAGATAATAAATGACAAAACATGACAGTACCCCCACTCACCGAGCGCCTCCTGGCGCACTCGAGGAGGAATCCTGGCGGCAACGGAGGAAATCATCAATGAGTGAACGGTCCAGCACGTCCCGAGACGGAACCCAACTCCTCTCCTCAGGACCGTAACCCTCCCAATCCACTAAGTATTGGTGACCCCGTCCCCGAGAACGCATGTCCATGATCTTATGTACCTTGTAAATAGGTGCGCTCTCGACAAGGACGGGAGGGGGAGGGAAGACGAACGGGGGGTGCGAAGAAAGGGCTTAACACAGGAGACATGGAAGACAGGATGGACGCGACGAAGATGTCGCGGAAGAAGCAGTCGCACAGCGACAGGATTGACGACCTGGGAGACACGGAACGGACCAATGAACCGCGGAGTCAACTTACGAGAAGCTGTCGTAAGAGGAAGGTTGCGAGTGGAAAGCCACACTCTCTGGCCGCAACAATACCTTGGACTCTTAATCCTGCGTTTATTGGCGGCTCTCACAGTCTGTGCCCTGTAACGGCAAAGTGCAGACCTCACCCTCCTCCAGGTGCGCTCACAACGTTGGACAAACGCTTGAGCGGAGGGAACGCTGGACTCGGCAAGCTGGGATGAGAACAGAGGAGGCTGGTAACCCAGACTACTCTGAAACGGAGATAACCCGGTAGCAGACGAAGGAAGCGAATTGTGAGCGTATTCTGCCCAGGGGAGCTGTTCTGCCCAAGACGCAGGGTTTCTGAAAGAAAGGCTGCGTAGTATGCGACCAATCGTCTGATTGGCCCTCTCTGCTTGACCGTTAGACTGGGGATGAAACCCGGAAGAGAGACTGACGGACGCACCAATCAAACGACAGAACTCCCTCCAAAACTGTGACGTGAATTGCGGGCCTCTGTCTGAAACGGCGTCTAACGGGAGGCCATGAATTCTGAATACATTCTCGATAATGATTTGTGCCGTCTCCTTAGCGGAAGGAAGTTTAGCGAGGGGAATGAAATGTGCCGCCTTAGAGAACCTATCGACAACCGTAAGAATCACAGTCTTCCCCGCAGACAAAGGCAGACCGGTAATGAAGTCTAGGGCGATGTGAGACCATGGTCGAGAAGGAATGGGGAGCGGTCTGAGACGACCGGCAGGAGGAGAGTTACCCGACTTAGTCTGCGCGCAGTCCGAACAAGCAGCCACGAAACGGCGCGTGTCACGCTCCTGAGTCGGCCACCAAAAGCGCTGGCGAATAGACGCAAGAGTGCCTCGAACACCGGGATGACCAGCTAACTTGGCAGAGTGAGCCCACTGAAGAACAGCCAGACGAGTGGAAACAGGAACGAAAAGGAGGTTACTAGGACAAGCGCGCGGCGACGCAGTGTGCGTGAGTGCTTGCTTAACCTGTCTTTCAATTCCCCAGACTGTTAACCCGACAACACGCCCATAAGGAAGAATCCCCTCGGGATCAGTAGAAGCCACAGAAGAACTAAACAGACGGGATAAGGCATCAGGCTTGGTGTTCTTGCTACCCGGACGGTAAGAAATCACAAACTCGAAACGAGCGAAAAACAACGCCCAACGAGCTTGACGGGCATTAAGTCGTTTGGCAGAACGGATGTACTCAAGGTTCTTATGGTCTGTCCAAACGACAAAAGGAACGGTCGCCCCCTCCAACCACTGTCGCCATTCGCCTAGGGCTAAGCGGATGGCGAGCAGTTCACGGTTACCCACATCATAGTTGCGCTCAGATGGCGACAGGCGATGAGAAAAATAAGCGCAAGGATGAACCTTATCGTCAGACTGGAAGCGCTGGGATAGAATGGCTCCCACGCCTACCTCTGAAGCGTCAACCTCGACAATGAATTGTCTAGTGACGTCAGGAGTAACGAGGATAGGAGCGGACGTAAAACGTTCTTTTAGAAGATCAAAAGCTCCCTGGGCGGAACCGGACCACTTAAAACACGTCTTGACAGAAATAAGAGCTGTGAGAGGGGCAGCAACTTGACCGAAATTACGAATGAAACGCCGATAGAAATTAGCGAAACCTAAAAAGCGCTGCAACTCGACACGTGACCTTGGAACGGGCCAATCACTGACAGCTTGGACCTTAGCGGAATCCATCTGAATGCCTTCAGCGGAAATAACGGAACCGAGAAAAGTAACGGAGGAGACATGAAAAGAGCACTTCTCAGACTTTACGTAGAGACAATTCTCTAAAAGGCGCTGTAGAACACGTCGAACGTGCTGAACATGAATCTCGAGTGACGGAGAAAAAATCAGGATATCGTCAAGATAGACAAAAACAAAGATGTTCAGCATGTCTCTCAGAACATCATTAACTAATGCCTGAAAAACAGCTGGCGCATTGGCGAGACCAAACGGCAGAACCCGGTACTCAAAATGCCCTAACGGAGTGTTAAACGCCGTTTTCCACTCGTCCCCCTCTCTGATGCGCACGAGATGGTAAGCGTTACGAAGGTCCAACTTAGTAAAGCACCTGGCTCCCTGCAGAATCTCGAAGGCTGATGACATAAGGGGAAGCGGATAACGATTCTTAACCGTTATGTCATTCAGCCCTCGATAATCCACGCAGGGGCGCAGAGTACCGTCCTTCTTCTTAACAAAAAGAACCCCGCCCCGGCCGGAGAGGAAGAAGGCACTATGGTACCGGCGTCAAGAGACACAGACAAATAATCCTCGAGAGCCTTACGTTCGGGAGCCGACAGAGAGTATAGTCTACCCCGAGGAGGAGTGGTCCCCGGAAGGAGATCAATACTACAATCATACGACCGGTGAGGAGGAAGGGAGTTGGCTCGGGACCGACTGAAGACCGTGCGCAGATCATGATATTCCTCCGGCACTCCTGTCAAATCGCCAGGTTCCTCCTGAGAAGTAGGGACAGAAGAAACGGGAGGGATGGCAGACATTAAACACTTCACATGACAAGAAACGTTCCAGGATAGGATAGAATTACTAGACCAATTAATAGAAGGATTATGACATACTAGCCAGGGATGACCCAAAACAACAGGTGTAAACGGTGAACGAAAAATCAAAAAGAAATAGTCTCACTGTGGTTACCAGATACTGTGAGGGTTAAAGGTAGTGTCTCAAATCTGATACTGGGAAGATGACTACCATCTAAGGCGAACATGGGCGTAGGCTTCTCTAACTCTCTGAAAGGAATGTCATGTTTCCGAACCCATGCTTCGTCCATGAAACAACCCTCAGCCCCAGAGTCTATCAAGGCACTACATGTAGCACCCGAACCGGTCCAGCGTAGATGGCCGACAAAGTAGTACAGGATCTTGATGGAGAGACTTGAGTAGTTGCGCTCACCTGTAGCCCTCCGCTTACAGATGAGCTCTGGCTTTTACTGGACATGAATTAACAAAATGTCCAGCAACTCCGTTCCAATAGAGGCACAGGCGGTTGGTGATCCTCCGTTCCCTCTCCTTAGTCGAGATGCGAATCCCTCCCAGCTGCATGGGCTCAGACTCTGAGCCAGAGGAGGGAGATGGTTGCGATGCGGAGCAGGGAAACACCGTTGATGCGAGCTCTCTTCCACGAGCCCGGTGACGAAGATCTACCCGTCGTTCTATGCGGATGGCGAGAGCAATCAAAGAGTCCACATCTGAAGGAACCTCCCGGGAGAGAATCTCATCCTTAACCACTGCGTGGAGTCCCTCCAGAAAACGAGCGAGCAGCGCCGGCTCGTTCCACTCACTAGAGGCAGCAAGAGTGCGAAACTCAATAGAATAATCCGTTATGGACCGTTCACCTTGGCATAAGGAAGCCAGGGCCCTAGAAGCCTCCCTACCAAAAACTGAACGGTCAAAAACCCGAATCATCTCCTCTTTAAAGTTCTGGAACTTGTTAGAGCAATCAGCCCTTGCCTCCCAGATAGCTGTGCCCCATTCTCGAGCCCGGCCAGTAAGGAGTGAAATGACGTAAGCAACCCGAGCTCTCTCTCTAGAGTATGTGTTGGGTTGGAGAGAGAACACAATCTCACACTGCGTGAGAAAGGAGCGGCACTCAGTGGGCTGCCCGGAGTAGCAAGGTGGGTTATTAACCCTAGGTTCTGGAGGCTCGGCAGGCCAGGAAGTAACAGGTGGCACGAGACCTCTTTCCCCCCTACTCTCCAGATGAATACGTAGACTCTGGAACTGTCCAGAGAGGTCGGAAACCTGAGCGGCCAGGTTCTCCACGGCATGGCGAGCAGCAGACAATTCCTGCTCGTGTCTGCCGAGCATGGCTCCTTGGATCTCGACGGCAGTGTAACGAGCGTCTGAACTGGTGTCGCTGGGTCCATTCCTTGGTCGGTTCCTTCTGTCATGCAGGTGAAAGAGGACCCAAAAGCGACTTGGCGAAAACAGAGTCTTTAATCCAGTAAAGTAAATACAAACAAAAAACACAACTTTCACTCGAAATGACGAGGACAAACTGGAGACTCGATCTTGAACAGCAGGTGAACAGCAGGTTGCCTCGGGAAGGCACTTGAACCAGACAGACTCAGACACCTGCTCACCACGCAGCATCTGAGGAAAACACGACACGACAGGGCGATACACAAACACAGCACGGTGAATTCTAGACAAGGAACCGACAGGACAGGAACGGAACACAAAGGAAGAAATAGGGACTCTAATCAGGGGAAAGGATCGGGAACAGGTGTGGGAAGACTAAATGATTGATTAGGGGAATAGGAACAGCTGGGAGCAGGAACGGAACGATAGAGAGAAGAGAGAGCGAGAGAGTGAGAGAGGGAGGGGGAGAGAGAGGGATAGAAAGAGGGAAAGAACCTAATAAGACCAGCAGAGGGAAACGAATAGAATGGGAAGCACAGGGACAAGACAAGATAATAAATGACAAAACATGACATACGTATGTTCATTAAACATGGATCACAATCTACACGCTGCATTTTGGTCCGACTCTCCTTCACACCTAGAAAACCGTTACACTTATTGATGTCACTTGTTAAATCCACTTCAAAATCAGTGTAGATGAAGGGGAGGAGACGGGTTAAAGGAGGATTTTTAAGCCTTGAGACAATTCAGACATGGATTGTGTATGTGTGCTATTCAGAGGGTGAATGAGCAAGACAAAAGATCTGTCTTTGAACGGGTTATGGTAGTAGGTCCCAGGCAGTGTCAATCCTGCTGGGTTTTTCCACGCTCAACAGTTTCTCGTTCGTATCAAGAATTCCTCACCACCCAAAGGACATCCAGCCAACTTGACACAACTGTGGGAAGCACTGGAGTCAACATGGGCCAGCATCACTGTGGAACTCTTTCGACACCTTGTAGAGTCTGTGCCCTGAATCTGTTCTGAGGGCAAAATATTAGGAAGGTGGTCCTCGGTGTATGCCTCAATGCAGTCATATTCATGGCTTATTGGGGGTGTGGCTTTCAGTGAGTTCTTCTTGGCCACCCATCCTACAAATTAATATCATTCCAGTTCATCACTTGCTATGAATTCTATTTGATGGTGTTTGCATTAAAAAGACAAATAATGTCCAGTTTGAAACACTGACAAGTAGAGAGCTCAATCGGATTGGGTGGGCCTACGTGGCAGCCTCCGGTCACTGGCCCAGCACTGTTTCAGAATGCGTTTGTCTTCCGGATATGGTTGAGTTCCAATATTGCATTAGCACTTAACACGAGGCAATGTATAAGCCATGCATTGTACTGAATGTGGTATGCTGGTATGGATATTGGAACATAACCTCTCTCTCTCTCAATCAATTTGAACTGAAAGCTCCGGGTGATCCACAAAACCCCTCTTTGGCCTATACTCGTAGTTGCACCTTACTCCATTGCTGATGGCTGACACGTGCAGGTAGCGTAATTGTTCGGCCTCTAAAGGAAACCCCAATGGGGAACGTTGTGGCACAGCGTACACCACATGCATGTCCTACAACAACATATTGTTAAAGGAAAATATGATTCCACCAGTCTCTATGAACATAGGTAGGACTAAATGGTTCTTGCACATCGGTGCCCCTGGCAACCCCTAGAGAGTAGCATAGCCTGCGGGGAGGAAGCCATGACGGTCTGTCTCTGGGGGATTTTCTATTCCTTTTGACACTCCCTCTCCCGTCACTCCAACCAGCCTGGCTGCAGGCTGCAGTATGTGGTGGCGCCAACGTTATAAGAGAGGGAAATGTGACGACACTTAGCGCCCACACACTGCAGTCGATCTGAGCCGCAGTCAGAGCACCTCCTCGGATGCCTGTCCAACGCCTAGGTGTTGGTACACACACACACACCCCCCTATGGGCCCTGGTCAAAACTAGTGCACTATGAAGTGAATACATGCAGGTGCCATTTTGGATGCAGCTGAGTTTTCTTTGTCTTGCCTGGCTGGCTGGCTGGCTGGCTGGCTGGCTGGCTGGGGCTTAGCTGTCTTTCCACCAGAAGGGTCAGTCCCCAACACTGTAGTTTTATTAGTGGAGGTACAACAATATAGAACCTTAGCAGAACCAAAGCAGTCTCCCTAGCATTGAGTCTTACTGTTAGACAGATGCCCCAACCCGTGTTGTCTCTGGGACTGTAATGGGTTGTGTGTGTAATTGTGTTTAGGTCAAACATGGATTCTCCATGTTTGGATAATAGTTCAACTAATCTAAAAATTCCTCCCCCTCCCTCTATTGTGTTGGGGAAATGTCACCGAGCCACTGTGTGTAGAATGAGAGCTCTGGGCTCGGCATCCCTTAAAATTTCAGGTCTGTATAAAAAGCACCACAGTGTAAAATTATTCTAATTACCAAACTTGACAGAGTGCCAATGTTTCGCGCTGGAGCGTTTTTAAATAAATAAACACTCCTGCATTCAAATTAGCTTTGATTTGTTCACTCGGGCCGGGCATTTGCAACAGTTTTCTTTCTGTTTTCGCACGGCACACATTCTTATTTGTTGTGCTTTCATAATTGACACCTCGGTGGTTTAGAAAGGTCACAACAAAAACATAAGTGAAGGGGTCTATGTTCTGTGCAACAACAAAAAAAACGATTTAAAAAACCCCACACTGTCCTCCCCCATGCCTAGCCTGTCTCCCCAATCAGCCGCCACTCCGCCTGGTTGTTAGGCCGTCCCGGGCGGGCTGAGATGACAGGTAGTGGACAGGGCCTGGGCTCTGCTATGTGTCTGGCTGGCTCTGGTCAGCTGGCTGATAAAGAGGTCTGTCTCTGAGGCTTAACGCACAGCTAGCTAGTGCGCTCTCTCTCTCTCTTTTTGTTTGTCTGTCTCGTTCTCTCTGTCTATCTCTCCTCTCTATTTCACTCTCATTCTCTCAGTCTTCCTCTCTTGTTCTCTCTGTCCATCTTTGTCGTCCTCTCTGCCTATCTCCTGTTCTTTCTGTTTTTCTGTCTCGTTCTCTCTGTCTGTCTCTCTTGTTCTCTGTCTATCTGCCTCGTTCTCGGTCTGTCACTCTCAATCTCTGTTTGTGCCTCTGTCTCTCTCTCGTTCTCTTTCTCTCTCTTCTTCAGCCTCTCTTCCTCAGCCTCTCTCTTCCTCCTCTCTATCATACAAAAACCAACCCTCAGTCGCTCTGAATCAGTCTTGTTAGAATAAACTTTTATTTTCGGTGGCTGGGTGGATGATGGATAGACAAACATTCCAATTGTGTATCGTTTCACTCGCCTTTAAAATGCTCTCTCTACTGAACTCAACCCTGGTGTATATGCTTTGTAATTGTACTTTCAGTATGTTGGTTGTGGGATAGGAGCTTAATGGAAATGTAGGCATGAAACATGTTTCATGTGTTGCTGCATTTTGGTTATGGAAACAGCCATCGTTCATCGCAGGTGGGTTGTCTTTCATCGATCAATCACTTCATTCTAGTAACTTACCCAAAACATGCCCAGGTTTTCCACTAGTCCTGGTTGGAGTATTCCTTCATTTCCTGCTTATCCTTGTCTGATTCCTGAAATATTCCTTCCTGGATTTGTAGAAAACCTGGGATTTTTGGGGTAAAGTGACTGGAATTTTGAAACCTATCACCCATCAACGATTTGGCCACTTGATCCTGTACCTTCGCGTTCTGATCCTGTACCTTCACGTTCTGATCCTGTACCTTCACGTTCTGATCCTGTACCTGCACGTTCTGATCCTGTACCTGCACGTTCTGATCCTGTACCTGCACGTTCTGATCCTGTACCTTCACGTTCTGATCCTGTACCTTCACGTTCTGATCCTGTACCTGCACGTTCTGATCCTGTACCTTCACGTTCTGATCCTGTACCTTCACGTTCTGATCCTGTACCTTCACGTTCTGATCCTTGGAAAACATTATGATTCCAGACAGTTTATCAAACAACAACTCATACATTGTTAAAGACAGAAAACATCTGACAGAGAATTGATTTGTTTGCTGCAAATTGCTTCTTTTGTCAGCTTAACTCCCTGATGATGTTTATAGAAGTAGAAAAAAACTCTGCTTGGTTCTGCTCATCTGTGCCCTCCAGAACAATTAGAGAGCTCCAGATTAGCACACAAATTATGCAATTACTTGAGAGTGGGATTTTCATTTGATTAGGCCTTCCAGTCCTTCATATCAATGAATTGAGTGACAAATTACTGCCAATTAGGCTTAAAAGTATCAATCTCTTGGTCCAATTTCAGACACTTAGTGGTAGATGGTAACAAACCAATTTAATTGAGGAAACAGTGTTTTCAAACAAAACATCCCAATGTCGAGAGTATCACAAACACCCATGGGATCTTTTGATTCGAATCAATTTAGACTGGTTAGCCATGGTTTGTTACCACCTTCTATCTACGAACTAAATATACTTTCCTGCAACCCGCCTCACCCAATGTGTACGGATCTGCTATTTTTATTCCTTATAACTGGAACTTCCATTCGGAGTGAGCCAGCTAACTAGCTACTAGTCTTTGTTAGCCATTCTCATCCCCAGCCAGCCTTAGCTCGGACAACAACTGCCAGTCTGCACAGTGCGATATCAGCCCAGAGAGTATCGAACTGCTTCTCTCTACCATATCACCGGATTCCTGCGACCCTGGATCATCACACCGGATCATCACAGCTAGCTAGCTGCAAATGAGTGGCTACTGTTAGCTAACGCCTCTGTCCCGAAGCAAGCAACAGCTAGCCCCATATACCAGCTAATTCTAGGGCTGCAATACTTCCTTTGCCAATTGGTTTGGACCATTTATTGTCGACATGGAGCATCACGACTGGACTGCTGACGTGATCACTCGATGTGGTCTCAACAGGCTATTCTGTTACGATGTCGCCGAAGAACCATCTACTAGCCCCGCCCCGCTAGCTTTTCTGAACGCTGTGTCCCCTGCTCGCCTAGCGTAGTAGTGACTACTGAACGGCACCCTGACTCACCGATCGCTGCTCTTTTGATCCTATGGTCACTCGGCATCACAGCTGATGCTACCCGGACTGTTTCAATAACACGGTACATCATTTGTTTACCTGTCGGCCCCAGCCTCGAACTCATGTCCTGTATGTACCTAACTGACCTGCGTTGCCCCTTCATCACCATTTACCCGTTGTTGTCCTAGCTCTCCTGATCAACACCTCTGATTGCTTCATTCCTCTCTCAATATGCCTTGCCTACTGCTGTCTTGGCTAGTTCGTATTGTTGTATTTCACTATAGAGTCCTCAGTCCCGCTCAAAATGCCTTAGATACCTGTTTTGTCCCACCCCACACACATGCAGAGACCTCACCTGGCTTAACTGGTGCCTCCAGAGACAAAACCTCTCTCATCGTCACTCAACGCCTAGGTTTACCTCCACTGTACTCACATCCTACCATACCATTGTCTGTACATTATGCCTTGAATCTATTCTACCACACCCAGAAATCTGCTCATTTCCTTCTCTGTCCCCAACGCACTAGACGACCAGTCCTTATAGCCTTTAGCCGTACCCTTATCCTACCCCTCCTCTGCTCCTCCAGTGATGTAGAGTTTAACCCAGAACCTGTAGCCCCCACTTCCACTCCTATTCCCCAGGCACTATTATTTGTTGACTTCTGTAACCGTAAAATCCTTTGTTTCATGCACGTTAATATCAGAAGCCTCCTCCCTAACTTTGTTTTATTCACTGCTTTAGCACACTCCACCAACCCTGATGTCCTAGCCGTGTCTGAATCCTTGGCTTTGGAAAGCCACCAAAATGTCTGAAATTTCCATCCCAACGACAATGTGTTCTGCCAAGATAGAACTGCCAAAGCGGGTGGAGTTGCAATCTACTGCACAGATAGCCTGCAGAGTTCTGTCATGCTATCCATGTCTGTGCCCAAACATTTCGAGCTTCTACTTTTAAAAATCCACCTTTTGCAGAAATAAGTCTCTCACTGTTGCCGATTGTTGTAGACCCCCCTCAGCCCCCAGCTGTGCCCTCGACACCATATGTGAATTACTTGCCCCCCATTTAAATTCAGAGTTTGTACTGTTAGGTGGCCTAAACTGGGATATGCTTAACAACCCGGTCATCCTACAATCTAAGCTAGATGCCATTAATCTCACAAATCATCAAGGAACCTACCAGGTACAACTCAAAATCAGCAAAAACACGGGCACCCTCATAGATATCATCCTGACCAACCTGCCCTCTAAATACACCTCTGCTATCTTCAACCAGGGTCTCAGCAATCACTTCCTCATTGCCTACGTCCGTAATGGGTCTGCGGTCAAACGACCACCCCTCATTGCTGTCAAACGCTCCCTAAAACACTTCAGCGAGCAGGCCTTTCTAATCGACCTGGCACGGGTATCCTGGAAGGATATTGACCTCGTTCCGCCAGTAAAGGATGCCTGGTTCTTCTTTAAAAGTGCTTTCTCACTATCTGAAATAATCATGCCCCATTCAAAAACGGGGATATAGGGATATAAACAGATATAGCCCATGGTTTATTCCAGACTGCCCTTGACCAGCACAAAAACATCCTGTGGTGTACTGCACTAGCATTGAATAGCCCCCGCGATATGCAACTTTTCAGGGAAGTTAGGAACCAATTTACACAGGCAGTTAGGAAAGCTAAGGCTAACTTTTTCAAACAGAAATTTGCATCCTGTAGCACAAACTCCAAAAAGTTATGGGACACTGTAAAGTCCATGGGTAATAAGAGCACCTCCTCCCAGCTGCCCACTGCACTGAGGCTAGAACACACTGTCACCACCGATAAATCTACGATAATCGAGAATTTCAATAAGCATTTTTCTATGGCTGGCCATGCTTTCCACCTGGCTACCTATAACCAATTCAACAGCTCTCCACCCCCTACAGCAACTTGCCCAAGCCTCCCCATTTCTCCTTCACCCAAATCCAGAAAGCTGATGTTCTGAAAGAGCTGCAAAATCTGGACCCCTACAAATCAGCCGGGCTAGACAATTTGGACCGTCTATTTCTAAAATGATCTGCAACAATTGTTGCAACCCCTATTTCTAGCCTGTTCAACCTCTTTTTCGTATCATCTGAGATCCCTAAAGATTGGAAAGCTGCCGCGGTCATCCCCCTCTTCAAAGGGGGAGTCACTCTAGACCCAAACTGCTACGGACCTATATCTATCCTACCCTGCCTTTCTAACATCTTCGAAAGCCAAGTTAACAAACAGATTACCGACCATTTCAAATCCCACCATACCTTCTCCACTATGCAATCTAGTTACCGAGCTGGTCATGGGTGCACCTCAGCCACGCTCAAGGTCCTAAATGAATCGATAAAATACAATATTGGGCAGCCGTCTTCATCGACCTGGCCAAGGCCTTCGACTCTGTAAACCACAGCATTCTTATTGGCAGACTCAACAGCCTTGGTGTCTCAAATGACTGCCTCGCCTGCTTCATCAACTACTTCTCTGATATAGTTCAGTGTGTCAAATCATGGGCCTGTGGTCCTGACCTCTGGCAGTCTCTATGGGGGTGCCACAGGGTTCAATTCTCGGGCCGACTCTCTTCTTTGTATACATCAATGATGTCACTCTTGCTGCTGGTGATTCTCTGATCCACCTCTACGCAGACGACACCATTCTGTAAATCTCTCTTCTTTGGACACTGTGTTAACAAACCTCCAACGAGCATCAATGCAATACAACTCTCCTTTCGTGTTCTCCAACTGCTCTTAAATGCAAGTAAAACTAAATGCATGCTCTTCAAACGATCGCTGCCCACACCCGCCCACCCATCTATCATCAATACTCTGGACGGTTCTGATTTATGTGGACAACTACAAATACCTAGGTGTCTAGTTAGACTATAAACTCTCCTCCAGACTCACATTAAGCATCTCCAATCGGCTTCCTATTTCGCAACAAAGCATCCTTCACTCATGCTGCCAAACATACCCTCTTAAAACTGACCATCTTACCGATCCTTGACATCGGCGATGTCATTTACCATCTGTTTTGTCACCAAAGCACCATATACTACCCACCACTGTGACCTGTAAGCTCTCGTTGGCTGGCCCTCACTTCATATTCATTGCCAAACCCACTGGCTCCAGGTCATCTATAAGTCTTTGCTAGGTAAAGCCCCGCCTTATCTCAGCTCACTGGTCACCAAGCAGCACCCATGTAGAACGCACTCCAGCGGGTATATTTCACTGGTAATCCCCAAAGCCAACTCCTCCTTTGACCGCCTTTCCTTCCAGTTCTCTGTTGCCAATGACTGGAACAAAGTGCAAAAATCACTGAAGCTGGTGTCTTATGTCTCCCTCACTAACTTTAAGCATCAGCTGTCAGAGCAGCTTACCGTCATTGCACTTGTACACAGCCCATCTGTAAATAGCCCACCCAACTACCTCATCCCTATATTGTTGTTTATTTTTTTGCTCCTTTACACCCCAGTATCCCTTCTTGCACATTCATCTTCTGCACATCTAAATTGTAATTATTTCGCCACTGTGGCTTATTTATTGCCATACTCCCTAACATTACTAAATTTGCACACACTGTATATAGATTTTTCTATTGTGTTATTGACTGTACGTTTGTTTATCCCATGTGTTATTTGTGCCGCACTGTTTTGCTTTATCTTGGCCAGGTTGCAGCTGTAAATGAGAACTTGTTCTCAAGTGGTCTACCTGGTTAAATAAAGGTGAAATAAACCATTTTTTATATGAAACAAACCTCAAATATGTTATACTGCTTAGAACAAACATTGCAATGTAGCTTCTCTTCTTTTCTTCAAAGGCTTTTCAATCATTTCCCACATCGTCAGACATCAAACATCACGAGAATATGTAGCATGTGCTTGTCTTTGAACTTTCAGCTTGATGTCCATCACCCCATTTTCCCAGTGTCCATATAAATATCCTGTGACAGATTTACTGTAAATGACATATTTTTCCCATCTATAAGCCAAGAATGTGCATTAGAGAAGTCCCATGGGCACAATGCAAAGAGGTCTGGTGCTACTGGGCGATCCAGAAGTGGATTAGGCCTTGTTAAGCCTGTCAAGGTCCAGCCTAACTGATATTCATTGGAGGCTGGTTGAGGGGGTGGTAAGGTGGTTACAATAGTTCAAATCCTCCAGGCTGGGCTCCCTCTCACCTCTTT
This sequence comes from Oncorhynchus gorbuscha, assembly GCF_021184085.1. NCBI lineage: Eukaryota > Metazoa > Chordata > Actinopteri > Salmoniformes > Salmonidae > Oncorhynchus > Oncorhynchus gorbuscha. The sequence goes on along the minus strand of NC_060196.1, from coordinate 17,844,548 downwards.
CACTTTCGCTAAACTGTCTGCTAAATGGCATATATTATTATTCTTATGTTATAATTTGGGGAGTTTGGGTCCTGGATGCTGAAAGCTGTGGTATATCATACAATAAATCAAATCAAATTGTATTGGTCACACACTTGTTTAGCAGATGTCACTTGTGTTTCTAGCTCCGACGGTGCAGTAATATCTAACAATTCATATCTAACAATTTCACAAGATATATCCAATACACACATCTAAGTAAAGGAATGGAATTTAGAATATATACACTAGATTACAAAAGTTAGGGGTCACTTAGACATTTCCTTGTTTTTGAATGAAAAGCACATTTTTGATCCATTAAAATAATATCAAATTGATCAGAAATACAGCGTAAACATTGTTAATGTTGTAAATTACTATTGTAGCTGAAATTGGCGGATTTTTAATGGAATATCTACATAGGCGTACAAAGGCCCATTATCAGCAACCATCACTCCTCTGTTCCAATGGCACATTGTGTTAGCTAATCCAAGTTTATCATTTTAAAAGGCTATTTGATCTTTAGAAAACCTTTTTTTAAATTATGTTAGCACAGCTGAAAACTGTTGTCCTGATTAAAGAAGCAATACAACTGTCCTTCTTTAGACTAGTTGAGTACTTTCTTCTGAAACTCATCAGTCTATTCTGAGAAATGAAGGACTAGAAACTGAAGATCAAGTACAATGCTGTGTACTACTCCCTTCACAGAACAGCGCAAACTGGCTCTATCCAGAATAGAAAGAGGAGTGGGAAGACCAGGTGCACATCTGTGCAAGAGGACAAGTTCATTAGAGTGTCTAGTTTGAGAAACAGACGCCTCACAAGTCCTCAATTGGCAGCCTCATTAAATAGTACCCGCAAAACACCAGTCTCAACATCAACTGTGAAGAGGCGACTCTGGCCGGAGGTATATTTCCAATATGCACTACATGACCAAAAGTATGTTGACACCTGCTCGTTGAACATCTCATTCCAAAATCATTGGCATTAATATGGAGTTGGTCCCATTTTGCACCCATAACAGCCGCCACTCTTCTGGGAAGTCTTTCCACTAGATGTTGGAACATTGCTGCGGGGACTTGCTTCCATTCAGCCACAAGAGCATTAGTGAGGTTGGTCACTGATGCTGAGTGATTAGGCCTGGCTCACAGTCAGTGTTCCAATTAATTCCAAAGGTATTCAATGGGGTTGAGGTCAGGGCTCTGTGCAGTCCAGTCAAGTTCTTCCGCACCGATTTCAACAAACCATTTCTGTATGGACCTCACTTTGTGCATGGGGGCATTGTTATGTTGAAACAGTAAAGGGCCTTCCCCAAACTGTTGCCACAAAGTTGGAAGCACAGAATAGTCTTGAATGTCATTGTATGCTATAGCATTAAGATTTCCCATCACTGGAACTAAACTTTACGTTTGGCACTATGCATTCGGGCAGGTAGCGTTCTCCTGGAATCCACCAGACCCAGCTTCGTCCGCCAGGCTGCCAGATGGTGAAGTGTGATTCATCACTACAGAGAATGCGTTTCCACTGCTCCAGAGTCCAATGTTGGTGAGCTTTACACCACTCCAACCGACACCTGGCATTGGCATGGTGATCTTAGGCTTGTGTGCGGCTCCTTGGCCATGGGAACCCATTTCATGAAGTGGTTTTGCTCTCCATAGGAAATCACCTATCAATATGGCTGCACAATTATATTGATAGGCACACAGTGTACACAGCAATACTGTAACCTGCAATTTTGTCAAGCGACAATAAACTGATCACTCAAAAGAACCCCATCATCACAGTGGCTTCTTGATTAACTAACAATCAAACAATGCTTTCTTTGATGATGGCTGCTCTGTTTTATTTGATCATTTTGTGTGTATGTGTGTGTGTGTGTGGCTCCGTTTTCAAAGCTTTCTCCTTGGTCCTTGTCTCCATGCACGGCCTGAACACACACACACACACACACACACACACACACACACACACACACACACACACACACACACACACACACACACACACACACACACACACACACACACACACACACACACACACACACACACACACACACACACACACACACACACACACACACAAAGCACGAACAGATACACACACACAAGCACGAACACACACACACACAAACACGAACACACACACACCATCCTGCCAGATCAGAATATGTTTACGTTACCCATGCGTTTGCATCCAATTCCCTCCATTAATATTAACAAGACAACAGAAAGTTATTTGTTCACCCGGCATTTTCAAGCGGCGATCTGCCTAGGTCATTGGGAAGCACGCGGAGCATGACTAGACCCATTTGTCATCACTACATCTGAAGATAAAATAACCCATTGAGAACAGAGCCAGGCAAGGCATGGTATCTGATGCACAATTTGAATAATGTATTTGCCGGTGCGCAACATCGATTTTTATTCCATAGCTGGTAGATATAGGCCCCTGGAGGGAAGAAAAGACTGGAAAATATGTATGGATGATGCTATACGCTCAACAAATTGTGGGAGATGGAAGCCTTAAAGAAATGGATGATGATTATGTGCATGGCTAAAGGTAGCGCTCTCTGACACCGCGACGCATGCTGGAGTTGCATGAGTAGACTACTGAGGCCGAGATACAATGGAGGGTACTTCTGACTGACAACGGGTACTTCTGACTATGTCAGGAGGACCTCATTACTGCTGTGAATATTCAGGCAGTAACCAAGCCACCAGTGTGTGTGAGAGTGGGATGATGGATTGTTGTGTGCCGCCCGACCAGGATTTGTGCTCGTGCACAACAATTGAAATGAGATTATTCTATTGAAAATGGCCCCAATGATTTATTTGACGATTTCTCAGTTCATGAACAAAATTTCGATTAACTTCCTATATTGACTGCGTGGACAACTGAAACTACCCCAAACCTACACTTCATTGGACCACACAATGAAACATCTCAACATGCGATAGTGAGTCTGCCTAATTCGAATATTAACGTTATTAGGATCCTCATTAGCTGACACCATGACGTCAGCTGATCTTCCTGAGGTTCAACACAGAACTAAAAAGACATGACAAAAATGTACAATTTACATTTAAATACCTGACAGGTAACAACATTTAAGAATGGCTAATGGCTGACCGATGTTGTTGGTCACGCACTTCATCCAAACTAAGCAAAAATATTCATATTTCACCTTTAAACATTATGAAACTGATGACATTCTGACCGATAATTGACATTAATGTAATACCCAGATCTTGGAACTGCAAATCAGGTTCATGTTACATCTAAGATCAACAGAACTATCTTTAGTCATCTTGAGTTATAAGAGAAGCCTATGTGAATTAAATGAATGTTAAGGGCCAATGGAATCATAAATGTTTGTGGATAATAGGGGAAGACGTTGATTAATTGATAGCCATTTTATTTTTTACGAACTACCTCTCGAGGAGGAACAAAAGTAAAATATATTTTTTATTTCCTGAAATGAGATTAAAGATAAATTAAGTTTCTGAAGATGTTACAACTTGCTATTAAATATCAAACGGAAAAAGAAAAAGCCTCTTCTCTGCGTTAGTTGTATGAGCAATTTTTAGCTTCTGTTAAACCTTAATCGTCAAGTATTTGCAGAGCGCTAAGGTCAGGGAAGACTGAGTACAGCCTACACTTCTTTTCCCTCACTTTTTTCACCTAATTAGGTATTTGTATAAGTGTGTACCTTAACTGTGCATGTGTTTGAGTCGAGTTTTTGTTCTCAACATAGGTTTGTTTTTGCAAGCTTCTTTTGTGTTGCTTTATGTTGGAGTGTGTAGGAGTGAGTGGGCTGGCGTTTTTCTGATATGAACTCTTTTGTGTGTCTTTATGTTGGAGTGTGTAGGAGTGAGTGGGCTGGCGTTTTTCTGATATGAACTCTTTTGTGTGTCTTTATGTTGGAGTGTGTAGGAGTGAGTGGGCTGGCGTTTTTCTGATATGAACTCTTTTGTGTTTCTTTATGTGGGAGTGTGTAGGAGTGAGTGGGCTGGCAATTTTCTGATATTAACTATTTTGTGTTTCTTTATGTTGGAGTGTGTAGGAGTGAGTGGGCTGGCATTTTTCTGATATTAACTATTTTGTGTTTCTTTATGTTGGAGTGTGTAGGAGTGAGTGGGCTGGTGTTTTTCTGATATGAACTCTTTTGTGTTTCTTTATGTGGGAGTGTGTAGGAGTGAGTGGGCTGGCATTTTTCTGATATGAACTCTTTTGTGTTTCTTTATGTGGGAGTGTGTAGGAGTGAGTGGGCTGGCATTTTTCTGATATTAACTATTTTGTGTTTCTTTATGTGGGAGTGTGTAGGAGTGAGTGGGCTGGCATTTTTCTGATATTAACTATTTTGTGTTTCTTTATGTTGGAGTGTGTAGGAGTGAGTGGGCTGGTGTTTTTCTGATATGAACTCTTTTGTGTTTCTTTATGTGGGAGTGTGTAGGAGTGAGTGGGTTGGCATTTTTCTGATATTAACTATTTTGTGTTTCTTTATGTTGGAGTGTGTAGGAGTGAGTGGGCTGGCGTTTTTCTGATATGAACTCTTTTGTGTTTCTTTATGTTGGAGTGTGTAGGAGTGAGTGGGCTGGCGTTTTTCTGATATGAACTCTTTTGTGTGTCTTTATGTTGGAGTGTGTATGAACTCTGAACTTTGTGTGTCTTTATGTTGGAGTGTGTAGGAGTGAGTGGGATGGTGTTTTTCTGATATGAACTCTTTTGCGTGTCTTTATGTTGGAGTGTCTAGGAGTGAGTGGGATGGTGTTTTTCTGATATGAACTCTTTTGCGTGTCTTTATGTTGGAGTGTGTAGGAGTGAGTGGGATGGCGTTTTTCTGATATGAACTCTTTTGCGTTGCCTTTTTTGGGATTGGCTACAACTGTTAGTCAAGTATGGTTTTACCACTGTGCCTGTCTTCTAGTGTTTGTGCCTGTGTGTGCTCTCTTAAGTATGTGTATAGTATATATGTGAAAATGTGGCTGGTTTCAAGAACATTGTACATTTAGCCTACAGGTCTCTGTATGATTGTGTGCCACATATGTGTTTTTGAGTGTGCTGAACCTTGGTGTGGGCAGGCGCCAGGCGGGAGTGGACAGTGCAGGCCCTGGGTATATATTATTGCACACATCCACTTGCAACAGCCCAGATTCATCGCACTGCACATTGCCATATCCCACCTGGACAAGAGGAATACCTATGTAAGAATGCTGTTCATTGACTACAGCTCAGCATTCAACACCATAATGCTCTATTTTCCGGCTACCCGGATAAAGCACTAAATAAACTTCAGTTAGTGCTAAATACGGCTGCTAGAATCCTGACTAGAACCAAAAAATTTGATCATATTACTCCAGTGCTAGCCTCTCTACACTGGCTTCCTGTCAAAGCAAGGGCTGATTTCAAGGTTTTACTGCTAACCTACAAAGCATTACATGGGCTTGCTCCTACCTACCTCTCTGATTTGGTCCTGCCGTACATACCTACACGTACGCTACGGTCACAAGACGCAGGCCTCCTAATTGTCCCTAGAATTTCTAAGCAAACAGCTGGAGGCAGGGCTTTCTCCTATAGAGCTCCATTTTTATGGAACGGTCTGCCTACCCATGTCAGAGACGCAAACTCGGTCTCAACCTTTAAGTCTTTACTGAAGACTCATCTCTTCAGTGGGTCATATGATTGAGTGTAGTCTGGCCCAGGAGTGGGAAGGTGAACAGAAAGGCTCTGGAGCAACGAACCGCCCTTGCTGTCTCTGCCTGGCCGGTTCCCCTCTTTTCACTGGGATTCTTTGCCTCTAACCCTGTTACGGGGGCTGAGTCACTGGCTTGCTGGGGCTCTCTCGTGCCGTCCCTGGGGGGGGGTGCGTCACCTGGGTGGGTTGATTCACTGTTGTGGTCGGCCTGTCTGGGTTCCCCCCCTTGGGTTGTACCGTGTCGGAGATCTTTGTGGGCTATACTCGGCCTTGTCTCAGGATGGTAAGTTGGTGGTTGAAGATTTCCCTCTAGTGGTGTGGGGGCTGTGCTTTGGCAAAGTGGGTGGGGTTATATCCTTCCTGTTTGGCCCTGTCCGGGGGTGTCCTCTGATGGGGCCACAGTGTCTCCTGACCCCTCCTGTCTCAGCCTCCAGTATTTATGCTGCAGTAGTTTGTGTCGGGGGGGCTGGGGTCAGTTTGTTTATCTGGAGTACTTCTCCTGTCCTATTCAGGTGTCCTGTGTGAATCTAAGTGTGCGTTCTCTAATTCTCTCCTTCTCTCTTTCTTTCTCTCTCTCGGAGGACCTGAGCCCTAGGACCATGCCCCAGGACTACCTGACATGATGACTCCTTGCTGTCCCCAGTCCACCTGGCCATGCTGCTGCTCCAGTTTCAACTGGCCTGGGCCCTAGGACCATGTCCCAGGACTACCTGACATGAGGACTCCTTGCTGTCCCCAGTCCACCTGGCCATGCTCCTGCTCCAGTTTCAACTGTTCTGCCTTACTATTATTCAACCATGCTGGTCATTTATGAACATTTGAACATCTTGGCCACGTTCTGTTATAATCTCCACCCGGCACAGCCAGAAGAGGACTGGCCACCCCACATATGCTCTCTCTAATTCTCTCTTTCTTTCTCTCTCTCGGAGGACCTGAGCCCTAGGATCGTGCCCCAGGACTACCTGACATGATGGCTCCTTGCTGTCCCCAGTCCACCTGACTGTGCTGCTGCTCCAGTTTCAACTGTTCTGCCTTATTATTATTTGACCATGCTGGTCATTTATGAACATTTGAACATCTTGGTCATGTTCTGTTATAATCTCTACCCGGCACAGCCAGAAGAGGACTGGCCACCCCACATAGCTCGGTTCCTCTCTAGGTTTCTTCCTAGGTTTTGGCCTTTCTAGGGAGTTTTTCCTAGCCACCGTGCTTTTACACCTGCATTGTTTGCTGTTTGGGGTTTTAGGCTGGGTTTCTGTACAGCACTTTGAGATATCAGCTGATGTACGAAGGGCTATATAAATACATTTGATTTGATTTGATTTGATAGTACCCTCCACAAGCTGATCATTAAGCTTAAGGCTCTGGGTCTCAACCCTGCCCTGTGCAACTGGGTCCTGGACTTTCTGACGGGCCGCCCCCATGTGGCGAAGGTAGGAAACAACATCTACACTACGCTGACCCTCAACACTGGGGCCCCACAAGGGTGCATGCTCAGCCCTCTCCTGTACTCCCTGTTCACCCATGACTACATGGCCATGCCACCTCCAACTCAATCATCAAGTTTGCAGACGACACAATAGTAGTGGGATTACCAACAACGTTGAGACAGCCTACAGGGAGGAGGTGAGGGCCCTCGGAGCGTGGTGTCAGGAAAACAACCTCTCACTCAACGTCAACAAAACAAAGGAGATGATCGTGGACTTCAGGAAACAGCAGAGGGAGCACCCCCCTATCCTCATCGATGGGACAGTAGTGGAGAAGGTGGAAAGTTTTTAAGTTCCTCGGCGAACACATCACAGACAAACTGAAATGGTCCACCCACACAGACACTGTGGTGAAGAAGGCACAAAAGCTCCAGTTCAACCTCAGGAGGCTGGAGAAATTCGGCTTGTCACCTCAATCCTTCACAAACTTTTACAGATGCACAATGGAGAGCATCCTGTCGGGCAGTATCACCGCCTGGTACGGAAACGGCACCGTCCTCAATCATAAGGCTCTCCAGAGGCACAACGCATCTCATCGCACCTACAGCAGCCGATGTCACAGGAAGGCCAAAAAGATCATCAACAACCACCCGAGCCACTGCCTGTTCACCCTCTATCATCCAGAAGGCGTGGTCAGTACAGGTGCATCAAACCTGGGACGGAGAGACTGAAAACAGCTTCTATCTCAAGGCCATCAGACTGTTAAACAGCCATCACATAACATAGAGAGGCTGCTGCCAGCATACAGACCCACTGGCCACTTCAATCATTTATTTAAGAAAGGCATCACTAGTCATTTTAAATAATGTCACTTTAATAATGTTTACATATCCTACATTACTCATCTCATATGTATATACTGTATTTCATACCATCTACTGCATCTTCCCTATGCCGCACGGCCATATATTTATATGTACATATTCTTATTCATTCCCTTTACATTTCTGTGTATAAGGCAGTTGTGAATTTGTTAGATTACTTGTTAGATATTACTGCTTTGTTGGAACTAGATGCACAAGTATTTCGCTACGCTCGCATTAACACCATGTGTCGGTGATTTGATTAGAACAACAAACCTATTGTGGTTGACAGGTGGGGGTTAACTCCCCTTTGTTGCTAGGTGACCCCGTGTCAGCCCAGCTGTCTTTCCACCTTCTCATTACTGACACATACAAGATGATGAGAGTCACAGGTAGGGGTCAATGCATGTAAAAAAATAAAACGTACGGAATGTCGCCACCAGTCCATTTTCAGGTTTAATGTACAGTGTGGTCCGAAACAATAAGCATTTCAGTATTAAAACAGCAATTGAAAATGTCTATTGTTTCCAGGCCTCATACATTGAATGCAACTCACACGAAGGGCATTTCACCGCAGGGGGAGCCGCCGTTTTCCAGCATGCTGTTGATTATGGTTTTTAGTCAGGTAGCTTATTCAGTAAATGGCCCTCTTCAAATGGCTGTTGTTACACCACATGCCTTCCATCAAATTGCTGAACATACAGGTGACTCAACTCGCATGATTTCATGCGCACACTACATCAAAAGCCTGTTTCCATTAATCAATCAGCGCATTTGGCAGCAGAAAAATACATTATCTCCGAGAAGCCCTTTGTGCTTGGAGAACATCAATTCACAATGAGCTACTTGAGTAATGTAGTCTCTAGTCTAATGAAAGGTAATATTTCCTACCCATCATTCATGGGCTGGTAAATAATAGATCAATGACAATGTGAAGATAGTAGCTGCACATGATGGAAAAACCATCAGATGTGTTATCTGCTGAGTAATGGCTGTATAAAACGCTAGTAGAAGGACCTGGGCTGGATCGCCTGGGAAAGGGTCTCCGATGTCATGTTTTAAATAACTTGTAGAAAATACACTTTATGACACTGCCAAGAAGCGTTATGACCACCATAATCATATAAGCCAGATAAGCCTATCACGTACCTGCTCTTATATCATTCATCAGTCAAAAAGAGAGTTGTCCTGCTCCTGTATTCATCCCAGTCATCAGTGACAGAACATTTGGGTAGGTGCATGTCTGACATCAATGCAATTACAATTACAATTTAATATGGTCAATAAAAACAAACAATCACAACATAAACATACTGTTGACATATAGGCTATGGTGTAATGGAATGTCTTGCTTGGTGTGGTAGATTTTGTGGGTTTTGACGCTCTTATGTAGGTGTCATAACCATCCATGAAATAACACAATATATGTCAAAACAGATCTAAAGACGTGACCGTGTTATGACCGTGTTATGACCGTGTTATGACCGTACCATAACAGCTTATGATAAGTCAGGTAAGCCGTTATGACATGTGATGACATGGTTATGGCCGTGTCACAATGTGTTGTGACGCTCAGTGTCAAGTGAAGCGCTACCGGTTGATTGAAGGTGGGCGAGAAAGAACGCGGCAGAGTGTGAGCAGTCTAGCTACGGGAAAGGCCTTCACCTCGCTTTATGTTTCTGCAAAGCAGCATCATTGTACGCGAGCAATGTAGCCTGTACATTTTCATCTAATCTTGTCCTAATAATACAGGTCATGGTTGATGGCGGGACATTATTTTGTTTGACTGGGAAGAAGATATGCCGGGCCACGTTGGCATAGCGGTTTTGCAATGCCAGCCAGTCACCGACTTCAAAGAGGGGGGGATAAAGTTCAGCTGTATTGCAAATGTATTTTGAGGCAAGGTGGGCTGTCAGCTGCGAAAAAAGCAAACATATCTATCTTAGCAGGACACCGAGTTGGATAGGACCATGCCAGGTTTCTGCATGGCAGGATGCCAAGGAGTCTGGAGCAAGGGCAGGATAGAGAGAGGAGAGAGAGGGAACAAAATAGGAGAGCAAGACCAAAGGAGACCGAGGAAAGGTAGTTGGAGAGGACAGAGGAGTGGAAGAGATAGAGAGCGAAAGGGGAAATTGAAGGTTGATATGAGGGTAGAAGGCTGTTTGGGGAGATGCGGTTCACAGCAGTTAACTTGTGACGTGCATACAAAGTGAGATTGAATAGTGTATGAGTGAACAGCTTTTGTAGCATAGTGGTCTGCTTGGAGCTGTCCCGGGTGCTGAAGAGGCCTATGTTGCTGTCCACAGCCTGGAAAAGGCTACAATTCTGTATTGTGACTGTCCTAGCATCTACAGAGTGGTAATTTATGGCTACCAATTGGGGGATGAAGATAGCGTCAGTAGCACCACATCAATGTCATGTGTTCTTAGCCTTGTGTAACATATTTAGGCATACAGTATGATACATGGCTGATGATAAGTTGTATAAGTCCTAATTGTGCAAACGACATATCTTCCTCTCTCTTTCTCTCCTCATCCCTGTTTCTCTCTCTGTCCTCCCCTGCCTTCCACTCCCTCTCTCTCTATATACAGTTAAAGTCGGATGTTTACATACACCTTAGCCAAATACATTTAGACATTTATTTTTTCACAATTCTTGACATTTAATCTGAGGAAAAATTCCCTGTCGTAGGTCAGTTAGGATCACCACTTTATTTTAAGAATGTGAAATGTCAGAATAATTTATTTCAGCTTTTATTTCTTTCATCACATTTCCAGTGGGTCAGAAGTTTACATACACTCAATTAGTATTTGGTAGTATTGCCTTTAAATTGTTTAACATGGGTCAAACATTTCGGATAGCATTCCACAAGCTTCCCACAATAAGTTAGGTGAATTTTGGCCCATTCCTTCTGACAGAGCTGGTGTAACTGAGTCATGTTTGTAGGCCTCCTTGCTCGCACACGCTTTTTCAGTTCTGCCCACAAATATTCTATGGGATTGAGGTCAGGGCTTTGTGAATACCTTGACTCACTCGAATACCTTGACTTTGTTGTCCTTAGTAAGCCATTTTGCCCCAACTTTGGAAGTATGTCCATTTGGAAGACCCATGTGCGACCAAGCTTTTAGTTGAGTTTATTAATTCGACCATTTAAAAAAAACAAGCACACAAAACTTGAAAAAGCCATACTTGCACATGAATAAAATCATGGAGGATAACACAGAGAGTATGGCACCTATTTCCATTGTGGTCCTCTTGAGACAAGATGGCTAGACAAGATCGAACACAGTATGGCAGTGAAATAATAAAACACAAAACAGAGAAGAAGAACCTCTATCGCATCATTCTAGTTACATCACAGGGGTTATTCATATTGGCACAGAAGACATCAAAACATATTTTAACTTTATTTTTTAAAGTTGCCCAGAGAGGACGTTGTTTTTATGGGCAGAGGCAACTAATTCCATTCTGAGGCTCCAGTATACAAGAAAGTACCTTTCCCAGCATTACCCCTGAACCTGTTTAAGCACACATCAGCAACACCTGATCTGGTGCTGTCATTGTGTGCATCCCTGTCACGTTCTGTCCATCGTTCGTATGTGTTTTCCTTGTTTTAGTGTTGGTCAGGACGTGAGCTGGGTGGGCATTCTATGTTGTGTGTCTGGTTTGTTTATTTCTATGTTTGGCCTGATATGGTTCCCAATCAGAGGCAGGTGCTAGTCATTGTCTCTGATTGGGAACCATATTTAGGTAGCCTGTTTTGTGTTGGGTTTTGTGGGTGATTGTTCCTGTCTCTGTGTTTTCACCAGATAGGACTGTTTAGGTTTTCACTTTTCTTGTTTTATATAGTCTGTTCATGTATAGTCGTCTTTATTAAAAACATGAATAACCACCACGCTGCATTTTGGTCCGCCTCTCTTTCACCAGAAGAAAACCCTTACAATCCCTAACACGAGGAAAGTAATCACTTCGATATCTGGGCGCAGGACCATAAAACTCCTGTAAAACAAACCTAGTCTAATCTGGGACACCCTAGTCTCAACAGAGAGCCAGTTTAGTTCCTGATAGCAGCTCCTGCCTATGTGAGTATGTGGACTCACCTTCAATACTATCCTGATCAGCTTATTCTGGGCTATCTGGAGCTTCCCCTTCATAAGTTTAGATTATCCCCCAAACCAGGAAGTACTAGCATAGTGAAAATGGCATTGAATGAGAGCAGCAGCTAGTCCTTATCAAGCAGCTTGGACTTTCTAGACAAAAACGTAGTCCTGGCATTAACCTTCCCAAGCACCTTATTGTTATCCCAGTATCTCTACTTGCACATTCATCTTCTGCACATCTATCACTCCAGTGTTTAATTGGTATATTGTAATTACTTTGCCACCATGGCCTATTTATTGCCTTACCTCCATTATTTTACCTCATTTGCACACACTGTATATAGACTTCTTCTACTGTATTATTGACTGTATGTTTGTTTATTCCATGCGTAACTCTGTGTTGTTGTTTGTGTCGCACTGGTTTGCTTTATCTTGGCAGTTGTAAATGAGAACTTGTTCAACTAGCCTACCTGGTTAAATAAAGGTGAAATAAAAAAATAAATTGGCCATGCTCACACCTCCCAAGCTTCCATCAAGGATACATCCTTGATTTAGTAGTCAGCACCTCACCCCCTAACTCCACTCTGATTTCAGACGACCTACACAATTTAGGTCTGGACCCCAAAATAATTGCTTGAGTTTTCCCTAAGTGCGGAGATAGCTTATTATCTCCAAGCCATTTGCTAATGTTAGTCAGCTCTGTGCTAAGTATGCTCTCCAACATAGTTTTACTTTTGTGAGACACCAGAAGTGTAGAGTCATCTGCAAAAAGAAAAATACGGTAAGAACAAGCATCTTTCATATCATTAATATTCAATAAAAACAGCAGAGGCTCAAGCACTCTCCCCTGCGGAACTCCACAACTCATTGGTTTTGCCTGAGACAGTGGACCATTAACGTCTACTACTTGCTCCCTTCCTGATAAATAGGACTTTACCCAGCCTAGAGGGATACTGCTTAACCCCAGTGCCTCCAGTTTGGAGATTAGGAGACAGTGGTTAACTGTATCAAAGGCCTTCTGTAGGTCAAGCAGTACCATTCCACACAGATTTCCCTCATCAATCTCTTTCCTGATGAAGTCAGTCAAGTAAAGTAGACATGAATCAGTGGAGTATGTTTTTCTAAAAACCCGACTGAAAATCATACATTAGACCCTGTTTGTTAACATATTCATACATTTGCTCATGTACAACTCTCTCCAGGATCTTTGATGTTACAACGACGATAGATACCTATAAATTCCAGGGTCAGACTTTATCACCTTCTTATACAGAGGTATAACTTTAGCTTGTTTCATGTCCCTGGGAAAGGTACCTTGTTCAAGAGAGAGATTAACGATATGCGTAATACAAGGGTACATTTAATCAGCAGAATCTATAAGAAAACCGGTAGGAATATTAACCAGGCCTGTGGTTTTGGATTTGGAGCATTTAAACTCAGCCGGCATACTGACTATTTTGGCTGTTTCTACCTTTGCAAAAGAAAAAGAGTTTGGCTGAACCCCTAACTCTACATAATATTTCTTGACTTGTTTGCTTCCATACAAACCAGAACTGGTGGGCAGCTTGCTAACCAGCTTGCTAACCAGCTTGCTTACCAGCTTGCTAACCAGCTTGCTGGCAACAGAGGTAAAAAAAAAAAATGTATGTAAACTTCTGACCCACTGGAATCGTGATATAGTGATAAGTGAAAATAATCTGTCTGTAAACAATTGTTGGAAAAATTACTTGTGTCATGCACAAAGTAGATGTCTAACCGACTTGCCAAAACTATAGTTTGTTAACAAGAAATTTGTGGAGTGGTTGAAAAGCGAGTTTTAGTGACTCCAACCTAAGTGTATGTAAACTTCCGACTTCAACTGTATATACAGTTCAAACTCAGTGCCTCTTTCCTTGACATCATGGGAAAAACAAAAGTTATCAGCCAAGACCTCAGAAACAAAATTGTACACCTCCACAAGTCTGGTTCATCCTTTGGAGCAATTTCCAAACGTCTGAAGGTAGCATGCCTATAGAAAAAGTGTGGGCAGAACTGTAAAAGCGTTTGCGAGCAAGGAGGCCTACAAACCTGACTCAGCTCTGTCAGGAGGAGTGGGCCAAAATTCACCCAACCTTTTGTGGGAGGCTTATTAAATACTTATTTTCCACCATAATTTGCAAAGAAATTCATAAAAAATCATACAATGTGATTTTCGTTTTTTTCTTTTCTCATTTTGTCTGTCATAGTTGAAGTATACCTATGATGAAAATTACAGGCCTCTCTCATCTTTTTAAGTGGGAGAACCTGCACAATTAGAGGCTGACTAAATATTTTTTTGCCCCACTGTGTATACATATTTCTCTCTCACTGTGGTTTTATGGGAAACAGCCCAGCTTCCATGCAGCTAGGGAGAGAGCTGACTGACTAATTACTACTCTCAGAGCACAAACACCACATAATCAGGGAACGCAAAAAAATCTGTCACAGCGCCTCAGTGTCAGTCTGAGTCATTATGGCCCAGACTCCATTAATTTAACATTACAAAACAAACCAACAATCAACCATTCCCTTTCCCATCTCTCTGTTTGTACAGTACCAGTCAAAAGTTTGGACACACCTACTCATTCAAGGGTTTTTCTTTCTTTTTGCCATGTTCTACATTGTAGAATAGTAGTGAAGACATCAAAACTATGAAATAACAGATATGGTATCATGTAGTAACCAAAAAAGTGTTAAACAAATAAAAATGAAACTATGTAAAAACTTTTTGGTTACTTCATGATACCATATCTGTTATGTCATAGTCTATCGTGCCAGTTGGTAGGGGACAAGATTGCCAATGATTGTTCATCCTGGTTGTGTTTTGGTGCAACTGTGGGTTTGATAATGATAATGAGGCTTTCTAGTTTGTTGCCGTTTGTCTTTGTTGGACTGGGAGGACGCAGACAAAACCAAAGACAGTACTATACACTTGAGTCTCTTGAGGACTTTTGTGAAAACGGACTCAGAAATGCTACTGTTCTTGTTCAGGTTCAAATTGACTGCGTAAATTGCACCAACAGCCTATTGTGAAAATACCTGTTTAAAAAAAAAAGTGTAAAAGTTTAAAATGGATTAAGAGTTACAGGGCTCTTCAGGTCATGGTTAGACAAGGCAGAGAGAGACATTTGTCGTCGCCCATTCAGTCATCTGCTTGGCACGGAGGGAAGTGCTGCTAACTCTTTTCAATAGTGAATATCTGGCAGTTTACTCTCTTCATTGGTCACGTATGTGCAAACTCTTAACAGCTATCACAGATTGTCGTCCTGGAGGCCCCTGCATCAAACTTCAATTTTAAATTTTTAACTACAATCTCACTTTTTCACCCTCTACCCTCCATTTCCCTGCAAAAAAAATTCCTGAAGCGAGGCTGGGGCTGTCAACTGACAAGGATTCTGACACATGGCTTTGAAAGCAGGCATAATTATTTTTTTTAAGACATACCCACAAGAACCTGCTGGGTCCAATATGACCATCTGAGCCTTTGTCAAAGTTCACAGCTGGTTCTCTTAAGATAAGTCAGGGGGAACAAAGTCCCCTGAATGGAAGTATCACTGTGACATAGCGTCCATTGTGTGCCATACCTGCCTCACACTGAGAGAGAGACTTGAGTCACGTTGGCCACTCTGCAGTAAAACCTGGAGTCCCGAATAGACCGATTCCCTGTTGTGAAAGGCATTCACTGTGACATAGCTTCCATTGTGTGCCATACCTGCCACACACAGAGAGAGAGAGTTTAGTCACTTTGGCCCCTATGCAGAAAAACCTGTGGGAAGTTGGTGTTCCGATTCCCTGTTGTGAAACATCAGCTGTGACAAAGCACCTCTGTTCCATAGAAGGCATCTCCACGGTCGGGCCAAGCCTTTGGTTTTCCCACCCTTCCATGAGCCAGTTTGTCAAAGCCTACTGGTGAGTGTTGAGATATTGTCTAGTTTATACTTGTGTGACTTTTCATTGAGCAAAAAAACCTCTATTGCTTTAAAATGGTCCTAATGGATGTTATTTTTCTTTGTTTTTAATTTTTTTTACCTTGAGTCTTGATCCGCAGAGATCTCTCTCTTTTCCCCTTTTAATGCAATATTCATTTGCGAAGAATGTTACAATGAAACAAATTAATGACTGGTCAAGAACCTTCAAATGTTTTCTTTGTTTGACTTCACAAAGGCCAATTCTCAATGATAAATATCATGAATATATCAGCTACATTCATTTTGACATGAATGAAATGGACATGACAATTTCAGGAACACAGAAATACAAAACCAAGGTTGAAGGCTCCTTCCCATTGAAATAAAGATCATCATCGTTTTAAAAGCCAGGCAGACATATCATGTACTGCCCAGGAAAGCAGAAGAATTCCCTTCCTCAATGTGCAGCCTTTGTGACTCTGACACGTCCGAGTAACTGACACCAACTCCTTGTGACTGAGTCTGTCCTAAAATGGACCACTGTATCAATGGGCTGTGTGTAAAGCCCACGGACTGTTGTGATCCAACATATTGTTGAGTGTAGAAACACCAGACACTTCAGATGCTTCAACAGAACGATGCCGATGCAACATTCTGTATTCCCTCTCTAGCTCTGATCTCAATGCTGAAGGCTCTTCGCGGGATACTGACAGTGCAGCGAGAGGACGGTTTCATTCTGATAACACAGCACAGGCGACCTTTTGAGGGACATTATTGTAATGCTGAAAGGTTACAGGATGTTTTATTCGTCAGCGATGGGAGCTGTTCGCATGGCTGACCGCTTTAAATCCTCCTGGGGCATTTGCATAATGATGACAAAGAGCCCCGGTTGGGCGGTAGTGGAGTTCAACAACTTGACTTATACAGTGCTTTTGAATGTCTTATTTACTGTCTCTGGGAAGACGTTCAACAGAATGGCAAGGTGCCTTTACAAAAGCGTCACAGTCAGACACAGCCATTTGGACTTTATAAATAAGCAAGTGTTTCTTTGAGCACATATCCCAACATCCCACTCAGTAAATGCTGAGCATAGAATATGGTGAGGGTATGATGTCCACATTGAGACAGAGTCACCGAGGACACATTAGAACCAGAATGAAGTCCTACGACAAAAGACTCCCCGTGTCTTCAATAAGAATGTTTTCATTTGTACTTCATTCCGATCGTTTGCCTAGAACAGTCGAAGTGAAGGACAAAAGTTCAGGCTGGGTTCCAATTTCCCCAGTTTCTCTTATTTGAGTATTCCTAGAGCAGATTAAGAGAAATGTGTGCAATACCATACCTATCTTCCAACGTCCCCCACCATTGAGAGGCCCACTCCAGTTCATTGACCATGTGGAAAGGTGTCATAGAGGTGTCAGGGGCTGACTGACGGGCTCCTCCCCTTTTCTCTGCTTAAGCCCTGATTTGACTGACTGCCTGTCAGAATACTCTAGCTGAAACTAACTATTTCTGTCCCCGCCCCTCTAAGACAAAGGTGAACTATTCAAAGTTGACAAAGTTATCGGAATAATCCACCCCAAAATCTTCTTTTTTTTCTTCATTCGTCCACAGTTGATACAGCCCCAAAATGTTTTGCATATCAGCAATCCAGTTTTCACTTCTTGAACGTGCTGTATATTGAAAACGTGACTGCTGATATGCAAACATTTTTGTTAATGTATCGAAAGTTGACTAAAGAAAACAAACATGACAATATTTTGGGGGGAGTGAAATATTCATTTTAAAGGTACATTTCTGTGCAAAGCAATATACAATCTGAACGGGGTCAAAATAAATACGACTTCACCTTCTTCCCAATGTTTTGTTTTATTATGCCATGATGAAATACTCATTCTAAATTGCAGTAAGATTTTTTCCCCCTCTGTCTATCTCCATCATTTCTGTATTTTTTGTGTTAGCTTTAAACCAATGTGATTTGTAGGGCTTTTGAGACTTCAAAGAGTGTAGAACACAGCGCTGGCTTGGATCAGAGAGGAAAGATCTCATAACCAGCGCGCTGTTATATTCCACTTACTGTCGAGCACATCACCAAGACAGCCCCGATCATTATCTTCAATCTAGGCTTCAACCAGGTCCACAACAGGAGAATTACTGTACATGTATGTTACTTATAGGTCTTTTCCACTGCGCCACTGTTGTTACTCTTAATATGCCATGAATAATGTGGAAAAAAAATTGTGACACGGGTATCATCACAGCCCTACTGCTTATGGGACAAGAATGAAAAAGGTTCCTATTATACAGTTAA
Organism: Oncorhynchus gorbuscha; assembly: GCF_021184085.1. Lineage (NCBI taxonomy): Eukaryota > Metazoa > Chordata > Actinopteri > Salmoniformes > Salmonidae > Oncorhynchus > Oncorhynchus gorbuscha. The sequence continues at coordinate 17,826,205 of NC_060196.1, read as the reverse complement.
CTCAGATCAAAATGAAGGCCATTTCTCTCACTCTCTGCACTTACATCATGTTGGGATTATGTGACATCATGAGTCAGAGGTCATGTAAAGGGGCATTGAACCAATTAGGCACAAAGAGGGCAGAATAGAAACTGTGAGAAAAGAGCTGTGTCAATGCCGCCTCCCAAACATCAAAAAAATGAAATCCTTCGCTACGCTCAGAGGCTCAGGAGAGACAGCCTTTACCCACCAAATGTCCCCCGAATCTCTAATTAATTACCTCATCACTTGAACCATATACATTTGTCAAGAAAAACAAATCAGTTGCTCTATGGAGACGGAAAAGGCGGGATGAGATGGAAAGAAAGAAAGCAATCACTTGCATATGAACGCGAGTGGTATTTGCGCTGCGGCGCTGTTGCAGCGACCCGGCATCAAATTGGCATTGTCTTCACATCCGCACGGGGTGAACACAAGGGAGTCGGCGCCCATACTGTGTCGCTGACTAATTATCTAGGCCATTCACCATGTTCTCCAGACCTTTTCAAAGCGGTCCGTTTTGGGAATGCCGTGGTGGGTTTTGAACACTCACTGTGAAACGGGAACAGCTACGGTATCATATTGTGCATCAAATGACTGAAACCAAGGTTTCATGACCTAAGTACACTTATCTCAACTCTGAAAATATCCTATTGTGTGTAGAATGGTTGAGGCCTAGATGCAGGCCTAGTGTAGGTCTCATCACTGTCTGTCTGTATAACTGTGTGTACGGAATAAATGGTTCAAGGGCAGAAACAGCACACCGCCGCGCGTTTATTAGATTCCCCTAGAGTCGGAGTTATGACAATATGTGTGGTACGACAAATGTAATGGTAGCACAATATACCTGCTCCTCTTAAATGGGTTATTTCCTGCCCGGAAGCAATGAAAACAGCAGATTTGCCCAGTGCTGTTTAAGCACATCTCGCTAAGTGCTTCTTCCCTTGCCCATAAGACACACTTGGAGGGCTGTAGTAAAAATGCACTCTTAAACACATCAAATCAATGCAATGTATTGATTCAGCGCACGTTAAAGCCTCCAGCTCCATGTGAGATTCCTCAATGAGACGTGAGAAGTGTCGGGTCTCAAAGGAGTTCCTGTTGCTTGATCTGAACCGAATGTAAGTCGCTATGGCGTCATCAACACTGGGTCTTAAATATACAAAATCTGTGTTTGATTTCGATTTGCAATTGAAAAAGTTAATTTAGAACTCACTCAGGCTAGATGCAGACTGGAGTGTGATCTTATTGTATGTTACAAACCAGAGGTCAGCCAGCGGTCAACCAGCGGTCAGTTTCGCCGTTTGAAGAAACATAGTTTCAACCTGTTTTTCCCCATTGGAAATAGACTCATGGAAATCTAAATATGTGTTTTAGTCAATAGTTTACTTTCTGTTCACAGAAGAGTATGATTTTGGGACAGTACGTGCAGTATACACTGAACAAAAATATAAACACAACGTGTAAAGTGTTACTCCCATGTTTCATGAGCTGAAATAAAAGATCCCAGAAATGTTCCATAGCTTATTTCACTCAAATGTTGTGCACAAATATGCTTACATCCTTGTTAGTGAGCCTTTCTCCTTGGCCAAGATAAGAAATCCACCTGACAGGCGTGGCATATCGAGAAGCTGATTTGACCTTTGTGGCTCACTTGGTAGAGCGTGGCACTTGCAATGCCAGGGTGGTGGGTTTGATTCCGCCAGCCCAGGCTCTCCACATCCGGTTTCTTCACCTGCGGGATCATCTGAGACCAGCCACCCAGAAAGCTGATGAAACTGTGGATTTTCACAAGCAAAGAATTTGTGCACAAACTGTCAGAAACGTCTCAGGGAAGCTCATTGGCGTGGTCATTGTACTCAACAGGATCTTGACCTAATTGCAATTCAGCGTCGTGACTTTTGGCAAATGATCATCTTCGATGGCCACTGCCACGCTGGAGAAGTGTGCTCTTCACGGATGAATCCGGTTTCAACTGTAACGTGCAGGTGGCGTGTGGGCGAGTGGTTTGCTGATGTCAGTGTTGTGAACAGAGTGCCCCATGGTGGCAGTGGGGTTATGGTATCGGCAGGTATAAGCTATGGACAATGAACACAATTGCATTTTATCGATGGCAATTTGAAAGCACATATACCGTGGTTAGATCCTGAGGCCCATTGTTGTGCCATTCATGCACCGCCATGACCGCATGATTATCAGCATGATAATACACAGCCCCATGTTGCAAGGATCTGTACACAATTCCTGGAAGTTGAAAATGGCCCAATTCGTTCTTGGCCTGCATACTCACCAGACATGTCATCCATTGAGCATGTTTGGGATGCTCTGGATCGACCTGAATTGACGTGTACTACGGCGTGCTTCAGTTCCCACCAATATCCAGCAACTTTGCACAGCAATTGAAGAGGAGTGGGACAACATTCCACAGGCGCAATCAACAGCCCGATCAACTCTATGTGAAGGAGATGTCGTGCTGCATGAGGCAAATGGTGGTCACACCAGATACTTACTGGTTTTCTGATCCACACCCATACTTTTTATTATGTATCTGAGACCAACAGATGCATATCTGTATTCCTAGTCATCTGAAATCCATAGATTAGGGCCTAAGGAATTTATTTCAATTGACTGATGTCCTTATATGAACTGTAATTCAGTAAAATCTTTGCGTGTATATTTTTGTTGAATGTAATTTTCCAAAGGGTCCTTGATAAATGTGACCTGGGTTGTTCCACAAAAAGATAGCCTTTGACATTTTGTGTATAAACTGTGCACCTGTATTTGTATTTTAAAGCCTGTTATATTAAATGACGTGCCCTTTCATACAGAACACATGGAGAATTCAGTAAACCCGATTTTTAATATGAATGAATAAAGACTTCACCCTCTGTGCACCCTCAGTGACATTTAGGAAGATTAACCCCCAAAAAGATCAAGAATTTTCTCCATTGTAAAGCCCTGGTTATTTTGAGGCTTTAACAAAGACACTTCTGAAGATTAATTATTTCATGTGATTAGTGAGTCTTTCATGTTAAAATCAACCCTGTTACATGAACTGAACTCTGGTTTTAATAATATCCTTTAAAAATAGATATATATTCGCAAGAAACATTGAACATCTTATAGTCAATAGAATTCTGGCCATTTTCTGGTGTTTTGTGGTGAAAACTGAGTGGGTCGAGAATAACATGTCAACCCTAGAAATGTTTTAACAATTTAAATGTTTTTGTGAAGCTTTCCTTCAATTGCCACTCCCTTTGGACACGTCAAGCTTCCACTTCCCATGTCATATTCCTTGTGTCCTCCTGTTAGGGTCAACCGAGTTAGTTTATTTAGCACTTAATAGGCACTTACTGTAGTATTGTGTATATTTCTTCTATTTAACCTCTAGAGGTGGGAAAACAAATCTGTTCTTTATGACAGAATGTTAAAATAAGGTGAAATCCAAAGTTAGTTAGGATGTCACCTTTCCAAGAAGTCAGTTAATCAAATTTCTGCCCTGATAGAGCTGCCCCAGTCAACTGTATGTGCTGTTATCGTGGAGTGGGAATGTCTAGGAGCAATAATGGCTCAGCTGCGAAGTGGTAGGCCACACAAGCTCATAGAACTGGACCCCCAAGTGCTGAAGCGCACAGTGCCTAAAAATCCTCTGTCTTTGGTTGCAACACTCACTACCGAGTTCCAAACTGCCTCTTGAAGCAACATCAGCACAAGAACTGTTCGTCGGGAGCTTCATGAAAGGGGTTTCCATGGCCGAGCAGCCAAAGATCACCATGCGCAATGCCAAGCATCGGCTGGAGTGATGTAAAGCCCGACGCCATTGGACTCTGGAGCAGTGGAAACGTGTTCTCTGGGGTGAAGGATGCGACGGATGCGTCTGGGTTTGGCGGCTGCCAGGAGATCAGTACCTGGCCCAATGCATATTGCCAACTATAAAGTGTGGTGGAGGAAGAATAATGGTCTGGGGCTGTTTTTAATGGTTCCTTTTGTTCCAGTGAAGGGAAATCTTTGTGCTACAGCATACAATGAGCTTCTAGTTGATTTTGTGCTTCCAACTTTGTGGCAAAAGTTTGTGGAAGGCCCTTTCCTGTATCAGCATGACAATGCCCATGTGCACAACATGAGGTCCATACAGAAATGGTCTGTCGAAATCAGTGTGGAAGAACTTGACTGGCCTGCACAGAGCCCTGACCTCAACCCCATTGAACATTTTTGGGATGAATTGGAATGAGGACTGCGAGCCAGGCCTAATCACCCAACATCAGCGCCCAACCTCACTAATGCTCTTGGGGCTGAATTGAAACAAGTCGCTGCAGCAATGTTCCAACATCTAGTCGAAAGCCTTCCCAGACGAGTAGAGGCTGTTATGGCAGCAAAAGGGGGGACCAACCTCATATTAATGCACATGATTTTTGAATGAGGTGTTCGACGAGCTGGTGTCGACATACTTTTGGTCATGAAGTGTATTTCCATATTGACCTAAGAGACAGAACAAGGAACATTTTACATTGTAATTTGGTGGCTGACTAAGTACTTTTTGTCCCACTGTAGCTAATATGGCTGATATTCGCTAGCTAGCTAACCAACAACCATAACAATGTCTTTGAGAGTCAAGTGCACATTGTGCAAATGTATTTATGTTTTCAATAAACATTAGAGAAGAAATATAGATTACATGTTGTCAATATCTAATATCTAATGCATTCGGAAAGTATTCAGACCCCTTGATTCTTCCACAATTTGTTACTTTACAGCCTTATTTAAAAATAGATCACATTAATTGTTTTCCTAAACACAAAACCCCATAATGACAAAGCAAAAAACAGGTTTATGGAAATGTTTGCTAATTTATAAAAATCCCCCCAAAATATTTACATAAATATTCAGACTCTTTCCTATGAGAACTGAAATTGAGCGCATAGGCATACTGTTTCCATTGATCATCCTTGAGATGTTTCTGCAAATTGATTGGAGCCCACCTGTGGTAAATTCAATTGATTGGACATGACTTGGAAAGGCGCACACCTGTCTATAGGTCCCACAGTTGACAGTGCATGTCAGAGCAAAGACCAAGTCATGAGGTCGAAGGAATTATCTGTGGAGCTCCAAAACAGGATTGTGTCAAGGCACAGATTTTGGCAAGGGTACTAACAAATGTCTGCAGCATTGAAGGTCCCCAAGAACACAGTGGCCAAGAACACAATAATTTTTAAATGGAAAAAGTTTGGAACCACCAAGACTCTTCCAAGAGCTGGCCGCCTGGCCAAACTGAGCAATTGGGGGAGAATGGACTTGGTCAGGCAGGTGACCAAGAACCCGATGGCCCCTCTGACAGAGCTCCAGAGTTCCTCTGTGGAGACGGGAGAAACTCCCAGAAGAACAACCATCTCTGCAACACTCCACCATGTAAGAGGTGCTTGACTGGCTGCAGGGAAGTCAGGCGCAGGAGAAGAACTGGGTAATAACCGGAGCAGTTTAACATGCACAACCAATGGCACCCAGAACAACAAAATATGGGTAAAAAAGAACTCGTTGCGAACCAGACAGAGTCCACAAACACTTACAACAAACAATTTCACACACAGACATGGGGGGAACAGAGGGTTAAATACACGACAAGTAATGAGGGAATGTAACCCAGGTGTGTGGGAAAACAAGACAAAACAAATGGAAAATGAAAGGTGGATCAGCGATGGCTAGAAGACCGGGGACGTTGACCGCCGAACGCCGCCGAATGCTGGCGGAAGTCGTGACACACCAATCAGGCCTATATGGCCAGACGGAAGCCTCTCCTCAGTAAAAGGCACGTGACAGCCCGCTTGGAGTTTGCCAAGCTTCCACAGTTTAGGAGGAGACCTGGCACCATCCCTACAGTGAAGCATGGTAGTGGCAGCATCATGATGTGGGGATGTTTTTCAGCGGCAGGGACTGGGAGACTAGTCAGGATCGAGGGAAAGATGAACGGAGCAAAGTACATAGAGATTCTTGATGTAAAACCTGCTCCAGAGCACTCAGGACCTCAGACTGGGGCAAAGGTTCACCTTTTTCCAACAAGACAACACAATAGTGGCTTCGGAACAAGTTTTTGAATGTCCTTGAGTGGCCCAGCCAGAGCCTGGATTGAACCTGATCAAACATCTCTGGAAAGACATTTAAATATCTGTGCAGTGATGCTCCCTATACACCCTGACAGAGCTTGAGAGGATCTGCAGAGAAGAATGGGAGAAACTCCCCAAATACAGGTGTGCCAAGCTGGTAGCGTCATACCCAAGAAGACTCAAGGCTATAATCTCAGCCAAAAGTGCTTCAACAAAATACTGAGTAAAGGGTCAGAATATTTATGTAAACAATCAAGGGGTCTGAATACTTTCCAAATTCACTGTTAAGCCAACCCCATCTGTTTTGCCCCATAGTTGCACTCGCGTCGGTATTGTCGCTAAACAACCAACCCGTCTATTGGACTAACATCTTCGCAACATATTTTCAATCATGTTACATGTGTTCGTAATGAGAATAAAACCACGTGCAGCTCAAAATTATCATTACTTGAGTTGTAGCTTGTAGCACAGCTTAGGAAACAAGAAAACAACAGAGTAGCAGAGATGATCATACCACACTGTGCACCAGGTATAATGTTACCTTATTTTACAGCCACACATTCTGGATGTTTTCCCCAAGTTTATTAATACCCATCTGCTCATCAGGCTGGCGGGTGGGGAAGGCGGAGGTGGAAACGCATTCAGCCTCCTCCTTTAATCAGCGCCGTTACCAAAGACTCTCGTTTCTTGAAAGACACTGAAGGCAATTAGTTTTAAAAAGCATAACTTGACATTTCACTCCCCTCCCCTTCATGAACCAGTGAATTGCTGACATTTGAGTCGGACTCAGGTGGCTGAGTAATTTTACCCCGAGAGGGGGGGGGGGGGTTCTCGGTCTCGTGGCGTGTCCGGTTTGGCGGGTGGAGGTGGGTCCAGCCCAGACGCCAACCCAACCAGGAATGCCTCTCCCCGGCACTGCTTTAGAGAGCAGTGGGTCAAAGTTCAGAGGTCAAGGCTGGTCCCTTCCTGGCAGAGCCTTGACGGAGTAATTGGGCAAAGAGTTGCAAGCGTTAAAGTCAGGCACTGAAACACAGTCAAATGACATAATGACTTTAATGAGATAAAGACATAGTGCTTGAGAGAGTTGAGAGAGGACAAAGAGCACAGATAGTGTGTGACCGAGTTATCTACGGTGTAGGTCGGAGTACGTTGTCCATATTAGGAAAGTCACATGGCTGACACAGCTTCTATGGACATGTGATGCTGTCCTAATTTGGACACAGTGTTGACTCGTGGTATTTAGTCAATTAGCCCACAGTGTACAATGTGTGTTTTAATACCAAACACCTATGTAAATAGCTTGCACTCTATTATAACAACTTAGTCCTCCAGTTATTCAAGACCGACACTGTTTTTTTCTTCCTGCATTTGAAATCGAGCACAACAACAAACTTTAAGTTAGTTTCCAAGTCATTCTTCCGCCCAAGACTTGAGGAAAGCCTGCTTTTCTTTGCGTTGGCAGCAACAATAACAAACGTGTCAACAGTAGTCATACCCCAAACAACAACTCCGTCCCCCTAGTCTCACTCGTCTTAGATCTATAGCAGGCTCTGATTTTGATATTAGTGGAAGCGCTGACAGCAGGTATTTGCAGGGGTTAAGGTGCTTCGCAGCACAAGCGCCACATCTCCATAACAGCCTAATAGTGATAGATATCCTGGCTCGACAGCAAAAGGCAATACATTTTCCACTGACAGCTGTCCATCAGGCCGGGGGAGGGGGGAGCCCTGCAATCAATTTCACTCCCCCAAAGACAGGGAGCCCACTTGGGGAAAGAGAAGCGTTGGCCAGTCCACTCCTCCAGGAGAGGTTTCTATTTTTACTCGATTTTCCGAAGATGCTTGGAAGGGGAGAAGCGTCCGCTGGCTAACTAGACATCTGTTTGACCGACCATTGCACAACCTCTGCAACGGCTGCGGTAGCAGCCCTCATAATGAGACGACACACTTGTTTGTGTTTTCATCCAAATTAACGGGAATATTAACCGTGGCAGTGACCTTGGAAGTTACAATGAAGATTGATTGGTTTAAAAGGAACGTCCGATCTAGACACACGCCCCCCATCTCTCTCCCTCTCTCTCTCTCTCTCTCTCTCTCTCTCTCTCTCTCTCTCCCTCCCTCCCTTTAATAATAAATTGATATGACAGGAACATTATTGGCGAGACTTAGATAATACTGTGAATGTGTCAGAACTGAAAAACTCCCGCCGCCTCCTCTCAGGCGCAGTTATAAGAGTTTTCACTCAGAAAGGAACGTTTACGACACGACAGCGTGCAGTTTGTCATAATTAGCAAGTCAAACTCGGATATTGTAATCTGTGTAACACAAGGAGTCTTCGAGCTGGTGTCATACTGTTTCGTGTTAAAAGGTGCAGTAATTAGACCGTTTCTTCCTTTATAATACATGCCATCTAGCAGATGCTTTTATTAAAAGAGACATACAGTTACAGTATATATACATACATTTTGTATACAGTGGGGATGTTTCAAGAACATATCAGAACTTTGTTGCTTGGTTCCGGGTACCACAGATTACACGTGCTTGACGTTATGACCCACTTTATTTATTTATTTTTTATTTCACCTTTATTTAACCAGGTAGGCTAGTTGAGAACAAGTTCTCATTTGCAACTGCGACCTGGCCAAGATAAAGCATAGCAGTGTGAACAGACAACACAGAGTTACACATGGAGTAAACAATTAACAAATCAATAACACATTAGGAAAAAAAAGAAAAGGGGTGTCTATATACATTGTGTGCAAAAGGCATGAGGAGGTTGGCGAATAATTACAATTTTGCAGATTAACACTGGAGTGATAAATGATCAGATGGTCATGTACAGTTAGAGATATTGGTGTGCAAAAGAGCAGAAAATAAATTAAATAAAAACAGTATGGGGATGAGGTAGATAAAAATGGGTGGGCTATTTACCGATAGACTATGTACAGCTGCAGCGATCGGTTAGCTGCTCAGATAGCAGATGTTTGAAATTGGTGAGGGAGATAAAAGTCTCCAACTTCAGCGATTTTTGCAATTTGTTCCAGTTACAGGCAGCAGAGTACTGGATCGAAAGGCCGCCGAATGAGGTGTTGGCTTTAGGGATGATCAGTGAGATACACCTGCTGGAGCGCGTGCTACGGATGGGTGTTGCCATCGTGACCAGTGAACTGAGATAAGGCGGAGCTTTACCTAGCATGGACTTGTAGATGACCTGGAGCCAGTGGGTCTGGCGACGAATATGTAGTGAGGGCCAGCCGACTAGAGCATACAAGTCGCAGTGGTGGGTGGTATAAGGTGCTTTAGTGACAAAACGGATGGCACTGTGATAAACTGCATCCAGTTTGCTGAGTAGAGTGTTGGAAGCAATTTTGTAGATGACATCGCCGAAGTCAAGGATCGGTAGGATAGTCAGTTTTACTAGGGTAAGTTTGGCGGCGTGAGTGAAGGAGGCTTTGTTGAATAGAAAGCCGACTCTTGATTTGATTTTCGATTGGAGATGTTTGATATGAGTCTGGAAGGAGAGTTTACAGTCTAACCAGACACCTAGGTACTTATAGATGTCCACATATTCAAGGTTGGAACCATCTAGGGTGGTGATGCTGGTCAGGCGTGCGGGTGCAGGCAGCGAACGGTTGAAAAGCATGCATTTGGTTTTTACTAGCGTTTAAGAGCAGTTGGAGGCCACGGAAGGAGTGTTGTATGGCATTGAAGCTCGTTTGGAGGTTAGATAGCACAGTGTCCAAAGACGGGCCGGAAGTATATAGAATGGTGTCGTCTGCGTAGAGGTGGATCAGGGAATCGCCCGCAGCAAGAGCAACATCATTGATATATACTGAGCTGTTGGCCGAGGTTGGAGTAGCCAGGCGGAAGGCATGACCAGCTGTTGAGAAATGCTTGTTGAAGTTTTCGATAATCATGGATTTATCGGTGGTGACTGTGTTACCTAGCCTCAGTGCAGTGGGCAGCTTGGAGGAGGTGCTTTTGTTCTCCATAGACTTCACAGTGTCCCAGAACTTTTTTGGAGTTGGAGCTACAGGATGCAAACTTCTGCCTGAAGAAGCTGGCCTTAGCTTTCCTGACTGACTGTGTGTATTGGTTCCTGACTTCCCTGAACAGTTGCACATCGCGGGGACTATTCGATGCTATTGCAGTCCGCCACAGGATGTTTTTGTGCTGGTCGAGGGCAGTCAGGTCTGGAGTGAACCAAGGGCTATATCTGTTCTTAGTTCTGCATTTTTTGAACGGAGCATGGTTATCTAAAATGGTGAGGAAGTTACTTTTAAAGAATGTCCAGGCATCCTCAACTGTCGGGATGAGGTCAATGTCCTTCCAGGATACCCGGGCCAGGTCGATTAGAAAGGCCTGCTCACAGAAGTGTTTTAGGGAGCGTTTGACAGTGATGAGGGGTGGTCGTTTGACTGCAGCTCCGTAGCGGATACAGGCAATGAGGCAGTGATCGCTGAGATCCTGGTTGAAGACAGCGGAGGTGTATTTGGAGGGCCAGTTGGTCAGGATGACGTCTATGAGGGTGCCCTTGTTTACAGATTTAGGGTTGTACCTGGTGGGTTCTTTGATGATTTGTGTGAGATTGAGGGCACCAAGCTTAGATTGTAGGACTGCCGGGGTGTTAAGCATATCCCAGTTTAGGTCACCTAACAGAACAAACTTTGAAGCTAGATCGGGGGCGATCAATTCACAAATGGTGTCCAGGGCACAACTGGGTGCTGAGGGGGTCGGTAGCAGGCGGCAACAGTGAGAGACTTATTTCTGGAGAGAGTAATTTTCAAAATTAGTAGTTCGAACTGTTTGGGTATGGACCTGGAAAGTATGACATTACTTATCTCTGCAGTAGACTGCAACTCCTCCCCCTTTGGCAGTTCTATCTTGACGGAAGATGTTATAGTTAGGTATGGAAATCTCAGAATTTTTGGTGGCCTTCCTGAGCCAGGATTCAGACACGGCAAGGACATCAGGGTTAGCAGAGTGTGCTAAAGCAGTGAGTAAAACAAACTTAGGGAGGAGGCTTCTGATGTTGACATGCATGAAACCAAGGCTTTTTCGATCACAGAAGTCAACAAATGAGGGTGCCTGGGGACATGCAGGGCCTGGGTTTACCTCCACATCACCCGTGGAACAGAGGAGGAGTAGTATGAGGGTGCAGCTAAAGGCTATCAAAACTGGTCGCCTAGAGCGTTGGGGACAGAGAATAAAAGGAGCAGATTTCTGGGCATGGTAGAATATATTCAGGGCATAATGCGCAGACAGGGGTATGGTGGGGTGCGGGTACAGCGGAGGTAAGCCCAGGCACTGGGTGATGATGAGAGAGGTTGTATCTCTGGACATGCTGGTGGTAATGGGTGAGGTCACCGCATGTGTGGGAGGTGGGACAAAGGAGGTATCAGGGGTATGAAGAGTGGAACTAGGGGCTCCATTGTAAACTAAAACAATGATAACTAACCTGAACAACAGTATACAAGGCATATTGACAGTAATCACAGGTGTTGAATTGGGAGAGCTAGCTAAAACAGTATCTAAAGCACAACAACAGCAGGTAAAATGGCGTTGACTAGGCAGGGAGGGTCGGATTAACTACACCCAGAGCCTGAGTGCGGCTGGGGCCAACAGATAAAACATAGACAAGCAGAATGGAGTACCGTGATTAAATGGACAGTCCAGCATGCATCAGCTATGTAGCCAAGTGATCAGTGTCCAGGGGGGCAGAGGAGGATGGGGCAGGGAAGCTGGACTGGCGAGTGTTATCCAGGTTTTAAAAAACTGTCTGGCTGTGCAAAAGGTAAAAGCCGATAGCAGTGGCTAACAGCTAGTTAGCTGGTTAGCTTCTGGAGGTTCTTGAGTGTGTTTTAAAAATAATAGCGATTCCGTATCACATTGGGTGAGGCAGGTTACCGGAAGGTATAAACAAATTAAAAATCGAAAAGAGATAGAAAGTAAATATGGGTCCAGTGAGTGTTTGGGACGCGGCGATTCAGATGGTTAGCAGGCCTGTGCTAACAAGCTAACAGTTAGTAGGCCAGGGCTAAACAAGGTAGCAGTTAGCGGACCAGGGCTAAACAAGCTAGCAGTTAGCAGGCCGAATTAGCAAGCAAGGAGATAGCAAGGGCTAGAAAGTTAGCCTTTGGGGGAACGTCGCGATGGGGTGAGTCTGTTTATTCCTCTTCATGCGGTGACACCGATAGACCGGTCGTGGGTCCGGATATTGTAGCCCAGGAGTATGCTTCGGTGGTAGCACAGGAGCTCTGTCCGGGCTAGCTTCAAGCTAAGTGGGTGGAAACGCTAGCCAGGAGTAATCAAAGAATTCAGCTGAAAATGTTCCCTTTGCGGTTGGAATCCGATGGGAATCCGGGGATAAAAAATAATAGGTCCGTTATGCTCTGGTTAGAGTCGCTCGCGTTGTTCAAACTGGCGAGAGCTTTCCAAGCTAAAGGTTAGCTGATGACCGCTAGCAATGGTTTGCTGACTGATAGCTGGTAGCTAGCTTGCTAGCTTCAGTTGAGGGGTTCCGGATCCAAAGTAGATATAAATACTTTAGAAAAAATAGCTACATTAGGTGAGGCGGGTTGCAGGAGAGTATTTAGAAGTTGAGGTTTAGCAAAATGTTTTAAAAGATATGCGAAGAAAAATATGTAAAAATAAAATAAAAAAAACGATATATACAAGGGACACGACACGACAAGACGTCCGACTGCTACGCCATCTTGGATCATGCCATGAGGCAGTATTTTCAGTATCTTTGTCCGAGCTGCAATATTTGCTAACAATTTACATTTCACTGTCATGAAGTATACTTTCCACACGAATAAGCATATCATTAACATGGCATACTAGGCAATTGTTTTTTGATATTGTTTTTTTACGGATAACCTTAATTGGGTATGGCTATGTCTCTAAGGATTACTGTTATTTCACAATGGAAGTAAACAGCGACAGGGACGAGATTGAATTGGATTTTTGATTATTTAATTAGGGACCGGGTCATGCTTTTTCCAATCGTCTTGAGCAAGGTACTCAAGCTTTTCTCTCTCTCTCTCTCTCTCTCTCTCTCTCTCTCTCTCTCTCTCTCTCTCTCTCTCTCTCTCTCTCTCTCTCTCTCTCTCTCTCTCTCTCCTTCTGTTCTTGGAGACATGTTCCAGGACCCCCCCCACCACCTCACTGATGCGATGCGCCAGCGCTTGAGTGCGCTTCACTGTGATCCTCTCAAGAGTCCTCGAGGGATTCAATCAATTCCCTAAGTGTCCTGATGCCATCTCCATGGTTATGTCCCAAATAGCACCCTATTCCTTTATATATAGGCCCTGGTCAAAAGAAGTGCACTGAGTAGGAAATGTGGTGCCATTTGGAACACATACCATCTCATGTACTGGGGCAGAGAGTCTTGCTACTGTACTCCTTGTACTAGGCCCACATCAGCCAGTTGTGGATTGAAAGGTTTATGTAAGATTTGGTTAGATTACGTGTGCATGCTTGGGAGTATTTGCAGAATGTCCAATGCAGTAAGTAGGCTCTAATCAGCCAATAATCAGACATAAGAGTGCATGTTCTTTTAAAAAAAATTTAAGAGCAGAAATCCACTTTGTTCAGACAGTGTGGAATTAGTTGGGTTAGCAGGCCAGGAGGAGGGAAAGAAAGTGAGATTTGAACCTTAAACCTTTGGGGCTGTAATATGTCCTTACTGTAGGGAATGTTACCACAACCATACGGGCACACTCCTAGTGGAAGTTTCCCCTAGGTACAGATCTAGGATAATCTTCCCCTCCCACAATCTTGACCTTAACCATTAGTGGGGGAATTGCAAACTGACTCAAGATCAGTGTCTAGGGGCAAATTCACCCTACTCTTACTGGCACACAGGAGTGCATCTTCCAATGTAAGCTATGAAGGCTCAGTTTAGACCTCACTCATCTCTGTCATTGTTGGAGTTTGGCAGAAACTCCTAGATCTATACTGGGGCATTCCTTCCTACATTTAGCTAATCAAACTGAATGAGTAACCACAGTTGTGTATGCCTTTGTTGCTCATTCATCTCACTGAAGTTAATTAAAATAACCAGGACATTCTATCCTTTTCGAATACTGTATTTTGTGAAGGGGTGGAAGGAGTTTTGAAGTGTCCTACTCAAATAGAAGTATTGTGACAGGATATTGAAAAATTACTGGCGTAAAAATAAGGACTCAAGTAAAAGTAAAAAGTAGCTCATTTAAAAAGTGTCCCTTGTAAAAAAATAATTGCGTTACTTTTCAAGTGAAAAAGACATTGACTTTGATAATTAGCCAATTTTTGCTAAGGTTACCTGAACATTGTTACACATGACCTTTTCCATTTACTACATTGAAAAAGGAAGAGGGGAAAGGAATGTCCTGTAGGAGCTCAAAAAAACCCTGAAGGATTACTCACTCACTCCCTTTCTTGTCCCTATGACACCTTGTCAAAAGTAGTATACTATAAGATAATATGGTGCCATTTAGGATGCAGCCATATCGTTTGAAGATGATTTTTGTAGTTGGAAGAAGAACAAAAAAAAATAAAAAATACTGCTGCCTCAGTTTTGCCCAAGAACTTGCCCTGCTAGAAGCCCTCTGCAGCCAGTGTACAACGTCAAGAATCAGCGGAGGTGTATGTTTTTAAAAAATGTTACGCGTGCTTATTTCCGTGGATGTTTTTCCTCACGTGGTGAGCCACTGACGGCTCTTTTTCCTCTGCTCTCATATCCCAGAGGTGTCTGGGGAAAACATAGGCCGCGTCTCAAGTGGCGCCCTGTTCCCTAACAAAGTGCACAACTTAAAGTCCTGCACTATGCAGGGAACAGCGTGCCATTTGGGATGTGAGCGTACTCACCCGACAGTACATAGGGGGAAAAATGACAATGAACTACCACCTTTTCCCTTTCCACACGAAACGACAAACTGAAGTGCATTCCTTGATAAATGCAGAGAGAAAATGTTTCCCGTCTCTTTTTATATTCTTTTATTTGACAAAGTAGGCCCCGTCTGGATATTGTAGGCCACGTCAACTAAGCAGAAATGCATTCTATATTCAACGCAGATGCAACAACGTAGTAGGTGGACATTTTTTGCCTCATTCTTTACTGAGGCCCATCCGCTCCTCAGGGAGCAGAGGCTATTGAGTTCGCCTCTCCATCACACTCTGGATCGTCTTCTCTAGCTCCTTCCACAATAATGCCTGTTTTATGTCACCCTATTTCCTGTATAGTGCACTACTTTTGATCAGAACAGTATGAGACTTGGTGTCTGGCTCAAGAAATAGACACGGGACTAAAGGATCCTTTGTGGAGAGAAAGTTCATGCAGTGCTTATATTACTGAGGCCCTCTTACAACTAACGGGACTAACGGACTAGCTCTCATAATCACACTCTAAAGATTGCTTTAGCTCATCCAAATGGAAATCAATACAATGCTGCCGTGAATGGACTTGGATGGGCCTGTACTTTATGTTCATTACTCTAGAAAATGGAGAGAAAAAAAGTCTGAATGAAAACAGAATATTTTGGAGAAGTGTCCTGGATGTCGAGTGAGTTCACACTCCTTATAGAGATGCGGTTTGGGAGATCAGACACTTTAGCTGGTGGCCTCATTGTCTGCCAGAGAATTGCTGCTACTGAGCAATTTGGCTGTTCTCTTTTGTTTCACAATACCAAGATATGTGTTTTTCTGTTACCCTCGCTGTTCTGCTGTTCTAGTAAACTATTGAAACACACACACACACACACACACACACACACACACACACACACACACACACACACACACACACACACACACACACACACACACACACACACACACACACACACACACACACACACACACACACACACATTTAAACACAATTTTGAAAAAGTTCATTATAAGCACATTTATAATGCCTTATGAGCTATGAAGTTTGTACCAAAAGACCCAAGCCGCAGACATCCACTGCATACATGTAGGCACTGCTTCGTGATTGTTACTAGGAGCTCATTCATCAGCGCACACCGTAGCAAAATGTTTCGCAACAGAAAATGAAAACAAGCGTTTCTTATTGGACAAGTTCAGGTAGAACCTTGGCGAGACCCTGGACGACACCCTGTCGTTCTGTGCAAACATCAATGCAGTGACTCACTCCTGCAGGTTCATGCTCTACAATATCTGTAGAGTGCGACCTTTCCTCACACAGGAAGTGGTGCAGGTACTACTCCAGGCACTTGTCATCTCCCATCTGGACCACTGTAGCTCTCTGTTTCCTGGGCTCCCCACTTATGTCATCAAACCCCTGCAACTTATCCAGAATACCGCAGCATGCCTGGTGTTCAACCTTCCCAAGTTCTTCCCATGTCACCTCACACTCCACTGGCTTCAAGTCGAACTACACGTCATCTTTATGACTGTGGTGCTTGCCCACAGAGAAGCAAGAGGAACTTTTCCCCCACCACTTTGAGGGAAAAACGTCCTTGCTACGATTGTGATATTTTGTCTCACCTAGCTATTTTAAGATGAATGCACTAATTTGATTCACTCTCGATGAAAGCGTCTGCTAAATGACAACAATTTAAAATAGAAATACAAATGGTCCCTCCCCATTTCAGCCCATTGACGTCCGTCAGGTTCCAAGATGTACGACCCTGCTTTCTCACTGCTGTCAATTTGATCAACATAACTGCATCACACGGTCCAATCCAGGTGACCTAGAGTAATTCGCGTGAAGTATTTGATCCACTCTATAAATACATATAAAACCTAATCCCCTGTAGAAAGTCCCCAGAGAGTCACCTACGTGACTGAAGTACATCCACGGGGAAACTAATGCTCTGGGTTGACCTGACCGTGCCATTGATGTTATGTTAGGTTGTTAAATGATGTGATGCTAGTATTAGGTTGTAATTATGTCATACTACGATCTGGTGCTAGTCCACGGGGAACACATTGGGCTGGGTTGACCTGATTCATAGCAGTGCTTGCATGTTAGGTTGTTAGGTTAGGGTAAGCTAGTAGCACTAAGTTAAAATCATGTCCTATGATAAGGATTGTGATGATTGTTCTTTGTGCAGAGAACACAAAGACAGGAAACAGTCCTATCTGGTGCAGAGAACACAAAGACAGGAAACAGTCCTATCTGGTGCAGAGAACACAAAGACAGGAAACAGTCCTATCTGGTGCAGAGAACACAAAGACAGGAAACAGTCCTATCTGGTGCAGAGAACACAAAGACAGGAAACAGTCCTATCTGGTGCAGAGAACACAAAGACAGGAAACAACCACCCACAAACCCCAACACAAAACAGGCTACCTAAATATGGTTCCCAATCAGAGACAATGACTAACACCTGCCTCTGATTGAGAACCATATCAGGCCAAACATAGAAATAGACAAACTAGACACACAATATAGAATGCCCACCCAGCTCACATCTTGACCAACACTAAAACAAGGAAAACACACAAGAACTATGGTCAGAACGTGACACTATGATAATGTATTTTTTCTCACAACCCACGGTCAGTTGTTGTAAAGCACGCCTGGAACAATTTAGTGGGGTCTAGTGCCATACTCAAGGGCAAAACGGCAGAAGATTGAGTCCTGGCTACTGATTTGGAAGCTGTTTTGGAACAAAATAAGCTATTCTATAGTTTTCAGTTACAAACCGCACCATGGATTGTATAACCCATTAGGGGATATTTTGAAGCCAAACAAACTAAAATCATCTGACCTTGTTGAGATCAATCAGAACAATCACCAAGTGACCCTTCTCAACTCCCAGGAGAGAACTGTTGATGAGGATCTCTTTGTGTGTCATACTGGCCAGATCACTCACCGAGAGTCTCGTGTCCTGACTATTAGGCCACCTATGATAACCCGAGATCAAAAGCTAAGCCCGGACCGGCCCAGTTTAAAAGAACACTCCTTTTGAGCTCTTCCAAACCGAGATCAAAGACCACCGCAAAGGGATTCTGACGAGACGTTTTGTAGCACAGCAGCGGTGACAATGAGAACAAACAAAGCGATATTTCAATCACTCGCTCCCGAAAATTGGATTGCAAAATTAGACAGCCTACATTGAGGGAGTTCACTGTTCTTCCCGTTGTCAGCGTGTTTTATCGTCTGATCTTCCTTTCCAGAGAGAGAACTTTGACAGAGGGAAAGCAATTATGTCTTAAGCACATATACATTTTTAATTGGGCCTCTGTTTGTATGGCTTTAAGACGAGGAGCTTAGAGCACAATGGGAAAGCAAGGAATTGTTTTTATTCCATCAGGCATTAGGTATTGTGTGTGGACGGAACTAGGAAATATCAAAGATATATGGAAGGTAATTATCTTTGTCATTTGAAGATCGTTTTTTTTATGTCAGTGTTTTAATCTAAAGCAGACAAACGGCAACATTGGTTTACTTTATTTTGATCAGTGAAAACAATACATATCTGATGCTTTAGAGTATATACTGCAGCTATAGACATGAAAGGTGTTTGATTGTGTTAAAGGAGAAAGAAGAAGAAACATTTGGCATGTCTGACGTTAATTTAATCTCCGCAACACAGTTCTTGGACACAGCACCAACCGTGTTATACCTACCGTTTGTTCATCAACAGAGTAAAAATGTGTATCACTGTGGAAGTGAAGGATAACATCGTAAGAACATTTGAAAACATTGTAGTAACATTGCATGTTTGCCCAGTAAGTAGGCAGCAACTTTTTATTATTATTTTATTTTTTTAGCAGCAACTTTCCAACACTCTCTAAGGCCTCTAGTTGTTTTTCCCACCTGTGTTTCCTCTTGAATAAGGTGCTTACTCAGTCATTTTTTAAATTTATTGTTGTGGGTGTTGACAGAATACACAAAAAAAAAAAATATATATTCTCACCCAGCCGCGGCTCCAGCTCTGACCTTGGCTTGCTTCACCATAGCCTTTTGTGCGAAAGACACTAACCTATAACTTCTCTTCTCCCCCTCCTCCTCTATCCTCCCTTTTCCTTCTGTTTCCTGAATTCACCACTCAGGTTGGAAATCATGCACACTGTAACACCATGACAAATTCCCTCTCTCTCTCTCTCTCTCTCTCTCTCTCTCTCTCTCTCTCTCTCTCTCTCTCTCTCTCTCTCTCTCTCTCTCTCTCTCTCTCTCTCTCTCTCTCTCTCTCTCGCCCTCTCTTCAAATGTTATAACGTGGATACATTGCCAAACAGCACAAGTGATGTCGTGTACATGCCCAGATCACGTTGAGTAACTGTGACAGAGGACAGAGTTGATATGCAGCACACGACTCCACGTTAAAAGGGATCAATGATAATGCACCGCAGAAACTCTGAACATGCGTGGCAGAAAACAGAAGTAGAACAAAAAGCATATCGTGCCCAGCCCGCTTCACTATTGTGTGTGAACACAGAGAAACCTCACATGATTTCTAGATCATGCGGCGTGGGAGATAGGATTACTGCATGCAAAATCTATGCACACAAACATGTGTAGGTCTAGCACAAATCGAGCATTCCTTCACGCATTCCCTGTGTGAACATGGTGTGTCTCTGAGATGTCTGCTGAACATTCTTGATTTGACTCGTTCTGTCTATATGATGCCTTTACTCCATCGCATGTAGCAACATTCATTATATTATGCAGTAGGCACGTCTACATTTGCATGCACATTTTCAGTCACGTTGTTGAACTAGTATATTGAGTCATGCTGTCAACATTACTGACACTGGCACAAGCATTTCGGCTACACCGCAATAACATCTGCTCAACACGTGTACGTGACCAATAGAATTTGATTTCGAGATTAGTGGTGGCAGTTGAAGTTGAAAGAATAAATACACCTTGGCCAAATACATTTAATCTCAGTTTTGCAAAATTTCTAACATTTAATCCTAGGAAACATTCCCTGTCTTAGGTCAGTTAGGATCACCACTTTATTTTAAGAATGTGAAATGTCAGAATAATAGTAGAGAGAATGATTTATTTCCGCTTTTATTTCTTTCATCACATTCCCAGTGGGTCAGAAGTTTACATACACTCAATTAGTATTTGGTAGCATTGCCTTTCAATTGTTTTATTTGGGGTCAAACGTTTTGGGCAGCTTTCCACAAGCTTCTGGGTGAATTTTGGCCCATTCCTCCTGACAGAGCTGATGTAACTGAGTCAGGTTTGTAGGCCTCCTTGCTCGCACACGCTTTTTCAGTTCTGCGTACAAATGTTCTATAGGATTGAGGTCAGGGCTTTGTGATGGCCACTCCAATACCTTGACTTTTTTTCTGAGGTCTTGGCTGATTCCTTTTGATTTTCCCATGATGTCAAGCAAAGAGGCACTGAGTTTGAAGGTAGGCCTTGAAATACATCCACAGGTACACCTCCAATTGACTCAAATTATGTCAGAAGCTTCTAATGCCATGACATAATTTTCTGGAATTTTCCAAGCTGTTTAAAGGCACAGTCAACTTAGTGTATGTGAACTTCTGACCCACTGGAATTGTGATAATGTGAATGATAAGTGAAATAATATGTCTGTAAACAATTGTTGGAAAAATGATTTGTGTCATGCACAAAGTAGATGTCTTAACTGACTTGCCAAAAACTATAGTTTGTTAACAATAAATTTGTGGAGTGGTTGAAAAATGTGTTTTAATGACTCCAACCTAACTGTATGTAAACTTCCAACGTCAACTTTACCTAAAATATGTCAAATGACAGACTGTTGGCATTTACAGAGTAAGTCATTATTTCAGACTGACATATTGTCTTTTGAATTATCCAGGGCTTTTGAATTATCCGCCTGCCGTGGCGTTGATTTCGACCAGATGTTGATTTGCACTGTTTGTTTACTGAAACCACCATAGCAATGCTTACCTTCCTGCTGGCTTGCTTTTTCCTTCTTCGGCTTCCTTGCTTTCACGCTATGCCGAATGGTTTGATGTTTTTTGCATCTCTCGTCTAAATACTGCATTAAAAATTGTGTTGAGTACTCGGACAAAACGAGTCATCGTAATAGACAAGGATCATTTCCTGAATACGATTATGACTAGTATTTTTCTGTATTTATCGGAGATCGGAAAAAAATATATAAAAATATCTGCCAGCACGCATCTCTCTTTCACTCAAACGGTGTGAAGCGCTGTGTGCCCAAATAACTGTTCTGTCCGTAAAGAAACTGGCGGAGTATCGGTTGACCCTGCTGCAACGTTTGGATTCGAGCAAGCCGCTTTCCATCTGCTCTCATTTCCCAAGACCGACACACGCACTCACTCACAATCACTCATCTCAGGGCACAGGTCTCCCCTTCTCCAAACATCACGTATGAATCATTTACATTACATTTACATTTAAGTAATTTAGCAGACGCTCTTATCCAGAGCGACTTACAAATTGGTGCATTCACCTTATGACATCCAGTGGAACAACCACTTTACAATAGTGCATCTAAATATTTTAAGGGGGGGTGAGAAGGATTACTTTATCCTATCCTAGGTATTCCTTAAAGAGGTGGGGTTTCAGGTGTCTCCGGAAGGTGGTGATTGACTCCGCTGTCCTGGCGTCGTGAGGGAGTTTGTTCCACCATTGGGGAGCCAGAGCAGCGAACAGTTTTGACTGAGCTGAGCGGGAACTGTACTTCCTCAGTGGTAGGGAGGCGAGCAGGCCAGAGGTGGATGAACGCAGTGCCCTTATTTGGGTGTAGGGCCTGATCAGAGCCTGGAGGTACTGAGGTGCCGTTCCCCTCACAGCTCCGTAGGCAAGCACCATGGTCTTGTAGCGGATGCGAGCTTCAACTGGAAGCCAGTGGAGAGAGCGGAGGAGCGGGGTGACGTGAGAGAACTTGGGAAGGTTGAACACTAGACGGGCTGCGGCGTTCTGGATGAGTTGTAGGGGTTTAATGGCACAGGCAGGGAGCCCAGCCAACAGCGAGTTGCAGTAATCCAGACGGGAGATGACAAGTGCCTGGATTAGGACCTGCGCCGCTTCCTGTGTGAGGCAGGGTCGTACTCTGGATGTTGTAGAGCATGAACCTACAGGAACGGGCCACCGCCTTGATATTAGTTGAGAACGACAGTTTGTTGTCCAGGATCACGCCAAGGTTCTTAGCGCTCTGGGAGGAGGACACAATGGAGTTGTCAACCGTGATGGCGAGATCATGGAACGGGCAGTCCTTCCCCGGGAGGAAGAGCAGCTCCGTCTTGCCGAAGTTCAGCTTGAGGTGGTGATCCGTCATCCACACTGATATGTCTGCCAGACATGCAGAGATGCGATTCGCCACCTGGTCATCAGAAGGGGGAAAGGAGAAGATTAATTGTGTGTCGTCTGCATAGCAATGATAGGAGAGACCATGTGAGGTTATGACAGAGCCAAGTGACTTGGTGTATAGCGAGAATAGGAGAGGGCCTAGAACAGAGCCCTGGGGGACACCAGTGGTGAGAGCGCGTGGTGAGGAGACAGATTCTCGCCACGCCACCTGGTAGGAGCGACCTGTCAGGTAGGACGCAATCCAAGCGTGGGCCGCGCCGGAGATGCCCAACTCGGAGAGGGTGGAGAGGAGGATCTGATGGTTCACAGTATCGAAGGCAGCCGATAGGTCTAGAAGGATGAGAGCAGAGGAGAGAGAGTTAGCTTTTGCGGAGCGCCTCCGTGATACAGAGAAGAGCAGTCTCAGTTGAATGACTAGTCTTGAAACCTGACTGATTTGGATCAAGAAGGTCATTCTGAGAGAGATAGCGGGAGAGCTGACCAAGGACGGCACGTTCAAGAGTTTTGGAGAGAAAAGAAAGAAGGGATACTGGTCTGTAGTTGTTGACATCGGAGGGATCGAGTGTAGGTTTCTTCAGAAGGGGTGCAACTCTCGCTCTCTTGAAGACGGAAGGGACGTAGCCAGCGGTCAGGGATAAGTTGATGAGCGAGGTGAGGTAAGGGAGAAGGTCTCCGGAAATGGTCTGGAGAAGAGAGGAGGGGATAGGGTCGAGCGGGCAGGTTGTTGGGCGGCCGGCCGTCACAAGACGCGAGATTTCATCTGGAGAGAGAGGGGAGAAAGAGGTCAGAGCACAGGGTAGGGCAGTGTGAGCAGAACCAGCGGTGTTGTTTGACTTAGCAAACGAGGATCGGATGTCGTCGATCTTCTTTTCAAAATGGTTGACGAAGTCATCTGCAGAGAGGGAGGAGGGGGGAGGGGGAGGAGGATTCAGGAGGGAGGAGAATGTGGCAAAGAGCTTCCTAGGGTTAGAGGCAGATGCTTGGAATTTAGAGTGGTAGAAAGTGGCTTTAGCAGCAGAGACAGAGGAGGAAAATGTAGAGAGGAGGGAGTGAAAGGATGCCAGGTCCGCAGGGAGGCGAGTTTTCCTCCATTTCCGCTCGGCCTTCCGGAGCCCTGTTCTGTGAGCTCGCATTGAGTCGTCAAGCCACGGAGCGGGAGGAGGACCGAGCCGGCCTGGAAGATAGGGGACATAGAGAGTCAAAGGATGCAGAAAGGGAGGAGAGGAGGGTTGAGGAGGCAGAATCAGGAGATTGGTTGGAGAAGGTTTGAGCAGAGGGAAGAGATGATAGGATGGAAGAGGAGAGAGTAGCGGGGGAGAGAGAGCGAAGGTTGGGACGGCGCGATACCATCCGAGTAGGGGCAGTGTGGGAAGTGTTGGATGAGAGCGAGAGGGAAAAGGATACAAGGTAGTGGTCGGAGACTTGGAGGGGAGTTGCAATGAGGTTAGTGGAAGAACAGCATCTAGTAAAGATGAGGTCGAGCGTATTGCCTGCCTTGTGAGTAGGGGGAAGGTGAGAGGGTGAGGTCAAAAGAGGAGAGGAGTGGAAAGAAGGAGGCAGAGAGGAATGAGTCAAAGGTAGACGTGGGGAGGTTAAAGTCGCCCAGAACTGTGAGAGGTGAGCCGTCCTCAGGAAAGGAGCTTATCAAGGCATCAAGCTCATTGATGAACTCTCCGAGGGGACCTGGAGGGCGATAAATGATAAGGATGTTAAGCTTGAAAGGGCTGGTAACTGTGACAGCATGAAATTCAAAGGAGGCGATAGACAGATGGGTAAGGGGAGAAAGAGAGAATGACCACATGGGAGAGATAAGGATCCCTATGCCACCACCCCGCTGACCAGAAGCTCTCGGGGTGTGCGAGAACACGTGGGCGGACGAAGAGAGAGCAGTAGGAGTAGCAGTGTTATCTGTGGTGATCCATGTTTCTGTCAGTGCCAAGAAGTCGAGGGACTGGAGGGAGGCATAGGCTGAGATGAACTCTGCCTTGTTGGCTGCAGATCGGCAGTTCCAGAGGCTACCGGAGACCTGGAACTCCACGTGGGTCGTGCGCGCTGGGACCACCAGATTAGGGTAGCAGCGGCCACGCGGTGTGGAGCGTTTGTATGGTCTGTGCAGAGAGGAGAGAACAGGGATAGACAGACACATAGTTGACAGGCTACAGAAGAGGCTACGCTAATGCAAGGAGATTGAATGACAAGTGGACTACACGTCTCGAATGTTCAGAAAGTTAAGCTTACGTAGCAAGAATCTTATTGACTAAAATTATTAAAAATGATACAGTACTGCTGAAGTAGGCTAGCTGGCAGTGGCTGCGTTGTTGACTTTGTAGGCTAGCTGACAGTGGCTGCGTTGTTGACACTACACTAATCAAGTCGTTCCGTTGAGTGTAGTAGTTTCTACAGTGCTGCTATTCGGGGGCTAGCTGGCTAGCTAGCAGTGTTGATTACGTTACGTTGCGTTAAAAGAACGACAATAGCTGGCTAGCTAACCTAGAATCAGAATCCATAGCTAGGTCATTGTTGTTCAATCTAGTTCTTTTCTGTTGTTTTGTCGGCCTACTTTGTCTGTCTGTATAATTGTTCCAATGCTGACGGCGTCTGTCGTTATGTCGTGATCCAAGCCCGTTCGTCTCGCCCAAGCATGTTTACTGAGCGACAGATCATTAGCAAATACAATTCTAAATGTAGATCAATTATTTTGATTGTGCAAATGTTGTGGCATAAGTGTCGGGAGAGAAGTTTTCCTTCTCTTGAAAGTGAAACAACCTAGTGAGCTCCAAAAGTTATTGGGACAGTGATACATTTGGTTGTTGTTTTGGCTCTGTACTCGAGTACTTAGGGTTTGAAATTACACTACAGATGTTAAAGTGCAGGATGTCAGCTTTAATTTGAAGATAGTTTCATCCACCGGGTGAACCTTTTAGAATATATCTATATTTTTTTGTAACATAGTCATCCCATTTAGGGATCCCAAGGTATTGGAACAAATTCACTTATGTGTTTTAAAGTAGTAAAACTGGACATTTTTGGTCCCATATTCATAGCACACAGCGACTACATCAAGCTTGTGACTACACATTTGTTGGGTTCATTTGCTGTTTGTTTTGGTTGTGTTTCAGATTATTTTGTGCCCAGTAGAAAACAATAGTAAATCATGTATAGTGTCATTTTGGAGTTACTTTTGTTGTAAATAAGAATAGATAATCCTGAATGAATCGTGAATAAGATGAGTGAGAAAGTTGGACACATATCATACCCCCCCCCCCAATGCTAGCCTCTCCTGTTATTGTAATGGTGAGAGGTTAGCTTGTGTTGGATATATGATGTAAAATGCTAACCTCCCCTGTTATTGTAATGGGACTTCAGTGAGGTTAGCATGTCTTGGAGGTATGATATAAAATTATAACTTCCCCTGAGAGGTTAGCTTGAGTTGAATAGGCTGTTGATTGTGGCCTATGTCCCACTCCTCTTCAATGGCTGTGCAAAGTTGCTGGATATTGGCGGGAACTTAAACACGCTGTTGTACACGTCAATCCAGAGCATCCCAAACATGCTCAAAGGGTGACATGTCTAGTGAGTATGCATGCCATGGAAGAACTGGGACATTTTCAGTTACCAGGAATTGTGTACAGATTAAATGCAACATGGGTGATCATGCTGAAACATGAGGTGATGGCGGTGGATGAATGGCACGACAATGGGCCTCAGGATCAGTATCTCTGTGCATTCAAATTGCCATCGATAAAATGCAATTGTGTTTGTTGTCCGTAACTTATGCCTGCCCATACCATAACCCCACCGCTTCCACGTTGACATCAGCAAACCGCTCACCCACACGACGGTATACACGCTGTCTGCCATCTGCCCGGTACAGTTGAAACCGGGATTCATCTGTGAAGAGCACACTTCTCCAGCATGCCGTGGCCATTGAAGGTGAGCATTTGCCCACTGAAGTCAGTTATGACGCTGAACTGCAGTCCGATCAAACCCAGGAATAAGGACGACCAGCACGCAGATGAGCTTCACTGAGATGGTTTATGACATTTTGTGCAGAAATTCTTTGGTTTTGCAAACCCACAGTTTCATCAGCTGTCCATGTGCATGGCCTCAGACAATTCTGCAAGTGAAGAATCCAGATGTGGAGGCCCTGGGCTGGTGTGGTTACATGTGATCTGCGGATATGAGGCCGGTTGGACGTACTGCCAAATTCTCTAAAACGACATTAGAGGCTGCTTATGGTAGAGAAACATTAACATTACATTATCTGGCAAGAGCTCTGGTAGACATTTCTGCAGTCCGCATGCCAATTGAACGCTCCCTCAAAGACATCTGTGGCATTGTGTTGTATGTCAAAACGGCACATTTTTTTAATGGCCTTTTATTTCCCACCAGCACAAGGTGCACCTGTGTAATGATAATGGTGTTTAATCAGTTTATTGATATGCCACATCTGTCAGGTGGATGGATTATCTTGGCCGGAAAAAAAAGCATATAAAGGTCACCACTTGGTAAACGCGGGGCTTATTATTCCTGTCAAGGCACTCTAGAAGAAAAACGGAAGGACTCACTACTTGACTTAAGAAGTCTTCGTTACCTTGGTAAAAACAATTTAAAAAATGACAAACAAACGCCACGGCTCTTCGGCATGGTTATATCCTTCATTGGTGAGAAAATAAATAAGAATAAACAATAGCCTACATGATGCTATTGAATGTTCATGACCTCTATATCAACGATGTGAATGTTCATTTTCCCAGCCAACCTGAGTACGATCATGGCCATATCAACTCGTCTCTGTGGTCTAAATCTTACTAGGGCTGTGTCCCAAATGGCACCTCATTCTCTATATAGTGCACTACTCACAAGGTTATCTTCCAAGGTCCATCAGTCGCATGTTTATTCTCGAGAACAGGCTGTGCATGCTGCTTAAATGATGACCGTGGCACAGCAAAGCGCCCGAGCACAAGCCAAGTGCGTGTCCTCTTTAAAGAATGAGCCATTTGCAGCAGACTAGTGTAGACAAGTCACTTAGCCACGGGAAGTTGCGCTGTCTACCAGTAGCTCCTATAGTGACAACCAGACTCGTCAGGCCATGGGGACAAATGGTATGGTCACTAAGCATATGCCATGGCCCGCGATGGCATGACAAACAGAGGGACTGACCAAATAAGCTGATGATTAGGCTCTCACAGTGTAATGAGGCTTGGCGAAGTATCTGTATGTTAGCTGTGTGGCTGTAGTCTGTGGTACCAATGTAACAGAGGTGGTTCTGTCACCCATTCTGGTGTGATGACTGACCTTGTCTGTGGCCTGAAGACTTTCTTTAGCTCCCCGAGCTGACGTCTAGGCTTTAGCTCAGGGGGCTCAAATCCCGGCAGGTCACAATAGCACCGTCTATGGGGTAGGGGGTTATTTGTCTCAATACAAGGGGAAGGGCAACCTCTGTGTTGTGTCTGGAGGGTTGATAAAAGAAAGATATTAAAGCAGTCCATTGCCCTCGGATGGGTGATTGAACCTTTAATTAACGTCAAGGTTGTTTATCAAGAGCAAACAAAGAGCCTCCCAAGTCTGCTAGAGACACAACTTTTCGTCCTGAAATTACATTTAAAATTTAATCGAGAGAAAAAACGTTTTTCTTTCTTTTTTTTTCTTCTCCTCATCAGAAAAGGGATGTCGAATGCCAGGATGTTTCATCTAGCCGCAAGGTATCCCACCGGACGAGAGCCTGACATCGCTTAGTTACTCTCTCTCTCTCTCTCTCTCTCTCTCTCTCTCTCTCTCTCTCTCTCTCTCTCTCTCTCCAGCTGGCTGATGGTTAACTAAAATATCCTATCCCGGCAATTGACCTGGAGACTCCATGCCGGAGTGCCAGATAAACATGCAAAATATAATGTACAGATTGCCTCAATTAGTGTTAATGAGTAAACAGAGTTTTTGCCCGAGCACCCCGGTGAATGATGACCCCCCCTCCAGCAGACACACTAGCAGATGCACAAACTGATTACCTTGTTACCAGCTCCTCTAGGCAATCACTTAACCAGACCTAAACCTTGACTTCCAGGGTTGCAGCTCCAATGGCACCTGTAATAGGTAGAGCACAACTTTTGACCAGGGCCCATAGATAGGGCTTGATTCTTCTGTTTTTTTAAAAACACTCACATGACTTGTGGAATGCACATGAGATATTGACATGGGAGCACTAATGCCGGTCATATAATGTATTAAATGGCACATTGTTAGATCTGTATCGTTGTTTCAAGTCCAGCGCGCTCAGGCGGTTGTTATATTTAGTATCATCTGAGGGGCCTAGCTATACCACACCCTCTGCCATAGAAACAAATATAGTATGGCTTTGTGTTCGTGGTTGCAACTTTACAATGCAGAAAACCGCTCACCTGTAGACCAAACAGTGTTGCCAACTCCTCAGTAAGGAAAGTAGCTATTGGCTGTCCTAAAAGTCGCTAGAAGTCGCTAAATGATGTCATCATCAAATTTGCATAATTGGCCATGTGCATGTAATTGTGACTGACGCTGTAGGGGAGAGGAATAACGTTGTGGGAGAGACAAAAAGTGAGTAAAAAACATCCTAAATATGTTTAGAACTACAAATGAACTTTCTTCTGTCGATTCTTTAAAAATAAATTTATGTCACTATTCCAACCCTCCTCATTTACATTACATTACATTTAAGTCATTTAGCAGACGCTCTTATCCAGAGCGACTTACAAATTGGTGCATTCACCTTATGACATCCAGTGGAACAACCACTTTAAAATAGTGCATCTAAATATTTTAAGGGGGGAGGGGGGTGAGAAGGATTACTTTATCCTATCCTAGGTATTCCTTAAAGAGGTGGGGTTTCAGGTGTCTCCGGAAGGTGGTGATTGACTCCGCTGTCCTGGCGTCGTGAGGGAGTTTGTTCCACCATTGGGGAGCCAGAGCAGCGAACAGTTTTGACTGAGCTGAGCGGGAACTGTACTTCCTCAGTGGTAGGGAGGCGAGCAGGCCAGAGGTGGATGAACGCAGTGCCCTTATTTGGGTGTAGGGCCTGATCAGAGCCTGGAGGTACTGAGGTGCCGTTCCCCTCACAGCTCCGTAGGCAAGCACCATGGTCTTGTAGCGGATGCGAGCTTCAACTGGAAGCCAGTGGAGAGAGCGGAGGAGCGGGGTGACGTGAGAGAACTTGGGAAGGTTGAACACTAGACGGGCTGCGGCGTTCTGGATGAGTTGTAGGGGTTTAATGGCACAGGCAGGGAGCCCAGCCAACAGCGAGTTGCAGTAATCCAGACGGGAGATGACAAGTGCCTGGATTAGGACCTGCGCCGCTTCCTGTGTGAGGCAGGGTCGTACTCTGCGGATGTTGTAGAGCATGAACCTACAGGAACGGGCCACCGCCTTGATGTTAGTTGAGAACGACAGTTTGTTGTCCAGGATCACGCCAAGGTTCTTAGCGCTCTGGGAGGAGGACACAATGGAGTTGTCAACCGTGATGGCGAGATCATGGAACGGGCAGTCCTTCCCCGGGAGGAAGAGCAGCTCCGTCTTGCCGAAGTTCAGCTTGAGGTGGTGATCCGTCATCCACACTGATATGTCTGCCAGACATGCAGAGATGCGATTCGCCACCTGGTCATCAGAAGGGGGAAAGGAGAAGATTAATTGTGTGTCGTCTGCATAGCAATGATAGGAGAGACCATGTGAGGTTATGACAGAGCCAAGTGACTTGGTGTATAGCGAGAATAGGAGAGGGCCTAGAACAGAGCCCTGGGGGACACCAGTGGTGAGAGCGCGTGGTGAGGAGACAGATTCTCGCCACGCCACCTGGTAGGAGCGACCTGTCAGGTAGGACGCAATCCAAGCGTGGGCCGCGCCGGAGATGCCCAACTCGGAGAGGGTGGAGAGGAGGATCTGATGGTTCACAGTATCGAAGGCAGCCGATAGGTCTAGAAGGATGAGAGCAGAGGAGAGAGAGTTAGCTTTAGCGGTGCGAAGCGCCTCCGTGATACAGAGAAGAGCAGTCTCAGTTGAATGACTAGTCTTGAAACCTGACTGATTTGGATCAAGAAGGTCATTCTGAGAGAGATAGCGGGAGAGCTGACCAAGGACGGCACGTTCAAGAGTTTTGGAGAGAAAAGAAAGAAGGGATACTGGTCTGTAGTTGTTGACATCGGAGGGATCGAGTGTAGGTTTTTTCAGAAGGGGTGCAACTCTCGCTCTCTTGAAGACGGAAGGGACGTAGCCAGCGGTCAGGGATAAGTTGATGAGCGAGGTGAGGTAAGGGAGAAGGTCTCCGGAAATTGTCTGGAGAAGAGAGGAGGGGATAGGGTCGAGCGGGCAGGTTGTTGGGCGGCCGGCCGTCACAAGACGCGAGATTTCATCTGGAGAGAGAGGGGAGAAAGAGGTCAGAGCACAGGGTAGGGCAGTGTGAGCAGAACCAGCGGTGTTGTTTGACTTAGCAAACGAGGATCGGATGTCGTCGATCTTCTTTTCAAAATGGTTGACGAAGTCATCTGCAGAGAGGGAGGAGGAGGAGGGGGAGGAGGATTCAGGAGGGAGGAGAATGTGGCAAAGAGCTTCCTAGGGTTAGAGGCAGATGCTTGGAATTTAGAGTGGTAGAAAGTGGCTTTAGCAGCAGAGACAGAGGAGGAAAATGTAGAGAGGAGGGAGTGAAAGGATGCCAGGTCCGCAGGGAGGCGAGTTTTCCTCCATTTCCGCTCGGCCTTCCGGAGCCCTGTTCTGTGAGCTCGCATTGAGTCGTCAAGCCACGGAGCGGGAGGGGAGGACCGAGCCGGCCTGGAAGATAGGGGACATAGAGAGTCAAAGGATGCAGAAAGGGAGGAGAGGAGGGTTGAGGAGGCAGAATCAGGAGATAGGTTGGAGAAGGTTTGAGCAGAGGGGAGAGATGATAGGATGGAAGAGGAGAGAGTAGCGGGGAGAGAGAGCGAAGGTTGGGACGGCGCGATACCATCCGAGTAGGGGCAGTGTGGGAAGTGTTGGATGAGAGCGAGAGGGAAAAGGATACAAGGTAGTGGTCGGAGACTTGGAGGGGAGTTGCAATGAGGTTAGTGGAAGAACAGCATCTAGTAAAGATGAGGTCGAGCGTATTGCCTGCCTTGTGAGTAGGGGGGAAGGTGAGAGGGTGAGGTCAAAAGAGGAGAGGAGTGGAAAGAAGGAGGCAGAGAGGAATGAGTCAAAGGTAGACGTGGGGAGGTTAAAGTCGCCCAGAACTGTGAGAGGTGAGCCGTCCTCAGGAAAGGAGCTTATCAAGGCATCAAGCTCATTGATGAACTCTCCGAGGGGACCTGGAGGGCGATAAATGATAAGGATGTTAAGCTTGAAAGGGCTGGTAACTGTGACAGCATGAAATTCAAAGGAGGCGATAGACAGATGGGTAAGGGGAGAAAGAGAGAATGACCACATGGGAGAGATAAGGATCCCTATGCCACCACCCCGCTGACCAGAAGCTCTCGGGGTGTGCGAGAACACGTGGGCGGACGAAGAGAGAGCAGTAGGAGTAGCAGTGTTATCTGTGGTGATCCATGTTTCTGTCAGTGCCAAGAAGTCAAGGGACTGGAGGGAGGCATAGGCTGAGATGAACTCTGCCTTGTTGGCTGCAGATCGGCAGTTCCAGAGGCTACCGGAGACCTGGAACTCCACGTGGGTCGTGCGCGCTGGGACCACCAGATTAGGGTAGCAGCGGCCACGCGGTGTGGGAGCGTTTGTATGGTCTGTGCAGAGAGGAGAGAACAGGGATAGACAGACACATAGTTGACAGGCTACAGAAGAGGCTACGCTAATGCAAGGAGATTGGAATGACAAGTGGACTACACGTCTCGAATGTTCAGAAAGTTAAGCTTACGTAGCAAGAATCTTATTGACTAAAATTATTAAAAATGATACAGTACTGCTGAAGTAGGCTAGCTGGCAGTGGCTGCGTTGTTGACTTTGTAGGCTAGCTGACAGTGGCTGCGTTGTTGACACTACACTAATCAAGTCGTTCCGTTGAGTGTAGTAGTTTCTACAGTGCTGCTATTCGGGGGCTAGCTGGCTAGCTAGCAGTGTTGATTACGTTACGTTGCGTTAAAAGAACGACAATAGCTGGCTAGCTAACCTAGAAAATCGCTCTAGACTACACAATTATCTTTGATACACAGACGGCTATGTAGCTAGCTATGTAGCTAGCTACGATCAAACAAATCAAACCGTTGTGCTGTAATGAAATGAAATGAAAAATGTGATACTACCTGTGGAGCGAAGCGGAATGCGACCGGGTTGTTGAGTGCGGAAGTTCTATTCAGTAGACGTTGGCTAGCTGTTGGCTAGCTAGCAGTGTCTCCTACGTTAAGGACGACAAATAGCTGGCTAGCTAACCTCGGTAAATTAAGATAATCACTCTAAGACTACACGCTCTAAACTACACAATTATCTTGGATACGAAGACAGCAAAGACAACTATGTAGCTAGCTAACACTACACTAATCAAGTCGTTCAGTTGAGTGTAATAGTTTCTACAGTGCTGCTATTCGGTAGACGGTGGACGTTTGCTAGCTGGCTAGCTGCTGGGCAGATAGCAGTGTAGACTACGTTAGGACGACGAAATACGAAGTTGCAATAGAAGTGCTGACTGTTTCACTTTGTTGTCCTCTTTCTTTTCCTTTTTCTTCTGTCCTTCTTTTGTCCTTATTTTGTCTTCCTTTCTTCTGTTAACTAGATATTTTTTGTATTGTATTGTATTTTTTTTATTCTCCTCCTTTATCTGGGCTTGGGACGGGCTTTTAATTATTATTATTTTTTTCTTAATTGGTTTGGTTTGATTTGACCTTATGGTCAACTTAGGAGCCTACAACAAGTCAAAGTAAAACATGAACATTTTTAACCATGACATTTTTAACATTTTTTTTTGTATACAATCTACATTAACAATCTAAATGGACCAAAAATAGACTGTCAATGGCAATGCGAGAAAATTATGGTAACTAGTCTGGCCCTAATTCAGGTTAATTTTTATTTATTTATGTAAGCCAGGGAGGGATCAGCCAGTGGCGGCTTCCCACATGCGCGATTCATTTGCAGTCTGGACGAGGAGGGGTGAACATCTCCTGCTCTGACTGCAGCTGGGAGGGACTGCTGCACGAGGACTGGGCCACCTGTGAGTGCTTTGGGATGGGTGGGGCCCACGGCAGCAGTAAGAACGATACGTGCTTTCACGTCAGAGTCTCCAAAAGTCTCCAATAACACCAGAAAAAGTCGCAAGATTTGTCACTAGTCACTTTTTTGAAAATGTGTCACCAGAGGGTTCTGAATACTCGTTAAATATAGCGACAAAGTCGCTAAGTTGGCAACACTGAGCCCAAACCATTCCGAACTAATAACGGAGCAAAGAAAATATATTTTTGTTGCATATTCTTGAGACGCTCGTAGCCCTTTACAATCGTATCCGTATATGGATTAAAAATGGCAGATTTGGCATTTGATAAATGCCTAAATTGGAACGTAGTAACATACTATACTTGGCGTCAAAGCTCAGCGTCTCGCTTAACAGCTCTCTATGGGATTTGATTTACAGTTGTTTTGAACATTTCTTGTTGTCTGAGTGAAGGAAATTATGAGTAATGTATGTAATGTACACTGAACAAAACTAAGAAACACAACATGTAAAGTGTTGGTTTCATGTCCTGAAACAAAATATCCCAGAAATGTTGCAAACAATCAAAAAGCTTATTTCTCTCAAATTCTGTGCACAAATTTGTTAACATCTCTGTTAGTGAACATTTATCATTTGCTAAGATAATTCCTCCACCTGACAGGTGTGGCATATCAAGAAGCTGATTAAATAGCATGATCATTACACAGGTGCACCTTGTGCTGGGGACAGTAAAATGAGTTTTGTCACACAACATATGCCACAGATGTTTTAAGAGTGCGTGCAATTGGCATGCTGACTGCAGGAATGTCGAACAGAGCTATTGCCAGAGAATTCAATGTTAATTTCTCTACCATAAGCCACCTCCAACGTAGTTTTAGAGAATTTGGCAGTATGTCCAACCGGCCAAACGCCACCGCAGACCACGTGTAACCATGCCAGCCCAGGACCCATTTTTTTGTAATACTTTTATTTATACAGGGGATCAACTGAGACCAAGGTCTCATTTGCAGTAGAGCCCTGTTTTAAATACAAAGACACAAACACATATGAGCACAAATACACAAGACATATAAGCATTAAGAAAAACAATCACAACTAAAATTTAAAATATCAGAAATCAATCTTTTAAATGAGTTATTTGTAAATTGCATTATCCGATTTGGAAAGAAACTGGGGGAGGGGGGGATCAGAAGTGTAATGTAATTCATTGACCTTGTTTTATAATGAGTAATTCTAGAAGACATTAGAGCTGTCAGATACAGTGGAAGGTTTTTGCATTATAAATAACATAAAATTATGCTCTCTTCTGGTGGTTGTTGATAAAAGGATATGTAGAAGGATGAGCCGGTTAAGGATCGATTCAGACAAGGTGGTAAAATTGTACTACAAGCGACAGGTTTATTCAGAGTAAAGATATCTGGTACACGTATATACGGGCTCCTCTGTTAGCTCATCAGAGACTAGCAGAAAAAGGCACCACTAACAGTGAGTACAAGCTTCATATACACAACAGAAAGTAGGTTGATTTCTAGATCGGATCTTCGGATTGGATCAGGCTGGGGTGTAGTCGTCCGGCATTGGCTCTGTTGTCTGTCCTTCATCGTAGAGTCCTGCCATGCCTGTTCTTGGTCGTCACACCATGTTCAGCTGAAAAGGGGATCTGGTGTGTGCGCTATCTTCAGTCACACAATGTTCGGCTGGGAGGGAGATTATGTGTGTGAGCTAGTTTGTCTGCAAGTCAAGGCTGTGTCTCTTCTTCCCAATGTGTGGGTGTATGTCTTATCTGTGTGTCCTCGGCAGTTAGTGTGTATTGTATGTGCGTCGTCTCTGTCTTCAGAGGAGTCAGTGTGTAATGTGTGTGCGTCCCTATCTTCAGAGGAGTCATGGCCGAACTCCCGGCCAGCACCTGTGGCTAGTAGTATCCTGTATGGGGCCCAACCTGTTTTACTATGAAAATACGTTGTTATGTGTTGTCTCAGTTATAACAATGCAATAGCAGTAATGTCACCTACATAAGAATTAGCAGTCCTCTACATGGTGTCACGCCCTGATCTGTTTCACCTGTCCACCTGTCCCCTTCCAGATGTCGCCCATCTTCCCCATTATCCATTTTGTACTTATACCTGTGTTTTCTGTCTGTTTGTGACAGTTTGTCAAGTAAACCAGCGGTTTGTCTCAGCTCCTGCTTTTCCCCAGTCTCTTTTTTTCCTCGCTCTCCTGGTTTTGCCCTTTGTCTGTGCTGTCTCTGAGCCTGCCTGCTGTCCTGTGCCCCTACTCCGGATTACCGACATCTGCCTGACCTGAAACTGCCTGCCATCCTGTGCCTTTGTCACTACTCTGAATTATCGACCCCTGCCTTCCTTAACCTGTTGTTTACCTGCTCCTGTTGCTGTAATAAACATTGTTACTTCAACACAGTCTGCACCCGGGTCTTACCTGAAACGTGATAGGCGGTTAAAGAGGCCCAACCTACTTCTAGATATAAGGAGAGATGGTTGTCCTTCTGGAAGGTTTTCCCCATCTCCACAAAGGGACTCTAGAGTTATGTCAGAGTGACCATTGGGTTCTTGGTCACCTCCCTGACCAAGGCCCTTCTCTCATAATTACTCATTTTGGCTGGGCGGCCAGCTCTAGGAAGGGTCTTGGTGGTTCCAAACTTCTTCCACTTAAGAATGATGGAGGCCACTGTGTTCTTGGGGACCTTCAATACTCCAGAACCTTCCCCAGATTTGTGCCTCGACACAATCCTATCTCGGAGCTCTACGGACAATTCCTTCGACCTCATGGCTTGGTTTTTGTTTTAACGTGCACTGTCAACTGTGGGTCCTTATATAGACAGGTTTGTGCCTTTCTAAATCATGTCCAGTTAATTTAATGTTTTATTTAGCCTTTATTTAACTAGGCAAGTCAGTTAAGAACAAATTCTTATTTACAATGACGGCCTACCTCGGCTAAACTCTAACGACGCTTGACAAACCGTGCGCCGCCCTATGAAACTCCCAAACATGGCTGGTTGTGATACAGCCTGGAATCGAACCAGGGTCTGTAGTGACGCCTCTCGCACTGAGACTCAGTGCCTTAGACTGCTGCTAGGGAAGCTAAAAAAATATATATTTTAATTTTAATTGTCTATTTTTTAAATATTTTTTTTTACTACAGGTCCAACCACATTGTAGAAACATCAAGGATGATCAATGGAAACAGGATGCACCTGAGCTCAAGCTCGAGCCTCATAGTAAAGAGTCTGAATACATATGTAAATATGTAAATAAATGTGCAAAAATGTCTTAAGCTGTTCGTTTTTTCATTATGGGGTATTGTGTGTAGATTGAGGTAACACATTATTTATTCAATTATAGAAGATCTGTAACGTAACAAATTTGGGAAAAGACAAAGAGTCTTTCCGAATGCACTGTACCAAGATATTTATATTAGGGAACACTCATTGAAGGAAAAAAAAAAGATTCTGCCAGTCTGTGGTGAGTAATCGCAGTCCTGATGTCTAGAAGTTCTTTTCGGTCATAAGAGACGGTAGCGGCAACATTATGTACAAAACAAGTAAAAAAATAAGCCATTTTAGACCAAGAATTGGAGTGGGTCTAGGGTTTCCGTCACGATGGTTTTGACGTGAGCCATGACCAACCTTGCAAAGGACTTCACGTCTGCCGACATGAGTGCTAAGGGGCGGTAATCATTTAGGCAGGTTACCTTCGCTTTCTTGGGCACAGGGACTATGGTGGTCTGTTTGAAACATGTAGGTATTACAGACTCGGTCAGGGAGAGGTTGAAAATGTCACTGAAGACACTTGCCAGTTTGTCCACGTTGGCTTTGAGGTAACGTGCTGGCAATCCGTCTGGCCCCACAGCTTTGTGATTGTTGACCTGTTTAAAGGTCTTGTTTAAAGGTCGATACTTATCAGGAAGATCACTGTCCCCTCTTTTATGAAGCGGTAGTACTAGTGCTGCCTTCCATACTTCAGGAATAATCCCTGTTATTAGAGTTAAATTACATATATTAGTTAGTAAACCAGCAATGAGAGGTGCTGTACTCTTAAGTAAAAATGTGGTGCTATGGAATATTTCTGTCTGTAATAAAGCCCTTTTGTGGGGAAAAACTCATTATGATTGGCTGGGCCTGGCTCCCCAGTGCATGTACCTTGGTCTCAAGTAGATGGGCCTGCGCCATGGCCATGTGAAATCCATACTAATTAGGGCCTAATTAAGTTATTTCAATTGACTGATATCCTTCTATAAACTGTAACTCTGTAAAATTGTATAAATTGTTGCTAATTTTTGTTCAGTATATTTTGGCAGATGAGACGATGAGGATTATAATAAATATCGCTTCGATGTCTACAAGCACGCCAAACACCCCAGAGTCCAATGTGCACTTCACATTTCCATATCATAAAACTGATATCATACACAATGTCAACGTTTATGATCACTATGTTTGATGTACAGTTACAAGACGAGATGGCATTGTACCCCGGGTTGTCCTGAACAGAATGAGCCTATATTTGTTGGATTGTGGATTAAATGTGCCGCGGACCACACATCTGAGTGCACTCATGACTCCATTCTATGCGCACTAAAATGATAATCAGCTTCTGTATTGACTTGTGAAAGCCTAACACTGTAAGATCATACTTTATAATTTAGCTCGTCGTGTTGGCAATAGAACATCCTTTCAAATTATGCACACCTGACCCAAATTGTGATTTATAATGGACCATTTTTGCATTGAGTAAACAACTACTGTAATTGTGTATTGTCTTGGATGCAGGGCTGTGTTCCAAGGAAAACAACTACAAGGGTGCTTGCTCTTGTTTCTCAATGCCACAGGTTGGAGAGCAAAAACATATATATTTTTAAAGCACCTTGTAGTTGAAGACTCATCTTTGAGTCATAAAAGTGCATTGAAATGACTTCTGAACTGTGCACACTTTGGAAAGGTCTGTGACCACCAGTAAATCCTCTGATGTTGCACTTACCCCACCTTTTCCAGGAACATTTTTTATCATGTTACTGAATGCACCCAGAGCATTTTCACATTTTGTTTTCAACAAATGCAGCGAAAAAGTACAGTACATTTAAAACGCTAATACAATCAACAGTGTATTCAGTCTTGGTTTCATTCTTCTCAGGTGAACTGTTGTGAACTTTTGTCCAATAATTTCCCCACAAATCTCCAAATTGTTCCCTTCAATTGCTTACAAGGTTATGTAATATGCTTTCCATATTTCTTCTGCAGGAAACATTGACATTTAGCCCGATTCCCACGACTGTAAGGGGTTAAATGGGTATACACAAATGAATCATCATGAGTAAGGAACTAGAAAAACGAAGATGATTTGCAGTATGGCTCAGATAAGATTTGATTGAACCTTTAACTCAGATGAGATGGAGGTCATTACCAAATAAATCCATAGGGACATTTTAGGTGTGCCGCAGAATTGTATATCCCAACAAGTTGGGAATCCATTTGGCTCTGGTTAAAAGTAGTGTGAATTCAGACACAGCCTGGTTCTCCCTGCTGGCTTGGGGGTGGAATGTGCCATTTCAAATGGCACATTCTCTAATTCTCTAACAAAATTTGAGGGAAATAGGGTGAGGGAAAAAGCCTTTTGAGATTCAAAATGCCTGAAATATATTGTAGCCCTGCACAAACCTTCTCATTGATCTCATCTAAAAAAGCAGCAACAACAACAAACAGCATGTGATAATATTTCGGCTTGATGATGCATCTGTTTTCACCCTGCACTGTAGATGGGTGCACAATATATTCAAATACTTTCGTTGTTTTCATGATATTAGAAACAGAGGTGAGGAAAAAGGGAAAGATTTTGTCCAGAGGATTGCCAGTTTGAATTTCACATTGAAATGTACACTGCTGTGTCCTTGAAAAGTAGTAATCCTTCTCGAGTATCCACCCATCAGTATGCTTCTTGGGATTGTAAAAATGTTAAATGTAATCCATGTACAGCCTCATCATAAGGGCTGCTGCTAAACCAATAATGTACTGTAATCTGAGCGAGGATTGCTGCTAGAGCAGTGAGCACATCCCTGGCCCTGTGTTTATCTGGCTGTTTAGCGTCTCAAGGTGACAAATGATTGAGTTCAGACTCTAGTCCTCAGTGACTCATACCATAGGTGCCAGCCATCTGGGCTCGTTGTGTGGGTAGACTGTTAAAGTAAGAGAGGATGCCTTTCTGTTGCTCTCACGCTCTACTTCTCTCTCGCCTCTCTCGCCTCTCTCTCTCCATTTCTCACCTCTCTCTCTCCCTCCCTTTCTCCCTCTCACCTCTCTCTCACACACACACTAACACCCCCCCCCCCCCCCAGTCCCTTGATTATGGGTTTTACTCTCTCGGAAGCATCACTCATCATAACCAAGCACAATCTATTTGGTGCTTTCTCTGTCATGGTCTGACAACCTCAAGCTGTTAAAGGGGAGTCCGGTTATATGAACTCGGAACGCAAATGAAATGACAACCATAGTCTACACAACCCCAGCACTGTACCATAGCCTACACAACTCCTGCACTGTACCATAGCCTACATAACCACAGCACTGTACCATAGCCTACACAACCCCTGCACTGTACCATAGCCTACATAACCACAGCACTGTACCATAGTCTACATAACCACAGCACTGTACCATAGCCTACATAACCACAGCACTGTACCATAGCCTCCATAACCACAGCCCTGTACCATAGCCTACATAACCACAGCACTGTACCATAGCCTCCATAACCACAGCACTGTATCATAGCCTACATAACCCCAGCACTGTACCATAGCCTACATAACCACAGCACTGTACCATAGCGTACATAACCACAGCACTGTACCATAGCCTACATAACCACAGCACTGTACCATAGCCTCCATAACCACAGCACTGTACCATAGCCTACATAACCACAGCACTGTATCATAGCCTACATAACCACAGCACTGTACCATAGCCTACATAACCACAGCACTGTACCATAGCCTCCATAACCACAGCACTGTACCATAGCCTACATAACCACAGCACTGTACCATAG
Organism: Oncorhynchus gorbuscha; assembly: GCF_021184085.1. Lineage (NCBI taxonomy): Eukaryota > Metazoa > Chordata > Actinopteri > Salmoniformes > Salmonidae > Oncorhynchus > Oncorhynchus gorbuscha. Next base: position 17,785,644 of record NC_060196.1, on the reverse strand, counting down.
CCTACATAACCACAGCACTGTACCATAGCCTCCATAACCACAGCACTGTACCATAGCCTCCATAACCTACCATAACCACAGCACTGTACCATAGCCTCCATAACCACAGCACTGTACCATAGCCTACATAACCACAGCACTGTACCATAGCCTCCATAACCACAGCACTGTACCATAGCCTACATAACCACAGCCACATAACCACAGCACTGTACCATAGCCTCCATAACCACAGCACCATAGCCTACATAACCACAGCACTGCCATAACCACACATAACCTACATAACCACAGCACTGTACCATAGCCTACATAACCACAGCACTGTACCATAGCCATAACCACAGCCCTGTACCATACAGCACTGTATCATATACATAACCACAGCACTGTACCATAGCCTACATAACCACAGCACTGTACATACCATAGCCTACATAACCACAGCACTGTACCATAGCCCATAACCATAGCCTACATAACCACAGCCCTGTACATAACCACAGCACCATAGCCTACATAGCCCTGTACCCATAACCACAGCCCTGTACCATAGCCTACATAACCACAGCCTGTACCATACCATAGCCTGCATAACCACAGCCCTGTACCATAGCCTACATAACCCCAGCACTCTACGACTCGGAATTGACAATGTAAAAAGACACCCCTCGTTTGTCTATATTAAACAGTGAGCCTTACAGTTCCTTGACATCTGACGTTTCTGCGGTATTGACCATTCTTTTCTCGCAAATCATATTTTTTGGGGGGGGGGGGGGTCAACCTTGCATGACGACTTCCCGTAGCTTGGTCCCAGACCACAGAAGTTGGCAAGACACCACAAACAGATCCGGGACCAGGTTAGATTTCACCACTTGTGTCTGAGTGGATTTGGAGGTATAGCCTCGGATGTGTCCCTAATGGCATCCTATTCTTACATAGTGAACTACATTTGACCAGGGCCAATAGGATCTACTTTCAAAACAATCTCATGTAAGTGCCCCCCTAGTCTCCTTATTACCGTTGGCTGGTTCAGCGGCACCGAACCCGGGTCCATTACTGTATTAAGTGCCATCCCAGCTCCGATGGCTTTTGCCCCAGATGTATGTGACGTGAAATGCAAAGAGGGACCTTGCCAATGAACCCCTGTCCTGTGTGCTAAGATCACCACTCAGCAAAACAGGGCGTTAAAATAAATATGGATAACCATTTCATATATGTTGATGTAATGAACCTCTAGTATTCCTTGGAGTAACCAGCCATTTTACAAGAGGTAAACATGGACATACCACTAGTTGAAGCTGGTTTGTATATCTTTGGTCGAACCACACAGGCCTTACTGGTGGGGTGTGTGCGTGTTGCATAGTGAGGATGACACAGAATGATGACTCATGACTTTTAGGACTGTGTGAGCATCAACGTTGACAACATTCACTCCAGTGGCGGTCGGTGCCATTTATCATTTTTTGTTGTTGTATAAACATGGCCTTCTTTCTAGTACAGCATATTGGATGACTGCCATTCGAGTTCCATTCACCCGGTTCAATGTAACTTCAAGACGACAGACAGTCACACATTCAATACCGCCTTGCACACTGTTGGCTGCATTTAGCTAACCCAGGGTGCTGTCATTAGTCAAACGGTTGCAAACGAGAGTGTCTATTTGACGAATTCAGGTGTGTTGATCCATTGGAGTTCCGTTTGAGAAACGGTTTTCAACAGAATCGGCACAATTTCATGGCAGCCACATACAAACAGCTTTGTTGTATATATAATCGATTTTCACATCTATCTACTGCTCTCCTCCTCTCACCTTTTCCCCAGGAATATTTTAATCATATTAGTGAATGTATCCGGAGTATTTTCAGATTTTGTTTTCAACAAATGAAGTGGAAAGTCAAATACTTTTAAAACGCACATAAAAACAACAGTTTAGTGTTTGGATTCAGTGTTGTGTCAGGTGAGCTGCTTTGTCTTTAGCTCTGATAGCTTGACCCGAATCGCCAAGCTGTTCCATTTCAATTGCTACCATGCTCATGTTTTTTTTTCTGTCAGAAACATTTCAATTTTAGCCCTATCCATATAGTCCTATCCCCACGAGTGGAAAAGGGTTAACAACACGCTTCCAATATTCATCTGAGATACCGCTGAGGGGCATTCCAGAATTAGTAGCAGCTACTACTGGTATTGGGATTAACTCAACTCTCCATATTCATGAGCGATCCATAGACTGGATTTATATTTTTAGAAGGTCAAACCTCCCAGCTGGTAGCAAAATGTTGTTAAACAGTGGGCATAAACCCCACCCGCTGGCTGGTGCACAAACAAATATTTGTTTATTTTCCACTGTATTGCATGTGTGTCCTGGCGATTCAATGGCATGCCAATTCAGGAGAGCAGGGCAGACCGCTCGAGAAAACAGAAGGCTACTTGGACAAGTGCTGCCCAGGTTGACGAAACTGCTCTGTCGATGCCTGGGCGCGACACCTTGAAGTCTTGAGTGAAAAACAAAAACTTGTAAACAAATGTTCAGGACCGGGTTGGGGTCGATTCCATCTCAATTCGGGAAGCGATCCGACATGTAAATGTCCGTATCGTTTGCATTTCAGTGCAGACCTACTTCCTCAAATGACTGAGTAGAAATGGAATGGAATCCAGCCCTGGTGCAGGATAGGAGTTTCAATGCCGACTCCACATAAGTTACTCACAATAGGTTACGGTGATTTGGGTCGATCGATCATTTTGGTTTGGTGATTGTTGTTTGTTAATAGATGCTGTTGAAGCAAATATTTGACAGGTTCCTGTTGGTATGCTTCAGGAACACATTTAAGCTTGGATACAAGATGTAATCAAGTCCGAAGGTCTGCAATTCTATGTATTTCACCATGCCAATATTGAGGCCTGTGGGTGACAACAGAATCCTATTAGAGCATCATCCAAGATACAAAGAGATCCTCTCCTCACTGTGTCAACAAATGCCATTGCAAAAGTAAACAGAAAGCTGTGTCCGTCCGTCCATCCGTCTGCTTGAAATCCTCACATCAGCATCCATTGGCCTATAAGAAGTGATGACCCTGCAGAAATAGACTGTAGCCCTGAGCAAACGGAGCCGGAGTGAGATGACCTGATGTGAATTACAATTCATGCTCACACCTGCTATATCCCAACTGCTATAACTTCCTTAAGGGGGGGGGTGCAGGGTATAGCTGCCAACAACCAGCTAGTGTGCCATAAATAAAATAATCAGAACTCATCGAAATCGACCCTTTCAAAAGTGTTCTCTTTCTCTGCCTCGCACTCTGCGTGTGTGTGTTTGTGCAATGATTGGGTTACTAACTCTGCCTGTCGGGAAGGAGAGTGAGAAAGGGACGGAGGGGGAGAGAGAGGGAGGGTCTGAGGCAGGAGATGTTACAGTAAAGGTCATCTTCCACCAGATAATATTTGACCTTTCTATTCGTGCTCTGGGGCTTCTCCTGATGCGCCCTGTCACACCGGCTCACGGACGCAGTCTTTCATCAACTGTTTTTTGATAATGACTTCCAATTAAATGTACTTTAATTTATAATGCAGTTAACCCGGCATCTTAAAATTAACCATTAATGAGATTTTCATTTTAGTTCTAATTTGGCGTGTAGCCTTCGAGGCCCGGTTAGTAGCCTGACCTCTCCTTCTCAACGGTGTCCCAAATGGCACCCTATTCCCTATTTAGGACACTACTTTAATAGTGCTCAGAACTCTAATGGGCTACTAAACTGTCTAGCTTGTACCCATTTGTATGTGTGTTACATAGTGTGTGTGTGTCTCCCCCATGCAAGGGCCTCATTACTAGGCTAGTGGGACAAGTGGATGGTAAAACACCCCATTACACAAAGCTGAAAGGTAGGCTACTTTAGATAAAGGTAGTAATTGTATATTTTTTTCTATCCAGAAGCTTCAGTGAGAAAAATTGTGATGAAGGCATCCAAGTGTTGCCATTTCTTGTCAAATTCAATACACACACTTTAACCTTCTGAAACTTTAAAGAGCGCCTATTTTTACAAACAAAAATGTCGAGGGTAGATCACCTTTAATATTGCAGATAGATTGTAACTTCCATCAATGTAATTGTCTGCATCATTTCCAATCCCCCATATACTTTTTGGCATATATATATTTTTTAAATATATTTTCCTTTATTATTTCCCCCTAACCCTTCCACCCCTCCCCTTATTGGAGTAAACTAATGGACCAAAAACAAGCTACATATGGACAGTACCAAAATGATCTAATGACTCTGTCTCTTCGCAGCAAAATCTGCAGAGCTGGGATGGCTGTATCCCCCATATCTATAACATTCTGTTGGTGGCAAGAATTTTGTATGATCATTTTGATTGGAAAATTATACGTTTTGAATCCGGCATTGTTCATGGACCATGTGTCATGGAATCGGTACATCTAAAATCTCTTCTCAACTATTTGGCAATCTATAGACGAGTGTATATTTTACAGGTTTGTCATGTTCGTCTCAATGAAATGACATCAGTTTTGCGATCAAGACCTGGATTCGACAGAACCCTTCATTTCTTTAGGCAGTCTCTAGTGGAGACATTGATCTGTAATGCATGCATGCAGCAGGATACTAACACATCATGGACCAGTGGGACTAGGGAGAACTACTTTATACTGGTCACACGTACATAATATAATTCCATTCATTTAGTGTTCATGAGCTGACAAGATGGCTTGACAAGATCAACTCACATGCGTTGCATCCATTAAGGTGATGTGCAGGTCAGGGGTGTCCCCTTCCAATCACCGTTCAATTGCCTCCACGTGTCCGCCTCCTACCACCTTCTACAGCTGCCCATGCTGACCTTCCACCTTTGACCCCAAGACACCACGACCTGGCACTTAGTGACTGAAATGGAACTCAGCTCCTTCTTAAATAGCTGTTTTCACCCCCAGATCACTGGGCTCTATTAAAGGCCCAGGGGTTAAATGGTTCAGATCGCCCGTAATGTAGGTTAGTGCCCTTAGTGGTTTTGCTGTAAAGCTGCAGGTCTCCAAGGACACACTCATACTACCACCGCTGCTGTACACATCTCTCTCTTTCTCCCCCTCTTTTATTTCTCTCCCTCTCTATTCCTCTTTTCTCTTTATTAATCCCTCTCTCCTTTTCTCTGTCTCTCACTCTTTCCATCGATTCCCCACTTTCTCTCTCGCTCTGTCTCTCTCTCTCTCTCTCTCTCTCTCTCTCTCTCTCTCTCTCTCTCTCTCTCTCTCTCTCTCTCTCTCTCTCTCTCTTCTCTCTCCCCCTTCTCTCTCTCCCCCTCTTTCTCTCTGTCTCCCTCTCTCTCTCTGTTTATTTCTCTCCCTCTTCCTCATCTTCCTTCCTCTCTTTGCCTGGGATTCACTAACGCTGGAACAAATATTTGCATAGGGAAAAGGAAAATCCACAAGAACGCAGATACCTGTCGTTTTACGCTTGGGCACCAATTTGTTTTGCTTAGCAAAATAGAAACACTAGGCCATCATTACTAGATAATAAAGATATGTAGAGTAGGCTGATTATTAAATCATCTCCAGGATCAGCATTTTCCCCATCATTAACTGTGGACTTAGCGAGATGATGTTGCATGCAAACGTTTGTCTATTAGCTACCACGTTGTAACAACACGAAGGGCCCGTGCGCACCTGCACAGATATTCCGTGACTGTGTGAGAGCAAAGTCTTGCATTGCCCCAAAGGGTATCCAATCAACTTGACACAACTTGTGGAAAGCATTGGAGTCAACATGGTCCAGCTTCCCTGTGGAACGCTTTTCGACACCTTGTAGAGTCTATGCCCCAATGAGCCGAGGCTGTTCTGAGGGCTCAGTATTAGGATGTTTTGTACACTGAGTGATGGTATACTATAAGTATATTATCTCTAAACTCAGCATTCACAGATTTCCTTCCAGATTTACCATGCCAGGTATCGAGCGAATCAGAAAAAGACTGTCTCCTGACGAGAGGGGACCTTCACACTGTCCCTCAACCATAAAAAAAGGTGAAATATGAGCGCATTAAAACACTGCACTTAATCCGTCCGTTCAAATTAGCCCCATTCATCTTCATTAATTCACTACATTATATTTCTTCACTCAATTACATGTGCTACAAAAGCATAATTGCCCAGAAGCATGCCCGTTGTGATCCTTCATCTCCACCCGGATTGCTAGTGCATCTTCTTCCGTAATTACCCAAGGTGTACTCGCCGGGGACGGTGTTGACGAGAAAGATGATGCCCGAATTTAAAAAAAGATCACTCATTGCAGATAGGACAGTAATTTCCCAGCCGTTCAGGGAATGCCAACAGGAATTAGAATGGGTTTTCCTCTCCCTGAGAAACGTTGTAACACAGTTGACATTAGCCAGGCTTGATCTTTTTATCAAGAGGGTAATTATTGCGGTGTGTGCTTGCTGAGAAAGCTTGATTCCGTTTGGCACAGCACTTTAGTCACAACTGTCCTTTAACTTGTCATCATCATTACCGTCGCCAACACCGTCATCATCCTTACCGTCACCAACACTACCATCACTATTACCCGCCTCTCTCCTCATTTCAGTCATTTAATTGATATTCACGGCACAGCACACGAGTCATGTAATATCGAATCCAACGTTCCCAGTCCATTTACTTTGAGACAACAAAGAGGTGCACACGGTCTGTTCCCCACGGGGACGGACAGTGCTATAGGCTTCGTCCCTAATGGCACCCTATTACCTATTCAGTTCACTACTTCTGACCAGGGACCACTGTATAGGGAATAAAGTGCCATTGGGAACTCAGCAATACAGCACTGCATGAGCCTACTTCACATGCGCAGTCTATGAAATAGGTAGGGGATATGAAATCACAGAGCGCATTCAAAGTGGACCAAGTACAGCTTGCGCTCTATAATTATCCCTGAATAAGTTATAACACCATTTTTTTTTTAAATTGAGTTTCTGTTTCTATGCAACAGGATTGGCTTGCACAAAATAGTTCTGCTCTAAAGCCTAGCCCAGTGCACAGAGAGTCGTTGAGTATGTTGTTCAGCGCAGATGAATTAGAGTACGTTATACATGAGTGCTTAATGGTAAGAACATTGCATTGTATTCGTATTGGTTTGTATACAAGTAGAGAAGACTTTCAGCCTGTAAAGCAGGGAGTTGTTTTATGTTTACACAGTGCGAATGGGAGCCGATGCCTCGGATTGAGGATATGGCCCTGTGACAGACTAGCGTCCTTGTACTAGTACTTAAAGGGAAAATCCAGACCAAACATTTCGGGTCTGTATCAAGAGTGGACGAATGAAAAGAATAGCAAAATAGTTTTTGAGTGGATTATCCCTTTAAAGACAACTATTGCCTTCCAATCCTTGACATTCTGACGATGCAAAGAATGACAATGTCGCTGTATTCACTTGTTTATCCTTAGAATTGTAGTGAATTATATTTCAATGGTTAAACAGACCGACCACACACAACGTTTCCCTTGGGCTGTTTGGGTAAACAAGTTACTCTCCACCCCAAGTTGTTTCATTTTCAACTCTTGTAAAGAATGGAGAAAGAAGAGGAAGTTGAATTTGAGAGACCTCTCCCTGTCACATTTCCCCCTTTTTAACTTTCATACACAGATCAAGTCGGCTACTGCGACATTCAGCTCGGCTGTCTGTTTCGACATTCCCGCAATGTGGAAACCATCAATCTCCCTAGGCCTCTTAATTGCCTGTCAATCTACATCACGCTTGCTTTGGAACGACAGGACAATGTCAGAGCATAACCCATATGCACCGTACACGGGCCTCTCCGCCTCCCCCGCCAACGGAAAATTAAAAATCAATTAATTCATTGGTCTTGGTTAACCTTGCTGACGTTTGATTAATATTCTCATCAATAGCAATAAAAAAAGTGTCCTTGAGCAAGCTCAGAACAGAACCCTGAACTGATGATGGTCTCCTGGGGAACCATGGCTCGATTTCATTGACAGACAGCGGATGGAGCCAATAACAGTAGCTCAAATGACCCCTCCTTTCCAAATGACCCCTCCCCAATTTGATTGGATGGACTAGTAGTGCGCTACTTTTGACCAGAGCCCATCAAAGTAGTACACTATTATAGGGAATTAGGGTGCCATTTGGGTCGTAGTCATGTATATGTACAGTATATTACAAACAGTGGAGTTATTATAAGGCAATCAAACCGGCAAGACATCAGCACAGAGACAAAGTGGTGTCGCTATTCAACTGCTCAGACACGAGTCATTAAAACTCATTTTTCAACGACTCCGCAAATGTCTTGTTAACAAACTATAGTTTTGGTAAGTCGGTTAGGACATCTACTTTATGCACGACACAAGTCATTTTTCCAACAATTGTTTACAGACAGATTATTTCACTTACAATTCCAGTTGGTCAGAAGTTTACTTAAACTAAGTTGACTGTGCCTTTAAACAGCATGGCAAATTCCAGAAAATGATGTCATGGCTTTCCAAACGCCTGAAGGTACCATGTTCATCTGTACAAACAATAGTAAGCAAGTATAAACACCATGGGAGCACGCAGCCGCCATACAGCTCAGGAAGGAGATGCGTTCTGTCTCCTAGACATGAACGTACTTTGGTGCGAAAAGTGCAAATCAATCCCAGAACAACAGCAAAGGACCTTGTGAAGATGCTGGAGGAAACAGGTACAAAAGTATCTTTATCCACAGCCATACGTAGAATGTATGCACACATGACTGTAAGTCGCTTTGGATAAAAGCGTCTGCTAAATGGCATATATTATTATTATATTATAAAACGAGTCCTACATTGACAACCTGAAAAGCCGCTCAGCAAGGAAGAAGCCACTGCTCCAAAACCGCCAGAGAAATGCCAAACTGCAGTTTACACAGCAACTGCACATAGGAACAAAGATCGTACTTTTTTTTTGTCCGCTGGTCTGACGAAACAAAAATATAACTGTTTGGCCATAATGACCATTGTTATGTTTGGAGGAAAAAGGAGGAAGCTTGCAAGCCGAAGAACACCATCCCACCTGTGATGCACGGGGTTGGCAACATCATGTTTTGGGGGTGCATTGCTGCAGGAGTGACTGGTGCACTTCACAAAATAGATGGCATCATGAGGACGGAAAATTACGTGGATATATTGAAGTAACATCTCAAGACATCAGTCAGGAAGTTAACGCTTGGTCGCAATGGGTCTTCCAAATGGATAATGACCCCAAGCTTACTTCCAAAGTTGTAGCAAAATGGCTTAAGGACAAGAACATCAAGGTATTGGAGTGGCCATCACAAAGCCCTGACCTCAATTCTATAGAAAAAACAGAAAAAATGTGTGCGAGCAAGGAGGCCTACAAACCTGACTCAGTTACACCAGCTCCGTCAGGAGGAATGGGCCAAAATTCACCCAACCTATTGTGGAAAGCTTGTGGAAGGCTACCCGAAACGTTTGACCCAAATTAAACAATTTAAAGGCAATGCTGCCAAATACTAATTGAGTGTATGTAAATTTCTGACCACTGGGAATGTGATGAAAGAAATAAAAGCTGAAATAAATAATTCTCTTTACTACTATTCTGACATTTCACATTCTTAAAATAAATTGGTTATCCTAACTTACCTAAAATAGGGAGTTTTTACTAGGATTAATGTCAGGAATTGTGAAAAACTGAGTTTAAATGAATTTGGCCAAGGTGTATGTAAACTTCCGACTTCAACTGTGTATGTATATGTAAAAATATGACAAATATATATGCAATTTAGAAGACACTTTTAGATAAAGTGAGTTACAGTCGTGTGTATACATTTCATGGAGTTGCAAGGGCCACGCTTTCCCCAGCCCAGCCCAAGTGACACAAGCGTGCCCCAATTTTCTTTCATATATTTCAACCCCTCTCTCACTCAGAGCTCCAAGAACATTTCAACCTCCCGCTTAGCTCACATCTCAAATCCTGTAACCTTAATCAAGCCAATAACTTAATGCTTTGATGAAGCGCAGAGCGCGGCACAATTAGAATTTGCTGAGGTGGGCCACATTTCGAACCGAGGTGAGGACGGCAATTCCGGGCAGCCCAAACTACCAGCCATCAATCACGCAGGCGGAGATTGAAATGTTTGATGTTCCAACCACCGTCGAAAACTGCCCGACGACAGTTATAAGTGAAGGGCATGAGGCGATGTCTCTGTATTTAATTGGTCAGCCTGCTTGTGAAGTAGACGTAGTACAGTATTGTGTCGTATACTCTGTGAAACATTGCGTTTCGGGTTTAGTGTAGCTCCTTATTGATTGGCTGTAAAAGGGAAAATGTGTTTCTTTGAGTGCCTCGATATACACTCAACGGCGGCTCCGTTTTTTTTATTTTTTTATGTTTACATGGTGCGAACGGCTCACGTCGCTTTTGGAACGAGTAGCACTGGTGTCATCCGTAACTGTTGTATCAATCATAGAGGTTAGGATATTACAACAAAATAGTTATAACATTTATTTAACAAGCCCTCGAAAACAGCACACAGTTGTCATTGGTTTTAGTGGAGCCGGGGGTCTTCTTGCCCCCCAGCAGGCAAATCAAACACTCTACACCTTATTGTGATTTTTTTTAACAACCTATATGTGTCTATTAAAGTATACATAGAGACCCAGTTTAACTTGTTACAAAGCTGTTCCACCATACATACCTTTCCTACAGAAAGAAGAGGGCGGTAGTCCTATAAATAACACCATGCAAATGTAACAGAGTGGAATTAACCATCCCAACCTGGACAATGGCCGATGCTAATGCGCACACACCCCGCTAACTAGTCAGTGATTAAATGTATCTGCTACATTAAGTGCTCGCCATGGACCCGCCGCAAGTGCCAATTCATGCCCTATCATCGTCTTATGACCGATTTACATTGTGATCTTCTAAAGACAGATTCAAAAGATGTTGCAACAAACAGCACCGCAGATATTGAGATAAGAGCGATGCAAGACTTTGCTCTCACACAGCCACAGAGCATCTGCGCATCTGCACACTTGTGCTTTGTGTTGTTACATCGTGACCAAAACGCACCTCGCTGAGTCTCCTGTTAATGAGGAGGAAAATGCTGACCTTGGAGATGATTTAATAATCAGCCCACCCCTATGTATCTTTATGATCTAGTAATGATGGCCTAGTGTTTCTATTTTGGTCAGCAAATCAAATCGGTATCCAAACATCTAAAAAGGCAGGTATCGGCGTTCTTGCAGATATGTTATAGGATTACTAGTGGCTATGTTGAGAGAGAGAGAGAGAGAGAGAGAGAGAGAGAGAGAGAGAGAGAGAGAGAGAGAGAGAGAGAGAGAGAGAGAGAGAGAGAGAGAGAGAGAGAGAGAGAGAGAGAGAGAGAGAGAGAGAGAGAGAGAGAGAGAGAGAGAGAGAGAGAGAGAGAGAGAGAGAGAGAGAGAGAGAGAGAGAGAGAGAGAGAGAGAGACTCCTCCACTCCCAGACCCCACCATCCTTTTTATCCTCCCATTTCCCATTGCAGCCATTTTCTCCCTGCAATTAATTCCTCAGCTTCACCTCTCCCTGGCTTCGTCCCAATTGGAACCCCATTCCGTACATTGTGCACTACCGTTAACCACATGGCTCTGTTCAAATGCAGTGCACTATGTAGGGATTAGGGTGCCATTTGGGATGCATTGTCTCTCGCCATCTCCACGGACTCTGCATGCGGTACCGCCTGATTAAAAGGAGAACTGTTTCCAACAATAATTTCTTCCTCCTTTTCAATTAAACAATCCCATTGCTCTTTAAATTTTGCCATGATTTGACAATTAATAAAGTTCTTCAATCAATCTTGTGAAAATGCTGCTTCTCGGGGAAAGGTCTGATGATCAAATCAAATTTATTTATTAAGCCCTTCGTACATCAGCTGATATCTCAAAGTGCTGTACAGAAACCCGGCCTAAAAACCCAAACGGCAAGCAATGCAGGTGTAGGAGCACAGTGGCTAGGAAAAACTCCCTAGAAAGGCCAAAACCTAGGAAGAAACCTAGAGAGGAACCAGGCTATGAGGGGTGGCCAGTCCTCTTCTGGCTGTGCCTGTTGGAGATTATAATAAATGACCAGCATGGTCAAATAATAATAATCACAGTAGTTGTTGAGGGTGCAGCAAGTCAGCACCTCAGGAGTAAATGTCAGTTGGCTTTTCATAGCCAATCATTACGAGTATCTCTACCACTCCTGCTGTCTCTAGAGAGTTGAAAACAGCAGGTCTGGGACAGGTAGCACGTCTGGTGAACAGGTCAGGATTCCATAGCCGCAGGCAGAACAGTTGAAACTGGAGCAGCAGCACAGCCAGGTGGACTGGGGACAGCAAGGAGTCATCATGTCAGGTAGTCCTGAGGCAAGGTACTAGGGCTCAGGTCCTGAGAGAGAGAGAGGAGAGAGAGAGAGAGAGAGCCCCGACACATAAACTACTACAGCATAAATACTGGAGGAAGAGACAGGAGGGGTCAGGAGAAACTGTGGCCCCATCTGATGATACCCCCGGACAGGGCCAAACAGGAAAGATATAACCCCACCCACTTTGCCAAAGCACAGCCCCCACTCCACTAGAGGGATATCTTCAACCACCAAGGGGAGGGGGGCGCCAACCCAGACAGGAAGATCACGTCAGTGACGCACCCCTCCTAGGGACGGCATGAAAGAGCACCAGTAAGCCAGTGACACAGCCCCTGTAATAGGGTTAGAGGCAGAGAATCCCAGTGGAGAGAGGGGAACCGGAGAGGCAGAGACAGCAAGAGAGGTTCGTTGCTTCAGAGCCTTTCTGTTCACGTTCACACTCCTGGGCCAGACTACACTCAATCATATGACCCACTGAAGAGATGAGTCTTCAGTAAGACTTAAAGGTTGAGACGGAGTCTGCGTCTCTCACATGGGTAGGCAGACCGTTCCATAAAAATGGAGCTCTATAGGAGAAAGCCCTGCCTCCAGCTGTTTGCTTAGAAATTCTAGGGATAATTAGGAGGCCTGCGTCTTGTAACCGTAGCGTACGTGTAGGTACTGTATGTACTGCAGGACCAAATCAGAAAGATAAGTAGGAGCAAGCCCATGTAATGCTTTGTAGGTTAGCAGTAAACTCTTGAAATCAGCCCTTGCCTTAACAGGAAACCAGTGTAGGGAGGCTAGCACTGGAGTAATATGATATTTTTTTTGGTTCTAGTCAGGATTCCAGCAGCCGTATTTAGCACTTTAGCACTGTAGTTTATTTAGTGCTTTATCCGAGTAGCCGGAAAGTAGAGCATTGCAGTAGTCTAACCTAGAAGTAACAAAAGCATGGATACAGTTTTCTGCTTCATTTTTGGATGATGCAATGTTACGTAGATGGGAAAAAGCTGTCCTTGAAACAGTCTTGATATGTTCGCCAAAAGAGAGATCAGGGTCCAGAGTAACACAGAGGTCCTTCACAGTTTTATTTGAGACAACTGTACAACCAACAAGATGAATTGTCAGATTCAGCAGAAGATCTCTTTGTTTCTTGGGACCTAGAACAAGCATCTCTGTTTTATCCGAGTTTAAAAGTAGAAAGTTTGCAGCCATCCACTTCCTTATGTCTGAAACACATGCTTCTAGCAAGAGCAATTTTGCGGCTTCACCATGTTTCATTCAAATATACAGCTGTGTGTCATCCGTATAGCAGTGAAAGTTAACATTATGTTTTCGAATGACATCCCAAAGAGGTAAAATATATAGTGAAAACAATATTGGTCCTAAAACGGAACCTTGAGGAACACCGAAATTTACAGTTGATTTGTCAGAGGACAAACCATTCACAGAGACAAACTGATATCTTTCCAACAGATAAGATCTAAACCAGGCCAGAACTTGTCCGTGTAGACCAATTTGGGTTTCCAATCTCCCCAAAAGAATGTGGTGATCGATGGTATCAAAAGCAGCACTAAGGTCTAGGAGCACGAGGACAGATGGAGAGCCTCGGTCTGATACCATTAAAAGGTCATTTACCACCTTCACAAGTGCAATCTCAGTGCTATGATGGGGTCTAAAACCAGACTGAAGCATTTTGTATGCATTGTTTCTCTTCAGGAAGGCAGTGAGTTGCTGCGCAACAGCTGTTTCTAAAATTTTTGAGAGGAATGGAAGATTCGATATATATGCCGATTAGTTTTCTTAAATTTTCTGGGTCAAGGTTTGGCTTTTTCAAGAGAGGTTTTATTACTGCCACTTTTAGTGAGTTTGAGAGCTGTTAATTATGTTCAACATAGGAGGGCCAAGCACAGGAAGCAGCTCTTTCAGTAGTTTAGTTGGAATAGGATCCAGTATGCAGCTTGAAGGTTTAGAGGCCATGATTATTTTCATCATTGTGTCAAGAGATATAGTACTAAAACACTTGAGTGTCTCTCTTTATCCTAGGTCCTGGCAGAGATGTGCAGACTCAGGACAACTGAGCTTTGGAGGAATACGCAGATTTAAAGAGGAGTCCGTAATTTGCTTTCTAATGATCATGATCTTTTCCTCAAAGAAGTTAATGAATTTATTACTGCTGAAGTGAAGCCATCCTCACTTGGGGAATAATGATTTTTAGTTAGCTTTGCGACCGTTTCAAAAATGCATGTTGGATTGTTCTTATTTTCCTCAATTAAGTTGGATAAATGATGATATTTCCTTCAAAATGTTTATTTATATAGCTACACAAATGCATTTGTCTTCTGGTGTGAAGAAGGAAGTATTCATTTCAGGTTCGTCTCTCTTAGCTGAGGATGGTAGAGGTTACAAAGGCAGTTAGAATCTCAGGTCGGACGATAAAAATCTGTGGGGAGTTTAGTATCCTAGATGCCATCTCCTGTCTGTTATGTCCTTGAGCAAGGCACTTAAATGCTCCAGGGAGGCTGACCCTGTGGCGGATCCTGGGCTTTTAACCGCTCCAGGTGGTGTACCTTCTGGTTATGGCTTGAAAAAGACACATTTACATTTTCCGTTCACAGAAAAGGAACAATGAAGTTTTGTTCTACTAGAAGCAGAGGTGCACGCTGCACTCAGCACCTTTCTTATGTCTGTCAATTCAGACGTTTCTTTGTCTGACTTTCATCATGTGCACTTTAAACAGAATGGGCTTTATGGCAGAGAGATGACAATGGATTCTATATCCTGTATGTCAATGGAATTAAATGCTTTTCAAAGCACTGTGGCAGCAAATGTGGGATGGCATAAAATGTGAATTACAGAATATCTTCAAAACATCCCTCTACAGAGACAGAACTGTTTCTATAATGAAAGGCAGGGGTTCAAATAGCTACCCAAACTAGCTGCTAGGTTTCACTATCTGTCACTTTATCCCTACCTGTATGTCAATTACCTCATACCCCTGCACATTGACTCGGTACTGGAACCCCTTGTATAGCCAATGGTGATAGACGATGGTGACAGGTGTGCGGGATAATCAGCAGCCTGATGACGTAGAGGCCGGAGAGGGAGTATACGTGACAATACTTGTATTACTAAGTGTTTTACTTTCTATTCTTTCTCTATTCGCTTTCTCTCTACATTGTTGGGAAGAGTCCGTAGGTAGCATTTCACTGTTAGTCCACACCTGTTGTTTGATTTACAGTAAGTCAGATCGTATTTGTTTCTTTCAGATACTTTGAGCCTGCGTGGAGTGCCAGATGTACGGGGTTTAAACTTGTGAGGCTATTCCTTTGGTTCCAGTGTGCGAGACAATCTCAATGAAGCTCAGCTAAGTATTTGAAAGAAAACGAATACTAGTAGGTTCGAGTGTGATTTTCGTAGAACTGTCCCAAAATGTGGGTGCTCTCTCAATCAGATATTTATCAGGCCTTTCTAAGGCGTCAAAACTCAATTTCCCTCTAACTTGACCCTTGACGTTAGGTCACAATATTGTGGAAGGTTATGGTGGTGGTTCGAAGCAGGAAATACATCAAAATACTCTGAATCACAATGATACCTCTCAGAGATCAGGTCTAGTTGCTTAATGGCCTTGCACAAATGAGAACGTGGGTTGAAGTGGGCAGCAGCTCCAATGAGGAAATGATTTCCGCAAAACCTATGCAATCTAGATGAGACAACAGCCCTAAAAGGTCAGCTCAGCATTAGGACCTAAATGGGCCTCTCACAAAATACATGGCTAACATAATGGTGATACCACCCCTATGTTCTTGATTGCCCTCACGCAACCCACAGAGATGCATGTATGATCCACAGCCCTTTCACTGTCTAATCAGACTGTCCATTCCAAGTTGACCTGGACAATTACGACCCCTTGTCTCCGTCCAAGGCCACCACTACGCTAACAATCCCCTTTCTGAACCTCAAAAAAAAAAACGAAAGACAAACCTTGGGTGCACGAGTACGATCTTGAAGTCATAGTGCATAATGGTATTCCTTTTAGAGCGGAGACCAGAGAAAGCGAGAAAGACCTGAGACAGAGAGGGAGAGAGGGAGAGAGAGAGAGAGAGAGAGAGAGAGAGAGAGAGAGAGAGAGAGAGAGAGAGAGAGACGGAGAGAGAGAGACGGAGAGAGAGAGGAGAGAGAGAGAGAGAGAGAGAGAGAGAGAGAGAGAGAGAGAGGAGAGAGAGAGAGAGAGAGAGAGAGAGAGAGAGAGAGAGAGAGAGAGAGAGAGAGAGAGAGAGAGAGAGGGAGAGAGAGAGAGAGAGAGAGAGAGAGAGAGAGAGAGAGAGAGAGAGAGAGAGAGACGGAGAGAGAGAGACGGAGAGAGAGAGAGAGAGAGAGAGAGAGAGAGAGAGAGAGAGAGAGAGAGAGACGGAGAGAGAGAGAGGGAGAGAGAGAGAGAGAGAGAGAGAGAGAGAGAGAGAGAGAGAGAGAGAGAGAGAGAGAGAGAGAGAGAGAGAGAGAGAGAGAGAGAGAGACGGAGACGGAGAGAGAGAGAGGGAGAGAGAGAGAGAGAGAGAGAGAGAGAGAGACGGAGAGAGAGAGACGGAGAGAGAGAGAGGGAGAGAGAGAGAGAGAGAGAGAGAGAGAGAGACGGTACTGAAAATAACAGAAAACATCTGAGTGACACACAAAACCCTAACAAGGTGCCGTGGACAATAGTTGCTAACAATACTAACAATGCACAGGGAAGAACTCTAGAGACTATGAATAGAGCAGAGGTTAACACGCGGCCATCCAGACCGCCAATGACACAGGCCTTGTGCCCAGATTGTCACACGGGCGCCAGGCCATGAACATGGCAGTGAAAAAAGTCTGAATCATTTCCATATAAAAGAGGTGACTTCTGGACATAAAATGAGCAGGTGGCTTGATAAGTGGGCGTCTGGCCCTTTATAGCTACTGAAGGCAAGGCGGGTAAAACACCGTTATCCCCTTCTCTCTAAAAGTTGTCTGCAGCAGCTTGATAAGGTCAGGTTTCAAGCTATGCTCCGAGGTCAGCTTGTGCACTTTACTTAGGATCTTAATGCGTTTGTCACTTCGGGGATGGCCCTGATTAGCACAACCATGCGTCATGTTGTTCTTTTACTTTGACGGTTTTTAATATTTTTAAATGGATAGCTACATTTCTTTATATATATATAAAATCTTTTTTCATGTGTGACAGATTATCTTTGGGATTTGGAATAAGAGAACAAGTCCTGACTTTATTTGTCCCCTCATTTTAGACCCCACCCCAGAAAACCACCATCCTACCAAATAACCGCACCACACCTCGACGCAAGTGACATTGTGTGCCAACAACGGGGATTGATCTCTCCTCCACCTACTCTCATCTATTGTGTGTTACACAATAAGTGCTGTAAGAATCAGTAAGATCTCTTGGGCTGTGGAGATCTGAATGGCCTCTTTGAACTCTGTTCTCACTCTCGTCTCATTGTTGTCAATAGTGAGTCATACCGAGGAATATCTGAGAATCAGTGAGATTTCTCTGGCTGTTGGCCTCTTGAACTCTCTTCTTGTCAAGTGGAGCCAGAGAGATGAGAGAAGCTGATTGTGACTCAGCAGATCAAGAGCCAATCAGAGATAATGACTCATTGCTCCAACACTAGCCCAGAGCCTTATATTTAGTGAGTTTTGTAAATGCTGAATATGTTCCAATTCTAGACATTCAGTTACCTTTCGTTGTTTACATTTTCCGCATGTAACTCATTGTCTTTCGTCAAACGGAGTCATTCTAACGCGCCACGTGCTAACATGGCTGCCATAGAATGTTGTAGTGTTAAGTTAATGCATCATAATGCAGAAACTTTGATGTACCAACTCTCTCAATACATGGCTCAGCACTAGCGCATTCAATTCAATAAGCTTTATTGTTTGTCAAATGTACTTACGACAGAATTGCCCTTGACATGTGGACCATACATGACACATTTTAAAAACAATAACAAGCTTTATTGCTTGTTAAATTTGCATAATATTCTGACAGAATATTTTCCTTGACACGTGACGTGGCTCACATACATACACACATACATACAGTATATGACACATGTAAACAATAACAACACTGACATTCACATTTCCTCACAGAGTGCAACCCCCCCCCCCACACGAGTAGTGCTTTATGAAACCACACATTAGCGGTACTTTGGATTGAGATGTTGCCTTGTGATAGCTTCACCTACATTATAGTATGATAAAGAAATTATGATGACGCGGTTATTAGGTTAATAACTAGTCTGCTATTCACTCTTTATTGGTCATATGACACACACCTTTGCAATGGGATTCACGCACGCACACACACACACACACACACACACACACACACACACACACACACACACACACACACACACACACACACACACACACACACACACACACACACACACACACACACACACACACACACACACACACACACACACACACACACACACACAGACCCTTAATTGTGCAAGAGAGCATGTCATCATTCCCTTTTTTCTGATGTCAGTCTGCCTGATAGCAGTGAGCTTACAAGGTGCTAAGCACCTGGATGCCTTCAGGGAGAGACTGAAAAACCCCTACCTGGCTTTGGAGGGGCTTGGGTCATAATTGGTTACATGGCTGGTTGGAGAAACGGATAGAGAGCCTCAGAGCATATTAAAGAAGCACTAAGCCTACAGCAATGACAGATGCATGCTTTAGCATTGCGAGGGAAATGTAAAAGTGTGATGAATGATTTCTGCCTGTCAATTCTGTGGCATACTTCCTTCTGGGGAAAATGTGGAGTCTTGATGATGATGATGCAGTAGGATATAAAGGACCATGATATTCAATAAAATGGGTTACGGATTTCCCGGACAAGACTGGAAATACATTGATTCTGGGCTGTTTGGAAGTTGTTTTAATAGCAAAGTTGAGTTTCACTCATGTTTCATGTTTTTCATGGTACTGTAAGAATAACATTTGAGGTGGAACCCCAGCCATGTGAGGTTAATCTTGAATTGCCTTGTGCGCCAGCAATAGCAAACCAAGTATGTAGCTTGCTACCAATAAGGCTAATGTAGCTGGCTTTCACACAGTAACAGTTTGGCTTTTTAAACATGCTTTGTCTTCAATGGTCTTCAGTGGTTGTAGAACTACAGTCATAGGCTGCATGTGAAATGGAACCCTATTTACTATTGTATTGTCACGCCCTGACCATAGAGAGCCTTTTTATTCTCTAATTTGGTTTAGTCAGGGTGTGACTAGGGTGGGTAAATCTAGTTTGTTTATTTCTATGTTGGCCTGGTATGGTTCCCAATCAGAGGCAGCTGTTTCTCGTTGTCTCTGATTGGGGATCATATTTAGGCAGCCATTTCCCCACTGTGTTTTGTGGGATCTTGTTTTGAGTCAGTGCATGTTGCACCTCAGTACTGCACGTCGTTGTTGGTTTCTTGTTTTGTTTGAAGTTTCACATTATAAATATGTGGAACACCAATCACGCTGCGTCTTGGTCCATCTCTACACACGATCGTGATAGAAGATCCCACCACACCAGGACCGAGCAGTGTGCCCATGAGGAGAAGATCCCACCACACCAGGACCGAGCAGCGTGCCCAGGAGGAGAAGATCCCACCACACCAGGACCGAGCAGCGTGCCCAGGAGGAGAAGATCCCACCACACCAGGACCGAGCAGCGTGCCCAGGAGGAGATGGCATCCTGGGCTTGGGAGGAGATCGAGGAGAAAATATCCTGGACTTCTTGGCAGGACATGAAAGCCTGCCGTGGAAGCAGACGCAAGGAGAGAAGGGAGGACAGCGACGACGCCAGCGTTTGCGGCCACAAGGAAAGCTCAAAAAACAGCCCAAATTAGTTTTCGGGGGCGGGGGCACACGGGGTGGTCGGCGGAGCTGAGGAATGGGCCAGAGACCGTCAGGGAGTCAAAGGAGGAACTTGACAAAAATCCCGGAGAGAGGTGGTAGCGATGAGAGTGCTGCAGAGCAGCCGTGCTGAGGAGCGTGTCACCAGTCCGGTGTCATCTGCACCAGTTTCAAGCATCTGGCCTCCAGTGCGACTCCCCAGTCTGGTACATCCTGTGTCTCCTCCACGCACTCGCACTGAGGTGTGTGTCACCAGTCCGGTACAATTTGTGCTGCCTCTAGGCACCAGGCTTCCAGTGCACCTCCCCAGTCCGGTACGTCCTGTGCCTGCCTCCCGCACTCGCCCTGAAGTGACAGACCATACAAACGCTCCACACCGCGTGGCCGCTGCCACCCTAATCTGGTGGTCCCAGCGCGCACGACCCACGTGGAGTTCCAGGTCTCCGGTAGCCTCTGGAACTGCCGATCTGCAGCCAACAAGGCAGAGTTCATCTCAGCCTATGCCTCCCTCCAGTCCCTCGACTTCTTGGCACTGACAGAAACATGGATCACCACAGATAACACTGCTAATCCTACTGCTCTCTCTTCGTCCGCCCACGTGTTCTCGCACACCCCGAGAGCTTCTGGTCAGCGGGGTGGTGGCATAGGGATCCTTATCTCTCCCATGTGGTCATTCTCTCTTTCTCCCCTTACCCATCTGTCTATCGCCTCCTTTGAATTTCATGCTGTCACAGTTACCAGCCCTTTCAAGCTTAACATCCTTATCATTTATCGCCCTCCAGGTCCCCTCGGAGAGTTCATCAATGAGCTTGATGCCTTGATAAGCTCCTTTCCTGAGGACGGCTCACCTCTCACAGTTCTGGGCGACTTTAACCTCCCCACGTCTACCTTTGACTCATTCCTCTCTGCCTCCTTCTTTCCACTCCTCTCCTCTTTTGACCTCACCCTCTCACCTTCCCCCTACTCACAAGGCAGGCAATACGCTCGACCTCATCTTTACTAGATGCTGTTCTTCCACTAACCTCATTGCAACTCCCCTCCAAGTCTCCGACCACTACCTTGTATCCTTTTCCCTCTCGCTCTCATCCAACACTTCCCACACTGCCCCTACTCGGATGGTATCGCGCCGTCCCAACCTTCGCTCTCTCTCCCCCGCTACTCTTTCCTCTTCCATCCTATCATCTCTTCCCTCTGCTCAAACCTTCTCCAACCTATCTCCTGATTCTGCCTCCTCAACCCTCCTCTCCTCCCTTTCTGCATCCTTTGACTCTCTATGTCCCCTATCTTCCAGGCCGGCTCGGTCCTCCCCTCCCGCTCCGTGGCTTGACGACTCAATGCGAGCTCACAGAACAGGGCTCCGGAAGGCCGAGCGGAAATGGAGGAAAACTCGCCTCCCTGCGGACCTGGCATCCTTTCACTCCCTACTCTCTACATTTTCCTCCTCTGTCTCTGCTGCTAAAGCCACTTTCTACCACTCTAAATTCCAAGCATCTGCCTCTAACCCTAGGAAGCTCTTTGCCACATTCTCCTCCCTCCTGAATCCTCCTCCCCCCCCCCTCCTCCCTCTCTGCAGATGACTTCGTCAACCATTTTGAAAAGAAGATCGACGACATCCGATCCTCGTTTGCTAAGTCAAACAACACCGCTGGTTCTGCTCACACTGCCCTACCCTGTGCTCTGACCTCTTTCTCCCTCTCTCTCCAGATGAAATCTCGCGTCTTGTGACGGCCGGCCGCCCAACAACCTGCCCGCTCGACCCTATCCCCTCCTCTCTTCTCCAGACCATTTCCGGAGACCTTCTCCCTTACCTCACCTCGCTCATCAACTTATCCCTGACCGCTGGCTACGTCCCTTCCGTCTTCAAGAGAGCGAGAGTTGCACCCCTTCTGAAAAAACACTCGATCCCTCCGATGTCAACAACTACAGACCAGTATCCCTTCTTTCTTTTCTCTCCAAAACTCTTGAACGTGCCGTCCTTGGTCAGCTCTCCCGCTATCTCTCTCAGAATGACCTTCTTGATCCAAATCAGTCAGGTTTCAAGACTAGTCATTCAACTGAGACTGCTCTTCTCTGTATCACGGAGGCGCTCCGCACCGCTAAAGCTAACTCTCTCTCCTCTGCTCTCATCCTTCTAGACCTATCGGCTGCCTTCGATACTGTGAACCATCAGATCCTCCTCTCCACCCTCTCCGAGTTGGGCATCTCCGGCGTGGCCCACACTTGGATTGCGTCCTACCTGACAGGTCGCTCCTACCAGGTGGCGTGGCGAGAATCTGTCTCCTCACCACGCGCTCTCACCACTGGTGTCCCCCAGGGCTCTGTTCTAGGCCCTCTCCTATTCTCGCTATACACCAAGTCACTTGGCTCTGTCATAACCTCACATGGTCTCTCCTATCATTGCTATGCAGACGACACACAATTAATCTTCTCCTTTCCCCCTTCTGATGACCAGGTGGCGAATCGCATCTCTGCATGTCTGGCAGACATATCAGTGTGGATGACGGATCACCACCTCAAGCTGAACTTCGGCAAGACGGAGCTGCTCTTCCTCCCGGGGAAGGACTGCCCGTTCCATGATCTCGCCATCACGGTTGACAACTCCATTGTGTCCTCCTCCCAGAGCGCTAAGAACCTTGGCGTGATCCTGGACAACAAACTGTCGTTCTCAACTAACATCAAGGCGGTGGCCCGTTCCTGTAGGTTCATGCTCTACAACATCCGCAGAGTACGACCCTGCCTCACACAGGAAGCGGCGCAGGTCCTAATCCAGGCACTTGTCATCTCCCGTCTGGATTACTGCAACTCGCTGTTGGCTGGGCTCCCTGCCTGTGCCATTAAACCCCTACAACTCATCCAGAACGCCGCAGCCCGTCTAGTGTTCAACCTTCCCAAGTTCTCTCACGTCACCCCGCTCCTCCGCTCTCTCCACTGGCTTCCAGTTGAAGCTCGCATCCGCTACAAGACCATGGTGCTTGCCTACGGAGCTGTGAGGGGAACGGCACCTCAGTACCTCCAGGCTCTGATCAGGCCCTACACCCAAATAAGGGCACTGCGTTCATCCACCTCTGGCCTGCTCGCCTCCCTACCACTGAGGAAGTACAGTTCCCGCTCAGCTCAGTCAAAACTGTTCGCTGCTCTGGCTCCCCAATGGTGGAACAAACTCCCTCACGACGCCAGGACAGCGGAGTCAATCACCACCTTCCGGAGACACCTGAAACCCCACCTCTTTAAGGAATACCTAGGATAGGATAAAGTAATCCTTCTCACCCCCTCCCCCCTTAAAATATTTAGATGCACTATTGTAAAGTGGTTGTTCCACTGGATGTCATAAGGTGAATGCACCAATTTGTAAGGCGCTCTGGATAAGAGCGTCTGCTAAATGACTTAAATGTTAAATGTAAGTGCGTGTCATCAGTCCTTTGCAACCTGTGCCATCTCCATGCATCAGGCCTCCAGTGGGCCTCCCCAGTCTGTTACGTGCTGTGCCTGCTCCCCACACTCGCCCTGAAGAGCGTGTCACCAGCCCGGTGCAACCTGTGCCGGCCCCACGCATCAGGCCTCCAGTGCGCCTCCCAGGTCCAGGCACGGCGTCCAGTCCCGCTCCACGGCAGGAGCCTTCCTAGGAGTCGTTGCCCAGTCCAGGCACAGCGTCCAGTCCCACTCCACCGCAGGAGCCTTCCTAGGAGTCGGTGCCCAGTCCAGGCACTGCGTACAGTCACGCTCCAAGGCTGGAACCTTCCTCTGCATTGATGCCCAGTTCAGGCACGGTGTCCAGTCCCACTCCCCGGCAGGAGCCTTCCTAGGAGCCGATGCCCAGTCCAGGCATGGCGTCCAGTCCCGCTCCAAGGCCGGAGCTTTCCTCTGCGCCGGGGCCCAGTCCTGGCATGGCGTCCAGTCCAGCTCCATGGCCGGAGCCTTCCTCTGCGCAGGTGCCTGGTCCAGGCACGGCGTCCAGTCCCCTCTCCATGGCAGGAGCCTTCCTCAGCGCCGATGTACAAGCACGGCGTCCAGTCCCATAACCATGGCGGGAGCCTTCCTCTGCGCCGATGTCCAGTCCAGGCACAGTGTTCAGCACGGATCCATGGCTGGATCCGCGGGATGAGTGGTATCTTCGTCCCGCACCAGAGCCGCCACCGATGTTTCTCATTGTATCTGATTGGGGATCATATTTAGGCAGCCATTTCCCCACTGTGTTTTGTGCGATCTTGTTTTGAGTCAGTACATGTTGCACCTCAGTTTGTTTTGTTTTAAGTTTCACATAATAAATATGTGGAACTCCAATCACGCTGCGCCTTGGTCCGTCTCTACACACGATTGTAACATGTATATAGTGAACTACTTTTTGACATGACTCTTGGACTCAAAATGGATTAAATATATGTTTTATACACAATACCCCATAATGACAAAGTGAAAATATGTTTGTAGAAATGTTTGCTCATTTATTAAAAATGTTAAACAAAAATATCTCATTTACATAAGTATTCAAACCCTTATTCAGTACTTTGAAGATGCACCTTTTTTGGCAATTACAGCTTTGAGTTGTCTTGGGTATGTCTATCAGCTTTACATGTTTTAATTTGGGGATTTTATCCTATTTTACTTTTCTAAGATTTTCTAAGTTCTGTAAATTTAGATGGACGGTGAACAGCAATCTTCACGTCTTTCCATGGATTTTCAATGAGATTCAAGTCTGGGCTTTGGCTGGGCCCCTCAAGGACTTTCACATTCTTGTTCTGAAGCCATTCCAGCATTGCTTTGGCTGTATGCTTGGGGTCATTGTCCTGTTGGAACATAAAACTTTGCCACAATCTAAGGTTGTTTTCTCTCTGAAGCTGGTTCTTATCAAGGATGTGGCTTCATTCATTGTTCCCCATCTTTACCAGTCTCCTAGCCCCTCCTGATGAAAAGCATCCCCATAGCATAATGCTGCCACCACCATGCTTCACGGTAGGGATGGTGTTAGACGGGTGTTGAGCTGTGCCTGGTTTTCTGCAGACATAGCGCTTTGAATTCAGGCAAAAGAGTCAAATGTTTGTCTCATCAGAACACAATATTTTACCTTATGATCCTATCTTTCACATGCCTTTTTGCAAACTCCAGGTGTACTGTCATACGCCTTTTTCTCAGGAGTGGCTTTCATCGAGCTACTCATAAGGCCCTGATTGGTGAAGTGCTATTGAGACTATTGTCCTTCTGGCAGGTTCTTCCATCTCAGCCAAGGAACTCTGTAGTTCTGTCAGAGTGGTTATTGGCTTTTTGGTCACCTCCCTGGCCAAGATCTGTCTTTCCTGGTTGCTCAGTTTGGTCAGACGACCAACTCTAGGCAGAGTCTGGGTAGTTATTTTTTTTCTCAATTTCCCAATACTGTGCTCTTGGAGATTTTCAACACTCTTGATTGGTTTAAAACCTTCTCCAGATATATCACAATTCTATCCCAGCGATCTATGGACAGTTCCTTGCACTTCAAGGTTTAGTGTGTGTTTTAATGTGTGTTTCATGTCTAAACAATTGAATTGGCCACAGGTGGACTCCGATGAGTTCCCTGGCCTCCACAATCACCTGACCTCAACCCAATTGAGATGGTTTGGGATGAGTTGGACCACAGCTTGAAGGAAAAGCAGCCAACAAGTGCTCATCATATGTAGGAACTCCTTCAAAACCTTTGGAAAATAATTCCTCATGAAGCTGGTTGAGAGAATGCCAAGAGTGTGCAAATCTGTCATCAAGGGTGGCTACTTTGAAGAATCTAAAATATAAAACATTTTGATTTGTTTAACACTTTTTTGGTTACTACATGATTCTGAATGTGTTATTTCATTGTTTTGATGTAGTTACAATGTAGAAAATATAAAAAATTGTCTGTTGAAGGAGAGTCGGACCAAAATGCAGCGTGGTGGTTACTCATGTTCTTTAATGTAGAATAGCGATACATGAAATAACTTATAAATATACAAAACAACAAACAGAACGTGAAAACCTATATAGTCTGTCTGGTGAACAACTACACAGAGACAGGAACAATCACCCACGAAATACACAGTGAAACCCCGGATACCTAAATATGGTTCCCAATCAGAGACAACGAGAATCACCTGACTCTGATTGAGAACCGCCTCAGGCAGCCAAACCTATGCTACACCCCTACTCAGCCGCAATCCCAATACCTACAAAACCCCAATACGAAACACAACAAAATAAACCCATGTCACACCCTGGCCTGACCAAATATATAACGAAAACACAAAATACTATGACCAAGGCGTGACAGAACCCCCCTAAGGTGCGGACTCAACGTCAACAAAACTAAGGAGATGATTGTGGACTTCAGGAAACAGCAGAGGGAACACCCCCCTATCCACATCGATGGAACAGTAGTGGAGAGGGTAGCAAGTTTTAAGTTCCTCGG
This sequence comes from Oncorhynchus gorbuscha, assembly GCF_021184085.1. Taxonomy (NCBI): domain Eukaryota; kingdom Metazoa; phylum Chordata; class Actinopteri; order Salmoniformes; family Salmonidae; genus Oncorhynchus; species Oncorhynchus gorbuscha. Next base: position 17,758,987 of record NC_060196.1, on the reverse strand, counting down.
CATACACATCACAGACAAACTGAATTGGTCCACTCACACTGACAGCGTCATTAAGAAGGCGCAGCAGCACCTCTTCAACCACAAGAGGCTGAAGAAATTTGGCTTGTCACCAAAAGCACTCACAAACTGTTACAGATGCACAATCGAGAGCATCCTGGCGGGCTGTATCACCGCCTGGTACGGCAACTGCTCCGCCCACAACCGTAAGGCTCTCCAGAGGGTAGTGAGGTCTGCACAACGCATCACCGGGGGCAAACTACCTGCCCCCAGGACACCTACACCACCCGATGTTACAGGAAGGCCATAAAGATCATCAAGGACATCAACCACCGGAGCCACTGCCTGTTCACCCCGCTATCATCCAGAAGGCGAGGTCAGTACAGGTGCATCAAAGCTGGGACCGAGAGACTGAAAAACAGCTTCTATCTCAAGGCCATCAGACTGTTAAACAGCCACCACTAACATTGAGTGGCTGCTGCCAACACACTGTCATTGACACTGACCCAACTCCAGCCACTTTAATAATGGGAATTGATGGGAAATGATGTAAATATATCACTAGCCACTTTAAACAATGCTACCTTATATAATGTTACTTACCCTACATTATTCATCTCATATGCATACGTATATACTGTACTCTATATCATCGACTGCATCCTTATGTAATACATGTATCACTAGCCACTTTAACTATGCCACTGTTTACTTTGTCTACATACTCATCTCATATGTATATACTGTACTCGATACCATCTACTGTATGCTGCCCTGTACCAGCACTCATTCATATATCCTTATGTACATATTCTTTATCCCCTTACACTGTGTATAAGACAGTAGTTTTGGAATTGTTAGTTAGATTACTTGTTGGTTATCACTGCATTGTCGGAACTAGAAGCACAAGCATTTCGCTACACTCGCATTAACATCTGCTAACCATGTGTATGTGACAAATATATTTGATTTTTGATTTGACTCGCGGACGCAGCTCAAAACCATAGGGAGCGTCCGGGTGGGCGTCTGTCCATGGTGGCGGCTCTGGCTCAGGACGTGGACCACACTCCATTAATGTCATAGTTCCTCCCCTTCGCGTCCTGGGATAATCCACCCTCGCCGCCGACCATGGCCTAATAGTCCTCACCCAGAACCCCACTGGACTGAGGGGCAGCTCGTGACTGAGGGGCAGCTCGGGACTGAGGGGCAGCTCAGGACTGAGGGGAAGCTCGGGACTGAGGGGAGGCTCGGGACTGAGGGGCAGCTCGGGACTGAGGGGCAGCTCGGGACTGGGACTGAGGGGAAGCTCGGGACTGAGGGGAAGCTCGGGATTGATGGGCAGCCCTGGACTGAGGGGATGCCCGGGACTGAGGGGAAGCCCAGTACTGAGGGGAAGCCCAGTACTGAGAGGAAGCCCAGTTCTGAGATGAAGCTCAGGCAGGTAGTAGGCTCTGGTAGATCCTGGCTGGCTGGCGGATCTGGAAGATTCTGGTTGACTGGCAATTCTGGAAGAGTCTGGTTGACTGGCAGATCTGGAAGAGTCTGGTTGACTGGTAGATCTGTAAGATCATGGCTGACTGGCGGATCTAGCTGCTCTGGCTGCTCCATGCAGACTGGCAGCTCTGGCTGCTCCATGCAGATTGGCGGCTCTGGCTGCTCCATGCAGACTGACAGCTCTGGCTGCTCCATGCAGACTGACAGCTCTGGCTGCTCCATGCAGACTGGCAGCTTTGTGCAGACTGACAGCTCTGGCTGCTCCATGTAGACTGGCAGCTCTGGCTGCTCCATGCAGATTGACAGCTCAGGCTGCTTCATGCAGACTGCCAGCTCTGGCTGCTCCATGCAGACTGACAGCTCTGGCTGCTCCAAGTAGACTGGCAGCTCTGGCTGCTCCATGCAGATTGGCAGCTCTGGCTGCTCCATGCAGACTGGCAGCTCTGGCTGCTCCATGCAGGCTGACAGCTCTGGCTGCTCCATGCAGACTGGCAGCTCTGGCTGCTCCATGCAGACTGACAGCTCTGGCTGCTCCATGCAGTCTGGCAGCTCTGGCTGCTCCATGCAGACTGGCAGCTCTGGCTGCTCCATGCAGGCTGGAAGCTCTGGTTGTTCCATGCAGGCTGACAGCTCTGGCTGCTCCATGCAGACTAGCAGCTCTGGCTGCTCCATGCAGACTGGCAGCTCTGGCTGTTCCGAACAGGCAGGAGGCTCCGGCAGCGCTGTAGAGGAGGAAGGCTCTGGAAGCGCTGAACAGGCGGGAGACTCCGATAGCGCAGGAGAGGAGGAAAACGCTGGCTGCGCTGAACAGGCGGGACGCACTGAAGGCCTGGTGCGTGGTGCTGGAACTGGTGGTACTGGAAGCCTGGTGCGGGGAGCTGCTACCGGAGGACTGGTGTATGGATGTGGCTCTGGATAGACCGGACCGTGCAGGCGCACTGGAGCTCTTGAGCACCGAGCCTGCCCAACCTCACCTGGCTCGATGCCCACTCTAGCCCGGCCAATATGAACAGCTGGTCTGAACCGCACCGGGCTATGCACCCGCACTGGAAACACCGTGAGCTCCATAGCATAACACGGTGCCTGCCCGGTCTCTCTAGCCCCCCGGTAAGCACAGGGAGTTTGCGCAGGTCTCCTCCTTGGCATAGCCATACTCCCTGTAAGCCCCCTGAGCCCCCTCAATACATTTTTGGGGCTGCTTTTCGGGCTTCCTTGACAACAGGCTTCCCTTGTATCGTCGGCTCCTATCTCCGGCTGCCTCTGCTCTCCTAAGTGCCTCCACCTGTTCCCATGTGAGGCGATCTCTTCCGGCCAGTATCTCCTCCCAAGTGTAACAACCTTTGCCATCCAACACGTCTTCCCATGTCCATTCTCAGAATAATTCATCCTCCTTTCGCTGCTCCTGCTGTCGCTGCCTGTTACCACGCCGCTCGGTCTGTGTGTGGTGGGTGATTCTGTAACGACGTTCGTCTGTTGAAGGAGAGTCGGACCAAAATGCAGCGTGGTGGTTACTCATGTTCTTTAATGTAGAATAGCGATACATGAAATAACTTATAAATATACAAAACAACAAACGGAACGTGAAAACCTATACAGTCTGTCTGGTGAACAACTACACAGAGACAGGAACAATCACCCACGAAATACACAGTGAAACCCCGGCTACCTAAATATGGTTCCCAATCAGAGACAACGAGAATCACCTGACTCTGATTGAGAACCGCCTCAGGCAGCCAAACCTATGCTACTCAGCCGCAATCCCAATACCTACAAAACCCCAATACGAAACACAACAAAATAAACCCATGTCACACCCTGGCCTGACCAAATATATAACAAAAACACAAAATACCATGACCAAGGCGTGACAAAAATGAAGAAAAACCCTTGAATGAGTAGGTGTGTCCAAACTTTTGACTGGTACTGTATGTAAATGAGATATTTCTGTATTTCATTTTCAATACATTTGCCAAAATCTCTAAAAACATGTTTTGGAATTTAATCCATTTTGAAACCAGGATGTAACACAACAAAATGTGTAATAAGTCAAGGGGTACGAATACTTTCTGAAGGCACTGTATATAGGGAATAGGGTTCCATTCGAGAGAGAACCAGACAACATGTGAAGTTTGAGCGGTCTGTCAGTGACTAGATTGAGTGAGATCAGCCTCTTGAGCAAAAAATGCATTTAATGGGAGAGAAGGGAGGATGGGATGTCTGTTGGTTTGATAAAGCATGGTACAGTGTGCCCCTGCCGCGTGCATGCTCGAAAGAATTAGAAGATGTCTCGTCCACCTCGCTTCAGACTCAATGTTCCTGTGAGTCCTTTTGTCCAATTAAGAACTCTTTGATGCATGATTCTCCATTTCCATGTGGCAGAACAATTGTCTGCCTCTCTCCCTGTTCTAACAAGCACCTGTCTGAGCTGCCAAACTGGCATTTTTTATTTATCTATCTGTCTTTTGTTGTAAGATGGAAGGAAGGAAGTCTCCGGACTCCACAATAGCAAGATGCACTCTCACTTCTCTGCCTCTGAATGACCTCTCTCGGCTATCAATCTGTCAAAAGTCGCCCAGAATTATGGAGGTTCTCTAATGGGAGTGACATTTCAGAAAATAGTCCCCCTGTTGAAACAGCTGAGGCTTGGATTGGTTTTGTACGAAAAACTAAAGAGAAATGTCATTGATGTAGTGTTTCGTAGCTTGTCAGTAACCTTGGACTATGAATCCTGTGGCGTAGTAGCAGTATATGGCGGTTGTTGTGATGAACCTGATAGACAGTGTTTTTTTACGGCGTATTTTCATTTGACTGTTGTTTTTTGGTGTTGACACATATGACAGAATGGCTCCTCCACATTACCTGGGTGGGTCATGTTTAGTAGGGAGAAGACATAATGAAACTGGGAGGTACTATCTGAACTCAAAAGGAATTTTTTTTCATTTGCGTTTTGCTACAGGTATAGGAACTTCATTTGAGCCAGTTTGCTACAGCAGGCAAATAATCCTGCAGCAACAAGAAATGTGAATTATTATGTGGATTATAATGAATGGATATTTGTGTAGGGGTTCATACATTTTTCATTAGGGAAAATCAAGTGAAATTTCAAAGTGGAAATTATAAACTTCTTTTTGAACCTCAAACACACTAAAACTAAATGTGCTGCATTGCAGGAAAGTTCTCCTACAACAGGGGGATCAAATTAAGATCCTACACCTGTACAGTATGCCTTACTGAACACAGTTCTTTTTCATCCATTTGATGTTTTAAGCAGTCGCTTAGGGCCCCAGAACACAACAAAATGAAAACATTAAAACATTTTTGTTTTTAGGAATTCAGTTGGGGTCTCAACTTAAATTAAATTAATACAATACACAAGCAATTTGGTTCATGTCAGTCACTGACAGGCAAACAATTAGTGCCCATGGGCCCTGGCCTCCAGGGGGCCCCAATTTAGATGTTTGTTAGTCACTCCCTCAAATATCATTAAAATGGACTAAGTCATGGCAAAATATGTAGAATTGCAGGAAATTAGGTGTAAAATGTATGTATTCTCTCTGCCCAATGGCAAAAAAAGTATAGTAGTATAATTGCATTAAATGTTTTACAACATTTGTTTCTTTGCTACATGGCAAAATGTGTCAAGTTGCAGTAAACTTGCTTTAAAACTGAAACGTTTTCTATACACCCCATGGCAAAATGTGTCAATTTGCAGTAAACTTGCTTTAAAACTGAAACGTTTTCTATACACCCCATGGCAAAATGTGTCAATTTGCAGTAAACTTACTTTCAACCTGAAACGTTTTCTATACACCCCATGGCAAAATGTGTCAATTTGCAGTAAACTTGCTTTAAAACTCTCCCCCATCAAGAGAGGGGCAACTAAAATGTTTTGCCCATGAAGTGGGGTGGACCCCCAACTAAATCTCAGTACGGGCCCCGGTAAGTTGTATAGCATTCTTGATTTGGCTCCATAGTTCTGATAGATAAGACGGTGAAGGAGGCTGTGCTCCCCTCCCCTCCAAAACAAATGAATGTCTGTCCATGACACCAAAAGTTCATGCAGTATCCGACAGGCTCAACATCTGGGATAGACTGATAAAACATGTGTAACGTCCCCTTTTCTTTTACACATGCTCATCTCCCCTCCATTGTCACTTCTGCCTTCTGCCAGGTGGTCAGGACTAAAGAGTTGAGTGTCAGTTTGGTGGATGGTTAGCACAGTTAGCAGAGCCCATCGCAATCAGCCCCTCGCTAAGATCTCAAGCTCTCGCAGGTGGGATGTTCACCCCCCGCCGTCCATTTCCCGTGCCAGGTCTTGCCACATGAGTCAACGACGGCAAATGATTTCAGCACTGGCTTTGTGTCACCCGGGACAAGACAGCAGACATGGGTTCAATGAGTATTTGTTTTGGTCCCCAAAATATTTAAGCTGTGCTTAATAAAGCTTGTTCGACAAATGGAATCAATGGACTAGTCAATCAAACGCTCAGTGTTTGAAAGGAAACAAATACTATTTTTAACCCATGTCTGAACTGGGACTGGCTTGTGTCACCCACTGCAAAGGGTGGCCAGAATGAGGAATATAATTTCCGGTGCTGACATTTTGTTGCTCCCAGCCTATAGACAGAAATGTTCAATTCTGGTCCGACCAATCAGATTCCACGCTTCGATCACGTGGAATGGGATATGTTCCGGATAGCATCGAACAACAGCATTGATGTATACACTGATTCGGTGAACGTGTTTATTAGCAAGTGCATCGGCGATGTTGTACCCACGTTGACTATTAACCTCTCTGCGCACGGAACCTGGTAGCGGGCTGAAATTCCACAACATACGGTGATCACTACATAAATAGTCATATTAAACATTCATGAAAATACAAGTGTCTCAAATGTATCGAAAGACCAGAATCTTGCTAATCCAACTGCATTGTCAGATTTATAAAAGGATTTACTGCGAAAGAATACGATGCGATTATCTGAGGATAGAGCCCCATAAAAAAAACTATTTCAACCAGTACAGGCTAACAAAATCACAAACTGCATTAAAATAAATTGTTTACCTTTGACGATCTTCGTCTGTTTGCAATCCAAATGCTCATTGTTACACAATGAGTGATCTTTTGTTTGATAAAATCCGTTTTTATAGCCTAACATGAAACATTTTGGTGAATTCCGTCTCATTCCATTTTCGACGACACATTCGAGGGTAAATACCCACACAAAACGTGACTTTTCCAGTCATGTTTGGTTTCATTGCAATCAACTGGTTTGTTTGTAACACAACCAAGCTTCTTGTTTTGTTTTGGACTGGTAAGTTCTTCTCATGCTAATGCCCTTGTTTGAAATTAATGATCTAAAATATTATTTGTGATTTTATTTTATTTTAGAAGCTTGTGTTTGTTTGTAACAAAACCAAACCTGATGGGCCATTTCGCGGGACGTATTGACTGAAAGAAACCGATTTGAAGACAACAAGTAATGACATCACTGTGCACCAATGATATGACCACTGTTTCATTGATTGACTGTATTTTAACCCAATGACCACTGATCGTCTTGAAATCTAGCTGGGTAGATAGCCAATGAGCGGAGGTAAACGGCAATATGCAATGGTTATGTGTTGGAAGACCAACCCATGTAGTAAACTCCAGCATAAAGAGAGTAATTCGCTATTGAAGTTTTATACCGGAAGGAGCTACGCATATTACGCACAGCATTGTTTGGTAAACGCGCAGATTCAGCTGTTTATATATCAATCAGTATGGCGACTAAGTCAGGGAAAGCTAAATCGAAGTCTAGATATACAGGTGTACACACAATTTTGGTGTCACAAAAGTCAGAAATAACATTAAAATTTATCACTAACCTTTGATGATCTTCATCTGATGGCACTCCCAGGTCTCCATGTTAGACAATAAATGTTAGTTTTGTTCGATAAAGTTAATCTTTATGCCCAAATACCTCCTTTTTGTCCAGACGAAAAGTTAAAAAAGTTCCACTACAGTTCGTAGAAACATGTCAAACGATGTATATAATCAATCTTTAGGATGTTTTTATCATAAATCTTCAATAATATTCCCACCGGACAATTCCGTTGTCATTAGAAAGGAAAGGGAACGGAGCTCGCACTCACGGCCGCGTGCGATAAACAACTAAAGACTTTCAGCTGAGCCACTTACTGTGAGTGGTCCTATTCTCTCCCCTTTCACAATAATAACCTGAAACAAATTTCTAAAGACTGTTAACATCTAGTGGAAGCCTTATGAAGTGCAATCTGACCCCATATACACAGGATATTGGATAGGCATTCACTTTAAAAAAAAATACAAACCTCAGATTTCCCACTTCCTGGTTGGATTTTTCTCAGGTTTTTGCCTGCTATATGAGTTCTGTTATACTCACAGACATTATTTTAACAGTTTTGGAAACTTTAGAGTGTTTTCTATTCAGATCTACTTCTAATCCAAATATACTATATGCATATTCTAGCTTCTGAGCCTGAGAGACAGGCAGTTTACTCTGGGCACGCTTTTCATCCAAACTTCCCAATGCTGCCCCCTAGGGATTAGGAGTGCTTAAAAGTGATATGAATCACATGTTTGTGTCCATCTTCACAATCAAATGTACAGGTAACATAAATGTAGCTCTCTACTTGTCCCATTCGTTTTTACTTGGTATTTTCTAGAAAATGTGTCCTTTCTGGACATATGTTCCATTGGTGCTTCTTACATTATTATTGTGTATAATTGCAGTTTTTCCTGATTTTAGGGTGGCTTAGTGTATGGGTTTTGTGGAAATATGCCAATGTTAAATGGCAATATGCTTTGTGTTACAGTGGGCTTCAGGGTGGCGTCTCATTACATTTCAACAGTAAATAACTTTCTTATATGAACTAGGTTATATGGCTAAGTGAATGGTTCACACTTAGTGTATGGGTGAAATGAAAAACATGAACAGGGCCTCTTTTTTTAGGGCAAATTCAAATTCTATGCCATAATCAAATCCTTTCTTCAAACTGGCCCTCTCAGTGGGTACATGGTAATCAGTGCAGAGTATCGTCTTTAGTTACTCATACATAATGTGAGAGGGATGTAGAGGAAATATTCACAGAAGCTAGCAGGGGCCTTTAGTTCCGTCACAACTAATCCGTCGGAAGCACAATTAGAAAGGATTTTTCAATTTGGGCTCTTGTTGGTCTCCCTTGCTTCTTTCAAAGTACACAGCAAGAGAGCAAGGAGGCCTGCATCAGGAAATGGCCACACCGAAAAGACAACTTTGGGTTGTGGCTCATTGAGCTTTTTAAAAATTCCAATATTGTAACTACAGTGACATAACAGTGTGTTTGCTGTCTTACAGTGAAGTACAGCTCTAAATAAGATATAATCGTCAGGTAAAAAAAATCCTTCTGTCACTACAGATTTAATGTAAAATGGCTTTTAGTTTCACTTATGGAACAGTCTTCCCAAATAACCTGCAGTGGGAGGCATTGGTGCCTTTCGGTCAGCTCAGGTTATTGGTTCACCGACTAATCCTTTTTTGTGTTTTTTTTGTTTCCTCCCATCCTTGATTTAAGTATGTGTGTCTCTAACTAAGTAATAGCTGATGGTCTTGTCCTTGGGAATCCCTGCCTAAATAAAGGTTAAATAATAAAGGTTAAATAATAAAAATATGTTACAGTGCAAGCATTACAGCGCACGCTGTAATTTATTTAACCATAGGACTGACGTCGCTATGCAAACATCTCTATCTCTATTGATAGTGCAGGATATGTGTTAGTCAGTACTTATCTATGCCAATACATCTAGGTAGCACATACGGTATCCTATCACACTGAGACCTCCCTCCACACACACACACACACACACACACACACACACACACACACACACACACACACACACACACACACACACACACACACACACACACACACACACACACACACACACACACACACACACACACACACACACACACACACACACACACACACACACCCTGATTGCCATGCGGCTGATTTTGGAGCGTGTAAGCCTCACAATGAGTTTTGACAGGCTCCTCCCATATAATTACTGCCTCGCCAGTTAATCACACAGGCGGCGAAGGGATGGGGAGCCTAATTGGTGATGCTGTCCCATCCTGTGCCTGTCGTAAACACTTATTATTAACCAAAATCAATGCTGAGAGGTGCCCATCCCTAATTGTCAATAAAGAGCCATAAATTGCCACCAACCCCCTAATATCAATTTTCAGTCTAATTTATCTCTGCTAGTCTTAAACACCTTATTTGATGAGTTTAGAAAATAATGGGGATCACATGACTTTTATCTTGTGTCGTCACCTTAACTTTTCAGTGATCTACTTAGGTGTTGAGATGCATAATGATAAAAAAAAAATATCAAAAGATGTTTCTTTGTTCATTAACCTTTTACCGTTTGAGTTCCAAATATCTCTAACGGTTGCCCCAGTGTGAGATTTATTTATGCATGTGATGTCAGAATGCACTCCCTGTTCCAACATGTGATTGTTATGCAAACAAACAGTTAACCCGCGCTGCCCTGGACACGCTGCCTGATAATTATCTGTAAGCTGTGTTTCGGATTGAATTGATGTGTGTTCCGCCTCCTCATTAATTCACATAAGAAGTAGCCCATTTCACTGTCGTGGACAATTCATGTTTATAGCTTTCCTGAACCAGAGACAAACTTCTCTCTTAGACGAGAGCCCAAGCACTTCCCCAGTGTTTCCCCAGATCAAGTATGAAGACATTCCCCCTGGCACATTTTCTGGCTGGCGCTCACATTTCCTTCATTGTTGTTTTCCTCGTAAATAATAACTTTGGACATGTGTGCGTTCCTATCAGAGTAAGTGGCTTATTTTATGAATATCGTGTCGTTCTACTGTAGCATACCGTATGTATGGAGCATAATGTATTTACTGTTTTATTCACGTTTTCAAGTACTGGTGACAAATGATGCATTCCGATTACTGCATAGATTGTAATGGACACCTAGGATGTGTGTAAAATACTTTCTTGAAGATTTGACTGATTACGATGAGCTAATGCTAAGGTATTTTCCGGCTATGTGTGGCGCCCTGTTTGTCATCATTACAATCCATTCTGGTTGTCAAGTAAGCGTCTGTAAGACTAAAGATTTTATAAAAAACAAGGTGAGGGGATTGTTCACTTGCCCAAATTGTGGTGCTTTCAAGCCAACTAAGAACTCAGAAAAATACTAGTGAAATCAATCAGAAAGAGGTCAGAGTTCCCGAGTTGGAATTCCGAGTTGGATGACCATTCAAAAATATTTTTTCCCAGTCGGAGCAATGTTTGGGGGGAGTTCCCAGTTGTCTTGAACTGGAGGAAGGAAACAGAGAGGAATGAAACTGCACAAGGATTTCATCATGAAAAGCCAATGGTGATTTTAAACCAGTTACAGAGTTAAATGACTGTGATAGGAGAAAACTGAGGATGGATCAACAACATTGTAGTTACTCCACAATACTAACCTAATTGACAGAGTGAATATAAGGAAGCCTATACCAAATTAAAACAATTCTAAACATGCATCCTGTTTGCAATAAGGCACTATGTTTGGGGCAAATCCAACACAACACATCACTGAATACCACTATTCATATTTTCAAGCATGGTGGTGGCAGCATCACGTTATTGGTATGCTTGTAATCGACAAGGACTGGGGAGTTTAGTTGCTGAATAAAAATAAATGGAATAGAGCTAAGCACAAGCAAAGTCCTAAAGGAAAACCTGATTCAGTCTGCTTTCCAACAGACACTGGGAGATGAATCCACCTTTCAGCAGGGCAATAACCTAAAGCGCAAGGTCAAATATACTCTGGAGTTACTTACCAAGATGATATTCAATGTTCCTGAATGACTTAGTTACAGTTTTTACTTAAATTGGCTTGAAAGTCCATGGCTAGACTTGAAAATGGCTGCCTATCAATGATCAACAACCAACATGACAAAGCTCGAATAATCTTTCAAAGAATAATGGACAAGTATTGTACAATCCAGGTTAGAGACTCAGAAAGACTTACAGCTGTAATCGCTGCCAAAGGTGATTCAAACATGTATTGACTCGGGGTTGAATACTTATCTAATCAAATTCTATGTTTTATTTCTCATGAATATATCTTTTTTTAAATTCTCCACTGAGTATTTTGTGTAAATCATAGGCAAAAATGGCAATGAAATCCATTTTAAGCTCATGTAACACAACAAAATGTGGAAAAAGTCATGGGGTGTGAATACTTTCTGAAGGCACTGTGCATAATTGAATACCTGACACATCCAATTATCTCAGTTAAACAAGGTTCCTTTTACCGCCTATGTTCAATTTACATTATGCTTTTGAATGATCTCCTCTCTATGTCTTAATTATCTTTGTTGTTGTTCTTTGCCCTCTTTTTTCATTTTTTTCCGTGTTTTCTCTCCCCCCTTTCCTCTCTTCCCATCGCTCTCGCTCTCTCTCTTTCTGTTGCCTTGTGCTGCCTGCATGGGATTCTAAATGAGTCCCAACAGAGAGGCCTGTTGCACCTCGAGGCTACTCCCCCTCTCCTCTTCCTGCCGGTGCCCCGCTTCCTCCCACCATGCAGCTTGCATCATGCATCATGAATGGGGATCCTCCTCTGTGCTGCGCAGGAGCCGAGCTCTGCCATCGAGCAGCCTCGATGAGAAGCCTCGATGCGCAACAGCATGCTAAATCTGGTTGTTTTTTCATCGAGTCAGGTGGCAACCTCAGGCGATCGATAGCACCCCCCCCTGCGATATCAAAAGGCCCTGTCTACAAAATAGGATGCGCCAGGCGTTTGTTATTGAGTAAGCGTGAAAGGCTATTTTTCTTGACGTTCCTGCGGCGGGGAGTCCATCGGGAGAGTTGTAAATACATACCTCGCTGTTATTGGCGCTGCAGAAAATCGGACTACTTTTAGAATGGGTATGGTGTCTCCCAATGCTTTAATTCAAAAGCTATCTACACCTCTTTGCATTTTTTGTGACCTACCCTTTGACTGCCCAGCGCTTCCTTGAAGCATATAACTCCCCTAACTTACCCAAATCATACAGAAACAATAACAGTGAGTGCCTTACTACTGTGCCAATCTGGCCTGGAAAGAGAGAGAGCCAGCCTTTTCTGTTGAAGCAGCCTCCATGCCATGTGTCATCTTAATGCAGCACCGGTGGAGTGGCCCACTGACGTACTAGATCAGGTTAAATGATGACACAAACCAACCCTGTTAAGAGCAAAAATGGGTTACAATGCTGAGATCTTTGGAGATACTTTAGCTGGGCCTGATTGCACTTGTCTGACACAGTGGAACCAATAGAATAGTCTGAAAACGGCAAACCCCGCCCACCTGGCACTCCAGATAGGGCTAAAGCAAACATTCAAAGTACTCTAAATATTTCCTAATAGTATTTGAAACAGTGTTGGGTTGAGTGAGCCTAGAGTTGGCTTGAGCCGGGCTTCTCACTTCTCCTTCCATGGTGTCTGGGGGAACTCGGCGAATGGATCAATGGCGCCTACTAGGGCAAGGACGGTTATCAGATCCAGTAATAGATGTCTAATCCCTCTTCCTCAGTAAAGGGCTGATGAGTGTTAGTCAGGTGAACTGGACTGCTGGTTGCACGTCTTGTCAGCATTTAGAAACACAGTACGATCTAGGAGCAAGGCCAGCCCGGGCTATATTATCGCATTCATTACGGTCTAAAAGGCTAAACTGATCCTAGATCAGAACTCCTATTCTGAGACGCTTTCAGGGCTGCCAACCTCTTGAAGAGACCTTGGACTGAGATTTCCTATGTGAATTCCATTGCCTCCTGGCACAACGCCTAGACGAAAGGACATGTCTACTGTTTTAAAGCAAATTTTCAGCAATTCTACATATTTCGACATGGACTATGACCAGGATGGGAAATTCAAATATTAAAACCAGGTGTATTCAGGATGCTTTGAACATTAAATGAATACTCAAAATCTTACGACTTTGGGGGGGGGGGGGTGAAATTTAAACTATGCTAATATTTTTGTTTACATATTTATTTAGGTGGTTTGACACTTTGTTCAGGCTGTAATTAAATGAGGACACAGGCACATGGGAGGAAGTGGGAAGGTTGAAAGCAGGGGTGGATCCCTGTTGTATGTGACACGTGTCGGGGAGTGTTACCACTGTACCTCGGCTCTGCACAAGAAGGACACATTCTAATGGTTTATGGCAGTGGGTAACCAAATCATAGATTGCAGTCTCCTTATCCATAGAATGCTTCCAAGGTAAGGACACAAACGTTTAGTATTTTGTCATTTGGGTCAACTCTTTTTAAAATAGGGCTGGAAGAAAACCCTGCTTGCTCTCCAGGAGGGTTGGCCACCCCTGATCTATGTTTCCCAAGTGCTGGGTGTTTGAAAATGTTCTTTTTTTTTAAACTATGGACTTCTTAATCACCCAACCTTCAAGAAAAATCTAATGAATATCAATATGCAGGTGGTTTATGCCTACTCGTTGAAGATAACTTCAATCCTCTTACGCTACACAGACAAGATATGATGTGTTTATGAGTTGTGAGTCCCCCTACCATCACTGCCTAGCATGTGCACAATGAATTATATTTGATTCCTGGAGAATTTAATTTCCAGTACATATTTGTGTGACTTATTCAATCTGTCCATGAATGGCTGCAAAAATACATATCAATCAATAAAAAATAAAGCCCTTTTTACATCAGCAGATGTCACAAAGTGCTATATAGAAACCCAGCCTAAAACCCCAAACAAGCAATGCAGATGCAGAAGCACGGTGGCTCTGATGAACTACATAGATAGATAGTGAACAGGTCAGAGTTCCATAGCCGCAGGCAGAACAGTTGAAACTGGAGCAGCAGAACGACTCGGTGGACTGGGGACAGCCAGGAGTCATCAGAGGCATGGTCCTAGGGCTCAGAGCCCCATATATTTATTTAATTTTCAAAGACAAAAGTAGACATATCAGATTTCAAATATGTGAGGTGACAAATTTGGGAAGTGGAATAATAAAATACGTGTAGGGAATAACAGTAGTGTTCTTGCTGACAAGCACAGTAAGTAGCCTATATTTTTGCCCATTTTTAAGAATAAGAATTATTCCACTAATCAGACTATACAAAGTAAATAAATAATAAAATATCCTGAAGACAATATTACATTAATCTATCTGCCCCTACATCCTATCCAAATAATGTTTATACTTATTACCCCCATCCCTTACACTTTTGGGTTCACAAAATGATTTTCAGAGTGACAAATCAGGTCACCCCACTGAACATCCCTACTAAAACATACCGTAGGTCTGTGTCTGCTGCCTTTTTGTTCTCAGAGCCTAAATGTCACCAAACGAGGGGACTAATGCACGTGTGGATTAGATCGACGTTTACTGCGTTCTGCAATAGGACGAGAGTAACAGCAACCTAATTTTGTTGACAACATTGTACATAAAGCCGTGCTACTCTTTTTACAGTTGTATAAACTCAGCGGAGAACGTTCGCTCTCCATTCAGCTCCACTCTAATCTTGAGGGGCGTTTCTTTAAAGCATGCATCCATTCCCCTTGATCCCTTACATAACTAGAGCAATCATATGCTTCAATGTGTCACAGTTCACAGTGCTGTGGCAGGACAGAAGTTCCTCTCGTGATGTTAAATTGCAGGCGTAGATGCTCCTATTTTCGAAACGATTTGGAGCACAGTTGAATAATTAACTCACTGACTATACAATGGACTAATTTGAGAAATAAAAGCACAGTACTTTTAAACGCGTGAGATTTAAGAGGTGTGCCGTGAGGGTGTGAGAAGAGAGTCACATGCGTGTGTCTCATGGCCAATGTGTGAGAGTGGGCAGCTCAGAGTTGACAGCTCTGCGCATTATCAATATTTATGGGCTCTGGGTTTTTCTTTCAAACCCCTTTCTCGCTTGATTATGTCTGTCTGGAGTGGCAGATGGGCGGGGTTTGCACTATTGGGACTGCCCCATTAGCTCCTTTACGGTAGGCAATATTAATTTACCACAGCTAAAGTACTTAGGAAAAAAATAAAATAATAACCTCACCTATTTGAAGCCAGGTGTGTTAGAAACACGACTGCTCTGTCAACTCAAAGAGAACGACAGGTTTCATTTTCACTTCAATAAGTGAAAATGCATATGATTAAAGTATTTTGGATAATATTCCAGGTGTCACATGGATATTTTTTTGCCCGTCAAATTAGCATTCTGCATCCATTATCCACGGCAACCATATTCAATTCCGTGTGTCCTAATGAAATGTGCTACACTATCCACGGTACAAAGCAGCCAATCAATGATGGGGCTGAGTCCCAAAATGGCACCCTATTCCCTGTTTAGTGCGCTACTTTTGACCAGGGCCCATAGGCATTCATTGGAATGTGTTCAATCTATTCCTTTCAAACTCATTATTCTTAGAATCCCGATTGCATCAAGGAATCGTTTTGCCTCAGGTGTAAACCGCTGTGCTCGAACACGATTACATTTGCTGTACAACATTATGCATATGCCGAAATGAAAAAATCGTAGAAAAAAATGTTACTTTGCAATATGTTTTGTCTGATTTAAAGTCGATCCAATTAGGATTTGTCCTGAATTTTTCTTTATCTCTAATTGGTATTGACTGTGTATTAAGGCCAAGCGGGTCAATAGTTAAGGATCGGTGTCTTTCGCCCTAGCAGCAGTAATGGCCAGCCCGCAAAAAAGACAAACACACTCAACCGCAAACACTAGCAAAGATCAGCTGTGGCACAATTTGACACATCACTCGTATTATAGTCGAATGACAACAACACCACCAGTCCGATAGCTGGTGTCTTCTCCCCCAACACTAGCACTCCCAAGAAATGACAGGCCTTACGTTGACCAGGTGTAGCATTAAGTCAGAAAAACACAACTTTATAAGCCAGTAATGATCCAACGAGCAGCTGTCTTGCTGACAGTGGTGTCAGTCTCTCTGTCTCTCACACAGCTAACGGTACAGAAAAGTTGCAATGGAATGATGATGACAAACGACCTACTGTATAATCCAGTGTCTCAGACATGTAAGTCTGCCTTTCTGCACACAACCACACGTATGTTCTGCCACGTTGTCCTCTATGTGAACCACGTGTACGGCGTGTATAATAGGCTGTTCAAAACGTCCGTCTATCTCACTGCACACACTGTATTTACTGAGCCGTAGCTGAACCCAGGGACTCCCAGAGGAACAAACTGAGAGTGTTGATTGTCCTGGATATGATGAAACCAGGGGTTGCATCCAAAATGGCAATTTATTCCATATATATATATATATATGTGTATATATAGTTCACTTTAGACCGGTTTCCTGGTCAAAAGTAGTGCACTATGTAGGGAACGCACACCAGGAGTGATGCCGAGGGTTGAGAGCAATTACCCCCCCTGTCAAACTAGCTTCTGCCATAGGAGTCAGGCCTGGAACCTGTAATGAGTGCTGTGATTAGTCAACGGAGTGCCAGAGGAAGAGAGCCTCCCACGAACAACACTGTCTGTTTGTCTGTCTGGCCATCTGTCTGTCACATGCGTTGACGTGATACTTAAAAAAGAAAATGAAATACTTGATAGCATGTGATTATTGGAAATATGTTAAGCAATTATTTGAGATACTTGCCAATCAGACAAAACTACAATATGTACTTCTAGTCATCTTCCCTGGGTCTAGTTGGTATCTATGTGCTTAGCTAATGAGCAGGAAATGTTTCATTGTGTACTTCAATAAATAGCATGCTTTTGTTCCATGATTTGATTATTGATCAGGCCTTCATTGATACCACTTTAGTCAGTGTGTGGTGTCAGACATTCTGTCTGGATAGGTTCTGGCTTGCATATCTGGGTTCAAATAGTGTTTGATGTCTTTCAAATATTTGGGCAACTTTTTCCGAAAATCAACTGTAAACCCTACGGTACAAAATGGACCACTAAAAGAGGCAGGTCTCTGTAATGGAATGAGCAGCCAAGGCATTTAAGATGTGTTCCTAAGGCACAACAACAGCTTGGGTGAGTCAGGAAGGGGAGGGAAAGGGAGGGATGTGGGGATGATAAAAGAAAGCGAGAGAGAGTGAGAGGATGATGCACAAGGCACAAAGCAGGAAAAGAAGCGAAGGCAGATGGAGACAAGCACAACAGGTCCATGCCTCTCGAGTCGCGCGACACCTTGGACCAGTCATCCGACACTGATTGGCAAGTGATCCTCGTTTGTGTTTGTTTGATTAAGACTCCATGCATTATTCACTATTGAGTAAACAAACCTTGGGGCCTCTGGGAAGACTAGCAACAGTTTCTTTCTTCAGCACCAGCCTCTCTGGACATCTCTGGAAAAGGGGGAAAATGGGAAGGAGAAGACAGTCGAGCTGAAGCCTCGATTGGGGCCCTTGTGTGCCTTTAATAAACAAGCCACTTATCAAGCAGGCGGTTGGATAGGCAGCCCCCCCCAAGGACCTCCGACGAGTGATTGTGATTAGCATGTTAGAGATGTGAGGATGAGATCCTTCACTTCTCAATCACGAGACATTTCCCCCCCCCCAATATTATAATTGTATATATTGAATGTTTGCTTCTATGTATGAATCCAGGTACCTGCCTAGTTAATCCAGTTACAAACTCAAACAATAATTGAATTCTATCTAATCATTTCACCCCATTCAGTCTAGGCTATTGTGGAATTGTTTCACGTGTGTTTGGAAAGGCAAAGGCTAGGCTAATGGTTTTAATTGAAAGCCCTCCCACCAATTTGGTCTGCTGATTAGATGCAGGTGGATACAGGTGTGGGAAAGGCACATGTTCGGGAGAATGAAGGATGAGGTAAGGAGTGCTTGCACATTTGTAGACCTCCTATTGGTGTAACTTTTATCCATTTGAATCTTCCTGTTTTATATCCCAAGTATTTATTTGTAGTTATGAATACTAAAACTCCAGAATTTGAGGAAATCTGTTCCAGTCATATATAAAAATGTGTTAATGTGACAAGTAATGGAGACGGGAGACTCTGTGTCTCGGTTTAGTTAAATAATTAGTTTTGATGTTATTATCATGCATTTTGATTATAAGCAGAGATACCAGTGTGTATGTGTGTGTCAGTGTTTCTTTAGCACCTTATTACCTGTAATCTAGTACATTCCTTTTGACCAGAACCTAGAAATTGCAGATTGTGCCTTTTAGAACAGATGATTGATTGCATTATTACAAACAGGTCTGTCTAAAATGGCACCCTATTTCCTTACAATTTATCCTAGGGCACTACTTTTGACCAGAGCCCTGAATATTGCGTATAGAGCCTTTCAAAACGATGGTTATTAATGCTGTCTTTGGCTGAGTGCACTTCATGCCTTCCTTTGCCAGATGGCAGTCTGGAGTTGGAGGAGTCGCTCCTCAGCTCTCCAGAAAAACAACCAGAAACCCAGCAACCTCTTTTCTCACATTGCTCAGTGATTTTAATATAATCTAAGCCGTATTAGCTCTCAACGGTACAGCTTTCGGCAGTATCTAGGGGCAGCATATGGAATCTGATTTGATATTGAAATGGCCCTATTTGAATAGTAGTGTACAGGGAGGGGGTGGAGGCACTAACAATACATCCAGACGTACCCGCATTTGGAAATCCATATCGGGAGCCGCGGCTCTGATGCATTGTGGCGTATAGCATACCAAAGTGTGTGTGTGAGGTAGTCTTCAGAGAGCTTTCTCCCCTCTCTTTTGCCCCCCCCTCTCTCTTTCTCTCCCTCTCTCTTTCTCTCTCTCTCTCTTGTCCCACATCAAAGTGAAACCGAGGGAGCGGCGGGGACTCTGCATCGGCGCCGATAAGAGAAGTTCCATTAAGTCGCTTTGCCTCACAGGGATAACATTTCTCTCCCCTTCTCTGCCTTCCCAAACGGCTCAGGACGCCTTTTCTCTACGTCTAACCCCCTTTGTGTCATGCCCTCTCTTCCCCCCCCCCTCTTCTTTACAACGCTATTTACCGGGTCGTGACATCTCTTTTTCCTGCCGTGGTTTGCTCACGTATTTCTATATTCATCCAGGGCCCTCGGTCAGCATGTGCAAACACGTGGCGAGCAGCGAGACTTATTAAGAAGAATTCAGACAAGAAATGAAGGTTAACAAAATACCTGGAAAGCTGTATGTTATTTAGATATGCTCAATCTCTTATACTTTGAAATGTTTAACGGAAGTAACATCTATTGCATAGAAGCTGTCCTGAATATGAAAAAAGAAATGGCTGACATCCCACGATGATTACTTCCTACCAACGCATGGCAAACACTCCATCCTAGCCCCATAGCCTGAGGGTACAGTGAGGGTCACAGGTATCTCGCAAATGTCACCCTATTCCCTACAACCCGTTCCTCCCAGAACCCCCACCGTGCACGTTTTGGTTTTTGCCCTGGCACCACACAGCTGATTTAAATAACCAACTCATCACCAAGATTTAATTATTTCAAATCAGATGTTTTGTGCTAGGGCACAAACCAAAACGTGCACCTAGGGTTGCGCCCAGGACCGAGTTTGGAAAAGCACCTCTTCTTACTTAGTGGACCAGGCATATGAGTCTCCATACATGACCATGGACACAATCACACAAACAACTATACGCACGCATGCACGCACACAAACAAAGACACACACACACACACACAACGACACACAAACGTTGTTAATTTTCCACTTGGTTTCAACTTAAATACCCAAAGATCGGGCCTGACGGCGCACTGAAAAATGGAAACGCGCAGGGACTCGTTTGTCTGCTATCTTGGACTGTTTGCCCAATATGTCATCCATTTTTGTGTCAGTGGGAAGGCAAGGCGGAGCACAGGGCAGGAGGCAAATGGAGAGTGACAGTGAAAGTTCTGTATTTCTGCTAGCACACTATTAGGGCCAGGTGAAACACCGCCTCTCTCTCTCTCCTTCAGTCCTATCTGAGTGCGGAGTGAATAAATGTATTTTAATACATACCTCTAACATCATTAGGTCATTGTTTTTCTTCCTGAGCTTCACTCTTAAGGGACTGCTTCTCCTCTGTTTTCGGGTGTGTGGGGGAGGGGGGAGAAGCTATCGATTTCTCCTTAAGATCTTCAGACGCCAACCTTATACTTCAGTCGCTAGCTGCTGCTTTGGTCTGCTCTAGCCGGGAGTTCAAGTGAGCGAGGATAAACCAATGAGATCACCTGGAGTGATCTGTTACAACGGCCTGTGCGTAAACTGTTTCTTCTCCGGTTCTCTCTCTTCATCAGTGACAGTGTTTTCTCCACCAATGCTTTTGCTTATTCCCCCTAGGATGTCACGATAGCACGCATGCAGGTTTTACAAAGTGTAATTGCGGGCTTCTTACTCTACACGTTCAATTCAGGGGAGAAAGTGATGGGGAAATCGCCGGTTCCACCTCTTCCTCCCAGGGTTCAATAACCTTTTGGCGTTCAAGGCCCCAGGATGATCAAAACAATCAGCGTCGCTTCGAATCGGTTAATAACATAATGAAATCTACACTACTCTATGTGGACACCTGGTCGTCGAACTTCTCATTTCAAAATCATGGGCAATAATATTGACTTGGTCCCCTCCCCCTTTGCTAGATGTTGGAACATTGCTGCGGGGACTTGCTTCCATTCAGACACGAGCATTAGTGAGGTTGGACACTGATGTTGGGCGATTAAGCCTGATTCGCAGTCTGCATTCTGTTCAATGGGGTTGAGGTCAGAGCTCTATGGCAGGCCAGTCAAGGTAAACTTTCCTAGTAGAGGACCCGAGTGTATCTTGTCCCACGCACAGTGTGGTAGATGGTTCGGGAGGTAAGTAAAAGTCCAAGGAAATGACAGAACTTGTCCGAATCTCGGTTGTCAGCAAGTCTACAATTAGACGCCACCTCAATGCCAATAGGAGACTAGCCAACAAATGTAAACGCCTGGAGTTGCTAAATGCCATCGACACTTTGCAATGAAACTGGGTGCTGTGGTCAGATGAGACAAAGTGTTGCTCTTTGGCCACGCACACCAGTGGTGGGTTGTACCTCAGAAGAAGGATGCGTATTCAGAAATAACTGCATACAGTGCCTTCGGAAAGTATTCAGGCCCCTTGACTTTTGTTAAGTTACAGCTTTATTCTAAAATGGATAAATTTAATTGTTTTTTTCCTCCCTCATCAATCTACACACAATATCCCATAATGACAAAGCAAAAACATGTTTTAATTTTTCTTTGCAAATGTATTATGTTGAAATATCACATTTACATATATGTATTCAGGCCTTTTACTCAGTACTTTGTTGAAGCACCTTTGGCAGCGACTACAGTATTGAGTCTTCTTGGGTATGATGCGTCAAGCTTGGCACACCTTTATGTGGGGAGTTTCTCCAATTCTTCTCTGCATCCTCTCAAGCTCTGTCAGGTTGGATGGGGTCTCTCCAGAGATGTTTGATCGGCTTCAAGTCCAGGCTCTGGCTGGGCCACTTAAGGACATTGTCTTGTTGGAAGGTAAACCAGTCACACCAGTCTGAGGTCCTGAGCGCTCTGGAGCAGGTTTTTATCAAGGATCTCTCTGTACTTTGCTCGGTTCACCTTTGCCTCAATCCTGACTAGTATCTCAGTCCCTGCTGCTGAAAAACATCCCCACAGCATGATGCTGCCACCACCACACTTCACTGTAGGGATGGTGCCAGGTTTCCTCCAGACGTGACGCTCGGCATTCAGGCCAAAGCGTTCAGTACTGGTTTCATCAGACCAGATAATCTTGTTTCTCATGGTCTGAGAGTCTTTAGTTTCCTTTTGGCAAACTCCAAGCGGGCTGTCATGTGCCTTCTACTGAGGACTGGCTTCCATCTGGCCACTCTACCATAAAGGCCTGATTGATGGGGTGATGCAGAGATGGTTGTCCTTCTGGAAGGTTCTTCCATCTCCTCCTTGATACTTTAGAGCTCTGTCAGAGTGATCATCAGGTTCTTGTTCACCTCCCTGACCAATGCCCTTCTCCCCCGATTGCTCAGTTTGGCAAGGTGACCAGCTCTAGGAATAGTCTTGGTGGTTCCAAACTTCTTCCAGTCGGTCTTGTAATGTACCAATATATCAACATTTCAAATTTGGATTTTTACTTTGGATAAAAGTAGAGCTACAAAATGTTATATCATACACTACAGTTGAGGAATAATGGGAAAGTAATTTTGCCTTGAAAGTTGATAAACTTGTAATTTGAGCATTTGTAAATTCATCAGTTATTCTGCGCTCTGGCACATTCAGATGAGTCTTTTGTTAAGGCATGCAGCCTGCTAGTTAGGTAAACAATGAACCATAATCCCAATTCATAACATTACTAACCTGCATGAATCTGTTGGTAGCTAACCAACCAGGTTCAATTTTAGCTAGCTAACATTAAGCCATAACTAGTGGCTCTGAGATATGAATTATAAGATCATACTTGTAATGTTAGCTAGGTAGCCAGCCAGCTAACATTAGCTAGCTATCTAACAGTACACTTTAATTTGAAATGAAAAGATTATATCAAAATTAGAAAAGTGTAATATCTGAAAATGTAGCTAGCTAGACTAGCTTACCCATGGTCTGAAATTGGAAAACAATAGCCAGAGCGAATTTACCAGCTCGTACGTCAATCAACAGCTGTTTCAGTGATATTCTATTGAAATTGATATTTGCAAAGTGGAGTCTTTTGTTAAGACTAGCTAGCTAACTAGCTAAACAACGAACCATAATCCCAACTCATGACGTTACAACCCTGCATGAATCTGCAGGTACCTCACCAGGTTCAATATTAGCTAGCGAACATTAGGTTATAACTAGTCAAGCAAATGTCTCTTAGTTACGAAGAATAAGATCATACACATAACATTAGCTAGTGAGCCAGCCAGCTGACGTTAGCTAGCTAACAGTACACTTTTTAATTTGAAAGGAAACCACTTTCTGTCAATTAAAATGTGTAATATTGGAAAATGTAGCTAGCTAGGCTTTCTTACCCATATACATCATGGATGCAGGCGTCTCCTGTCAGATGCCATGGTTGCCCCTAGTTTGAAGATGTAATCTGGACACAGGTGTTTTCTCCATCTCCTTAGCTATTATACTCGAATTCCACTGATTTTTAAAACTCGGTCCTCCAGAAATTGGAGAGCATACACGTAATGTTAGCTAGCAAGCCAGCCAGCTAATGTCAGCTAGCTAACAGTACACTTTTAACTTGACATTAGGTTTATGCAGTTTTACTACGTGATACATTTACCAAAAAAACTGTGTTAGACAGGTTTATCTAAACATACTGACCAGCCCAAATAGACAGTAGCGTGCTATATGGCAGACCAATCCAAACTGATCTCTCAGCATGTCCAGCCCACTCATCTCAGCCAATCATGGCTAGCGGGAAGGTAGCTCACTTTGTCTGTGGCTAAACCAACTAGGCTCGTAATTTTAAAATTGTATTCAAATTTACAGATGGCATACAAGTCTGTCATTAAGGCACATGACAGTTCACATGTTCCAGAAGGCATTTCTGCTAAAAAACACATTTTGATTTAAAAAAAAGTTTACGTTCAAATGGCTCTCCTGTGAAGTAGTATGACTCCTAGTGTCCTGAAACAGGTCACATTTAAGAATGATGGAGGCCACTGTGTTCTTGGGAACCTTGAATGCTGCAGACATTTTTTGGTACCCGTACCCAGATCTGTGCCTTGACACAATCCTGTCTCAGAGCTCTACGGACAATTCCTTTGACCTCATTGCTTGGTCTTTGCTCTGACATGCACTGTCAACTGTGGACTTTATATAGACCGGTGTGTGCCTTTCCAAATCATGTCCAATCAATTGAATTTACCACAAGTGGAGTCCACTCAAGTTGAAGAAACATCTCAAGGATGATCAAAGGAAACAGGAAACATCTGAGCTACAGTTTTCAGTTTCATAGCAAAGGGTCTGAATGCTAATGTGAATAAGGTATTTCTGTTTTTAATTTGTAATACATTTTTTAAATTTGTAACTGTTTTTGCAACTGTTTTCGCTTAGTCACTATGGGGTATTGCATGTAGATGTCTTAGTATTTGTATATATTTAATCCATTTTAGAATAAGGCTGTAACATAATAAAGTGTGGAAAATGTCAAAGGAACTGAATACTTTCCGAAGGCATTGTGCCTACTGTAAAATATGGTGATGGATCTTTGATGTTATGAGGCTGTTTTGGTTCCACAAGTCCTGGGGCCCTTGTTAACTTCCCACTGTCACGCCAGTGAGTTTGGGACTTTTAAGAGTGAGACTTTTAGGTTGTACCATTAGAGTTGTCTATTTCATCTACATCCACTGATACCAACCATTAGTCTGTGATTAACGGGCTAAGTTAGAGAGTTGTTTGTGAGACGAGGGCGGATCCCGAAGGGAGGCAGTTCTTCTCAGAAAAACGTCTGTGGAGTTTGAATGGTTTGAGCTACATACAAACTATTATCGGCCATCTGTGAAAAGCTGAGACTCTCACGAACACGCACATGTAATATGTACATACGTTTTACTCTCTGATGCTCAGACGCCACACCAGAGTTGTTAGAAGGTAAGGGATTCTTCCTCATAGATCATGGTAATTCCAAGACACCGTATCTATAATACTGTAATAAGCTCAAATAGTTGCTGTCACGTACTCAACACAGTTGAATATTTTCTGTACTTACAGCATTCTTATAAATGGGCTCCTGGGTGATGCAGAGGTATAAGGCACTGCATCTCAGTAAGCAAAAAGTGTCACTACAGTCCCTGGTTTAATTACAGGCTGTACAGGCAGCGCACAATTGGCCCAGCATCGTCCGAGTTTGACCGGTGTAGGCCGGCATTGCAAATAAGAATTTGTTCTTAACTGACTTGCCGAGTTAAATAAAGGGGAAACAAATATATATTTTTTTTAAATACATCAACGCTGTTTTTTTTGCCATTCTTTATCAAGGGTGCCAATACTTTTGGAGGTGACTATATATACAAATGATTGCAGACAATTTTAAGCTGCACTTGGTCAAAACAGTGTCTACGAAAAGCCAAATAAAAACCACTTTATAAAAACACAGTCAGTGTCGGCTTTCAAACAGTTAAGAGATTTAACTAAGACAAACCTCTCAGCTATTTTCAGCAGCTTGTGTCTGTGAGTCGGTCAGGTTGAAGCGATGTGCTGTTGCCACCTACCTACCCTCCAGGTCACTCAGTATAGCACTATCATTAATGAATAGGATCTCTGGAGATGCATGGGCTGTGGATAACGCAAAGCCTTGGTGGCCCAGATAAGTGTTGGGTTCAAGACCTCACTGGAGCACTTCCTTTGAACTCCCCGTTCCAAGTTACTTAACCTGTGGATGCCTGTGTAAAAGTAATATGTGTGTTCGGTGTCCATATTAGGACAGCAGCACGGCAATGGAAGTTGTGTAAAAATGTAAGCTTTAGTCACCAACAATGGGGAAGGGGCTCTGACAGGAGAGGAGGGCGAACTGTGTTTATTTTTTTTATCTAAGGCAACCTGACATGCTTGGCTGACGCGCAAAACTTTGGGATTCTACACAAAGCCCCTTTTGGTCCGGTGCCATTTTAGGAAGCCGAGTTAATTAAAAACCGTTATTGACATTTCAGTTACGGAAGTTGGGCAACATTATCTTAATGAGTTTCGTTCCGAGCCGCCACCATCGAGCTATTTTAACGACAAAGTGCCCACCCCACCTCCCCTGCTACCGTTTACACAGCACCTCTGAGGTCACATCCTGTACCTTCTCGGAGACATCCTTTCTAGGTCTTTCTCTGAAACAAGATCTCCGCGTCGGTCTTTCCTCTTCCATAGGTGCTTTTGTTTGAAGCAGGGAGAGCCAACTCTAGAAATGTGAGCTATGATTATGTTAGCTGAGGCGTACATAGCTGAGATTCAACTCGACAAGACAAGGTCTTTCTGTCTATCTCCCTGAATAGGATGGGTCAATTCGTTTAACACTCCGTTAGTGAAAGCGGATACGAAGAGATTATTATTGTTTTGACTTAGCCATTACACTGATTGGGATAGTTTTGTTGGGGCTCTTTTCTGCAGACCAGGCAAGATAGAGCATGGCTGATAGTGGATATACCAACAGTGGCACTATTGACTCAACTTATGCCTCAGCCGGGCTCTAATGTATAATACGTACACGCTCAGACAGGGAAAGGGAGATGTCTACGACGACAAGAAAGAAAGAGCGCGAGAGGCAGGTTGACGGCGAAAGACAGAGAGAGGGCAAGAAAGACTGGAAACAGTGAAGAGAGATACAGCGTGGTTAGAGACTCACAAACAGGCCTAGAGAGCGAGGAAAAGAGAATGAGAGAGAGAAAGGAGAGCGAGGAAAAGAGAATGAGAGAGAGAAAGGAGAGGGAGTGATGCATTATAGCGTTCCGGACAGATGAAACGTGTCCATTTTCCCCACTCTGCGGTTGACCTCCAGACTCCCCTACTCCTCTGTCTGTACAGTACAAGAACAATCAGACAATGCTCTAAAAAAAGCCTGTGTTAATGTAAAAGTGTCCTGGTTCTGTGATCTTTGTTGTTGTGGTCTTTGGTGTTAATGTCTTTGCTGTTATGGTCCTTTGTAGTCTTTCCTGTTATGGTCCTTTGTAGTCTTTGCTGTTATGGTCCTTTGTAGTCTTTCCTGTTATGGTCCTTTGTAGTCTTTCCTGTTATGGTCCTTTGTAGTCTTTCCTGTTATGGTACTTTGTAGTCTTTCCTGTTATGGTACTTTGTAGTCTTTCCTGTTATGGTACTTTGTTGTCTTTCCTGTTATGGTACTTTGTTGTCTTTCCTGTTATGGTCCTTTGTAGTCTTTCCTGTTATGGTCCTTTGTTGTCTTTGCTGTTATGGTCCTTTGTAGTCTTTGCTGTTATGGTACTTTGTAGTCTTTCCTGTTATGGTACTTTGTCTTTCCTGTTATGGTACTTTGTAGTCTTTCCTGTTATGGTCCTTTGTAGTCTTTCCTGTTATGGTCCTTTGTAGTCTTTCCTGTTATGGTCCTTTGTAGTCTTTGCTGTTATGGTCCTTTGTAGTCTTTGCTGTTATGGTCCTTTGTAGTCTTTGCTGTTATGGTCCTTTGTAGTCTTTGCTGTTATGGTCCTTTGTTGTCTTTGCTGTTATGGTCCTTTGTTGTCTTTGCTGTTATGGTCCTTTGTTGTCTTTCCCGTTGTGGTCCTTTGTTGTCTTTGCCGTTGTGGTCCTTTGTTGTCTTTGCTGTTATGGTCCTTTCTGTTATGGTCCTTTCTGTTATGGTCCTTTCTGTTATGGTCCTTTCTGTTATGGTCCTTGCTGTTATGGTCCTTTGTTGTCTTTGCTGTTATGGTCCTTGCTGTTATGGTCCTTTGTTGTCTTTGCTGTTATGGTCCTTGCTGTTATGGTCCTTTGTTGTCTTTGCTGTTATGGTCCTTGTCTGTTATGGTCCTTTCTGTTATGGTCCTTGGTGGGTTTTGTTGTTATGGCCTTAGGACCGTATGACATATGTTTTTAAGTACATTGTGGTCTTTAATGTCTGACATTGTTGTGTTGTCTGTACTATGCACGTTAGAGGTAAATGTCATGTTTATGACATGGCTTAGGAAGAATCTGACTCACTAAAAAATAATTTCCCCCCTCTGGGCCACTGTAGAAGAAGTATCAGTAAGATTGGCCCATGATGCTGACCTATATAAAAGTTATCCTGCATGACTTAGTGAGTATCTCGTCTAGCTAATGAGCAGTAGCAAGCGAGAGAAGAGAGTGAGTTACGTGGGTAATACCTGAAGCTTTTGGCCTAATTAAGAAGGGGATTATACTATACGGAATATTTCATTCCGCAGGCAATTACAATTAGGATTTTGATTGTATATAGTATATTACTGTCAAAGTAGTCAAAGGGAAGTGAGGCCTTGGCACCAGCGCAGTTCTGTTGTTCAGTTACTAGTCTCAGTGTATTATTAGTGCATCAATTAACTTGTCATGTCAACTTCAGTTGCTGTTCGTACAATATAGTATGACTACCCATAAATACACTGTGAGTGTGCAAAACATTCCATGACATAGCCTGACCAGGTGAATCCAATCGAAAGCTATGATCCCCGTACTGATGTCACCTGTTAAATCCACTTCAATCAATGTAGATGAAGGGGCAGAGACGGGTTTAAAGAAGGATTTTCATGGATTGTGTACGTGTAAAATTCCAAACATATTTAAGTGTCTTTGAACTGGGTATGATAGGAGGTGCCAGGCGCAACGGATTCACGGGCTTCAATACTTCTGTGTTTTTCATGCTCAACAGTTTCCCCGTGCGTATCAAGAATGGTCCGTCGCTGTCGCGTAGAGTAGGCCAGAAGGCTAAACTGAAAAACCTAACCTAATGTAAATAAAACGATGGCAGAATCGCAAAAGTACTTCTGTGCCACAGGTTTTTATTTACATCGTGATTCCGGGAAGAAAAACAATACTCCCGCCAAAAGTATACATTATAGAATAGCTTAAAAAAGTAATACTAATAAAAATAACAATGCCGCCCCATCAACAGCTCAGTGAAAATGGTCCGTCCCCCCTCTGAACTGAAAGAGAGTATCCTTTTCTAGGGGAAGCCCCTCCCATCAGAACATACCAATCTCCTTAATTAATTAAGCAATTGCCAACAGCCAAGCCTAAAGCTTTCACTCAGATAAACATGTCATGCATTTTGTACATTGCACCTTTTTGAAATCCGTTTGTCATGATACAATAAAACACAGTATAACACATTTGCAAAATGCCATCACTACTGACATGGTGTCTTCCAATATGCCCATTCACATAAATGAGCCATTCGGGACAGGCACTACAAAGCCAGCCCGATTGCCATAGCTCTGGTGCTTATCCCAGCAGACCCGGACGCTACAGAGGCGTAGCGAGAGCAACAGAAACAAACAAATCGTGCAAATCATCCACAACATTGATAAGTGCATTGAACGCTTGTCTATATATTGTTCATAACATAACAAACTGTTACTGACGGAGGGTTAAAATGAAGTGTGTAATGTGTGTACTAAGATAGCGAAGTGTATCAATGTGGGTCGACACACAAGTTAACGTAGCTGATAACGGAGCAGGGAGGGGGCGATATGTGTGCCTGCGGCCAGTGACGGACTTCATCGTCACAACCACCCAATGGACATCCAGCCAACTGGACACAACTGTGGGGAAGCAAGGAGTCAACACGGGCCAGCATAACTATGGATCGCTTTCGACACCTTGTGGAGTCCATGCCCCGACGAATTAAGGCTGTTCTGAGGGCAAAAGGGGGTGCAACTCAATATTAGGAAGAGGTTCTTAATCTTTTGTACACTCAAGTGTATATTTAAATAGCCATTATTTACATTTTTTATTTTAACTAGGCAAGTCAGTTAAGAACACATTCTTATTTTTCAATGACAGCCTAGGAACAGTGGGTAAACTGCCTTGTTCAGCGGCAGAAAGACAGATTTTTACCTTGTCAGCTCGGGGATTTGATCTTGCAACCTTCCAGTTACTAGTCCAACGCTCTAACCACTAGGCTACATGCCACCCCTAATTGTTATGATTCTTAGATTATAATGATTTCCTCTTGACCTTTTGTTAAACTGTTATGCCATACGACATTAGTATTACCCCCACTGTAGGCTCTAACCATTGTCAGGGGGACTAACAGAGAGTGCAGGAGCTGTTTCCTCAAATTACCTACAATTAAAATAAAATGACCTGATCAACGGTGGGCCCTTTGAACGCGGTTTAATCGTAGCCTCTCGCTAGCAGCCCGACAGTAGGTTAGCCTGGGATATATGGGCCAGTACCTCATGGACGAATCAATTCTAGTCGACAATCACGTTGAAGAACCAAAGTCGTTGACCCTGTATTAAAACCCACTGTGGATTTATATTGAATCCCGTGGGGGTTGGCGAACAAAACGATCAAATACGGTCCCAACAAGGACAGTGTCCAACGATGTGTTATCTAAAAAACGACCCCCCCCCCCCCATCTATACACCACCTACTTTCAGCTTAAAAAGGAGACTTCATGGTTTTGATGAATCGTTGCATGCACCGCCGAAGCCACCGAACCCAGTGCCAAGGTAATGATGAATTGGGCATGACACGTGAATTGTTCACTTAAAGAATGATAATGCCCTCACTTTCTGAGGAGCTCCATTCTTTCCCATAATGCAGGATGACGCGGTTGGTGGATGACGCACCAGGTCCCCACAGCGGAGCACCTACCCTATACAGGAGAATGAACAGATTGATGATCGCTTTGAGTTAACCTTCCACACTGCCCTAGCTGTCTGAGCAGACTGAGCATATCAGCCTGACCAAAAGTGATTTGCTTAACTTGGCACCTTAGCCAAAAAGCCCAGAGCCTGAAGCGGAATAAGACCCTTTGTTAACTGACTGGCCACGTCATGAAAACCTCAACCATCAGGCAAGAAAAAAAGAAAAAGAGCTGGTAACTTCATCCTGCAGACGTAGGATACGTCCCAAATGGCACCCTTTGACCTATATGTTCTCCTATAGGCCCTGGTCAAAAGTATTGAACTACAAAGGGAATATGTTTCCATTTGGGATGCACACCTTTTTTTCACTGCACTCTGGTTGTACGGCCCAGTTGGGTCGCCGCGGTTCTATATCTCTCCTCCCCTGCTGCAGAGCGAGCGCGCCAGGCCTCCTTTGATATCTTCCCACGCTGGATCTGAGCCATGCCGACTTCAATGGAAACTCGGTGTCTCCCAGGCAGCGCCGGCTCAGTCGGTGGGAGACCTGCACCATGCCACTCGCCATACACCCATAGCCGTATCACACCGATGGGTGTCCCAGCCCCACTCGCAAAAAGGAAGGAACGGATGAAGGGAGGGAAAGCAATTAAACATGAGTCAAATGTGTTTTGTAATCAACTCATTGAGGGGATTTGGAGGGAATGGAAGTTCCAAGGATATCGTTCCTTCCCGCTTGACGAATTGACCGTCTTGGTAGAGACTTGTGAGCATTTATTTTTTTCCCCCACAGGCCTAAAACAGGAAATACCAATTGTACACTGCTATACTAGGCCTAAATGAAAATGAAAATACAAAAGCTCAATGATATTTGATTTTCTACATTATGTAGGCCTAAGAATATTGCAGGTTAGTGTTTAACATGACCATGGTGCTTGCCTACGGAGCTGTGAGGGGAACGGCACCTCAGTACCTCCAGGCTCTGATCAGGCCCTACACCCAAGTAAGGGCACTGCGTTCATCCACCTCTGGCCTGCTCGCTTCCCTACCACTGAGGAAGTACAGTTCCCGCTCAGCCCAGTCAAAACTGTTCGCTGCTCTGGCTCCCCAATGGTGGAACAAACTCCCTCACGACGCCAGGACAGCGGAGTCAATCACCACCTTCCGGAGACACCTGAAACCCCACCTCTTTAAGGAATACCTAGGATAGGATAAAGTAATCCTTCTCACCCCCTCCCCCCCCTTAAAATATTTAGATGCACTATTGTAAAGTGGCTGTTCCACTGGATGTCATAAGGTGAATGCACCAATTTGTAAGTCACTCTGGATAAGAGCGTCTGCTAAATGACTTAAATGTAAATGTTAAATGTTAACATAATGAGTCTTGCTTTGGTGGCAGCTCTGTAGTGGTCACTAGCTGGCACAACCACAGCTTTGTCTCTAACCTTAATCACTGCTAACATTAATGCCTAACCCTAACCCTAAGCTCATTTTTACAATATATCAAAAGGGGAAATGGCTCCGTTATGCTTCCAGGCCATGACTCATGACAATAAACGTCAACCTGCATGAATAGCCTTCCTAGTAGTTATGTCAACCTTTATTTTTTATTTGATACTGTCTGCATATCTAGCAAAACAGTAGAGTTGTAATAATGGCCTATTCACCCGACTTGGCCCGAACTCCAGGACACTGCAGCTCGGAGATAATTACATTATGGAGCTGTACACCGTCAGGAGAGGACGCATTATTTCATTTTCAATGTAATATTTTCCCCTGATTGAATTAATTGTGCATGATAATTGAGGCTGAGCGTTTCCATTAAGACTGCGATTTCCAACAAGCAACCCATCGGCCAACGAACGTAGAGGCAAAAGCGTGTGAAATGAGGTAAAGGTATTTGACTCTTGCATAAATTACACGATCAGGTGCAGTGAAGCCGACAGGCCCGGCACTCTTCTCCCAACCCCACTACAGTCCCACCCCCCAATCTACTCCACAGCACTTCAGTCAGAGGTAAAAAATGATCCTATCCGTTACACCTGGAACCGACGTGGCATTGACGTGATTTGACATTGTGTGACAGGTTCGCGACCAAGGTGTCCACCCAGTTGTGATGAGACCAGACGAAGGGGCGTAATGGTATGCGGATGAGGAGCCGAATGTGATCTTATTATGTCAAATGTGAAATTAACATTTCAGAGACAACATCAAGTACCTTTTCAGCCACAGTAAAGCTGAGAGCGAATGGACAGAAGGGAGGAAGGAAGAGAAGAGCAGAGATGGACAGAGAGTGAGTAGAGAGAGGGTGGAGAGAGGGCAGAGATGGGGTAGTGAGAGGGCAGGGGGTGGGTAGAGAGTGCAGAGAGGGGGTAGTGATAGGGCAGGGAGTGGGTAGAGAGTGGGTAGAGAGGGCAGGGAGTGGGTAGAGAGTGGGTAGAGAGTGGGTAGAGAGTGGGTAGAGAGGGCAGAGTGGGGGTAGTGAGAGGGCAGGGGAGTGGGCAGGGAGTGGGTAGAGAGGGCAGAGAGGGGGCAGAGAGTGGGCAGAGAGTGGGCAGAGAGGAAAGGACAGAAAGACAGAAGGAGGGCAGACAAAGAGAGGAGAGAAGAAGGGAACTTTAAAGTTATGCAGTGCTTTGGACAATGGGCCCTGTTTGGGGCGATGAGAGATCCAGACTCCAAAAGACAAGAGAAACAGTGGAGGCGAAGACAAGCTTGATCACCCAGTCATTGATTGATGAAGCATCAATGTAGAAAAAATAACTCCAACTTTCAAGTGCAAATGTCCTAATCAGCATATCAATGACATTGAGCTCTAAGGCAATGAACTCACTTTAAATTAGCGGGCGTAGTGTGGTTTCAAAAGGAAAGTCGTTATGGAGTCAAACTATAAATATGCCCGGTTTCTTTGTTCTTAAGATGCCCATTGTGGGAAACTGTAAAACCCCCCAAAGGCATTGTGGGCAGGAGGATTGTAGACAAAGAACCTCAAACATGAGTACACATGCGGATGACATCACATATTTATCATTGCACTCTGTGTGTCCACGAGAAAGTCGTAGACGTTGGATTTAGCTTGAGATATTTAATCAGCTAAGCAATCCAAACAGGGCTCTATCGAAATACAGAAATTCTGCTGGCAGCCTGAATAGGACTTTGGCCTTGGGTTTAGTGTTTAGAGATCAACTGAATAGGACTTGCCACTATTTGCCCCTAAAAATAATTTTCTCTCAATTAATTGCAAATTATGTTCTTGTACGGTAAAAAGGCGTGCTGTCTTGACTCGGAACCTTTCTTTTGACTGTTTCTGTCATCTCCGCACCGCAGTTCTTTTAAATGACACCTTGGAAAGAGGATATAACAAACTGTCAGTCAAACAGCCTATATGCTATCCTTATGTCGTGTCAATGTATTTGCAAATGTCTATGAGGCCTATAAATATACAGTGCATTCCCATTTACGTTTTCCACACTTTGTTACATTACAGCCTTATTCTAAAATGGATTAAATCGTTTTTTTCCTCATCAATCTACAGACAATACCCCATAATGATTATTTATTAAAAACCCCTGGAAATGTCACATTTACATAAGTATTCACACCTTTTATTCAGTACTTTGAAGCACCTTTGGCAGCGTTTGAGTCTTCTTGGGTATGAAGCTACAAGCTTGGAACACCTGTATTTGGGGAGCTTCTCCCATTCTCCTCTGCAGATCCTCTCATGCACTGTCAGGTTTTATGGGGAGAGTCACTGCACAGCTATTTTCAGGTCTCTCCAGAGATGTTTGTCACGCCCTGGTCGAAGTATAGTATGTTTGTCTTCATTTATTTGGTCAGGCCAGGGTGTGACATGGGTTTTTGTGGTGCGTTTTTGTCTTGGGGTTTTGTGGGGTGTCTAGCATGGCTGCCTGAGGCGGTTCTCAATCAGAGTCAGGTGATTATCGTTGTCTCTGATTGGGAACCATATTTAGGCAGCAATATTCTTTGAGTATTTCGTGGGTGATTGTTCCTGTCTCTGTAGTCACCAGATAGGCTGTATAGGTTTTCACGTTCAGTTTGTTGTTTTGTATTAATCGTGTTTTGTCTTCATTAAACATGTATCGAATTAACCACGCTGCATTTTGGTCCGACTCTCTTTCGACGGAAGAAAACCATAACAATGTTAGATCTGGCTGGACTACTCAAGAACATTCCGAGGTTTGTCCCGAAGCCACTCGCCATAGTCTGAGGTCCTGAGCGCTCTGGAGCAGGTTTTCATCAAGGATCTCTCAATACTTTTCTCCGTTCATCTTACCCTCGATCCTGACTAGTCTCCCAGTCTCCGCTGAAAAACATCCCCACAGAATGATGCTGCCACCACCATGCTTCACCGTAGAGATGGCACCACGTTTCCTCCAGACCTGATGTTTGGCACTCAGGCCAAAGAGTTTCATCAGACCAGAGAATCTTGTTTTTCATGGTCTGAGAGTCCCTTTAGGTGCCTTTTGGCACACTCCATGTGGGCTGTCATGTGCCTTTTACCGAGGAGTGACTTCCGTCTTGCTCACTCTTCCATAAAGGCCTGATTGGTGGAGTGCTGCAGAGATTGTTGTCCTTCTGGAAGATTATTTAATCTCCACAGAGGAACTCTGGAGCTATTTCATTGTGACCTTTGGGTTCTTGGCCACCGCCATGACCAAGGCCCTTCTCCCCTGATTGCTCAGTTTTGCCGGGAGGCCAGCTCTAGGAAGAATCTTGGTGGTTCCAAAGTTCTTCCATTTAAGAATGATGGAGGCCACTGTGTTCTTAGGGATCTTCAATGCTGCAGACATATTTTAGTACCCTTCTCCAGATCTGTGCCTCGACACAATCCTATCTCTGAGCGCTACGGAAAATATCTTCCACCTCATGGCTTGGTTTTCACTCTGACATGCACTGTCAACAGTGGGACCTTATATAGACAGTTGTGTGCCTTTCCAAATAATGTCCAATCAATTCAATTTACCACAGGTTGACTCCAATCAAGTTGTAGAAACATTTTAAGGATGATCAATTGAAACAGGATGCACCTGTGCTAAATTTCGAGTCTCATAGCAAAGGGTCTGAATACTTATTTAAATAAGGTAATTATGTTTTAAATTTGTATTACATTTGCAAAAATGTCTAAAGCTTTTTCCGCTTTGTCATTATGGGTTATTGTGTGTAGATTGATCAGGAAACACATTTTTATTTGATCAATTTTAGAATAAGGCTGTAATGTAACAAAATGTTGATAAAGTCAAAGGATCTGAATTCTTTCTGAATGCACTGTGTAGCGGAGGTGTCATAGATGTTCTTCATTTGGCTTCAAACGTCAAAATATGCTCTGTCTTCACAGTCTATGATAATGCATGATAATGGATTCTGCAGGTGGAGGAAAACAAACAAACAGGCAGGGACTACTGGAATAAGAAATGCTAATTTCTTAATGTTTTGTTACAGTATGCACTACTGAATATGACCCAGAAAACCAGTGCCACAGCGAACAGAGCAAAACCAATACAGTAATCCACATGCCACCAATACCAGTATCAGACCTTTTTTTAATGTACTCAAAGAACCATTAATAGCATGTTTTAATTACTATAAAAAATGTAGATGTTCAGCTACTCAATAAAAAGGTCTGATTTCATTACTTCTCAATCAATGTTGTGATGTGAAAATCATGGCGAATACTGGTTTCACCAGACATTGTTCATCCTGATCAGACAGGTTTTTTACATGGATGATATATTGGAGATAATATACAACAATTACTTGAAACAATTGATTGGAAAAGGCGTTTGATAAAGTACGGCTAGAATTTATACATCAATTCCTGGACTACTTTAATTTTGATCTCTTATACAATGGGTTAAAGTTATGTACAGCAACCACAGGTGTAAAATAGTAAATAATGGTTATTTCTCAGAAAGTATTGAGCTTTTAAGAGGAGTAAAACAAGGCTGTCCGTTGTCTCCGTATTTATTTATTATGGCCCTCGAAGTCCAAGCTATTAAAATAAGATCCAACAAGAACATCAAGGTGTTAGAAATCCAGGGGATAAAAACAAAAGTGTAAATTTGACTCAAGTTTTTTCTAAAGTCCACAATCTGGATCCCTGCACAGTCTCAAAGAAGATCCTGATCACTATTTTAGCATTCTCTGGACTAAAACCTAATTATGACAAGCGTATCATATTAAGCATTAGATCGTTCAAATACAATGTTTACAATACCTTGTAGGTTACCAATAAAATGGGCAGATGGTGAAGTAAAGATATTTAGTATTCATAACTTAACACAACCAATTTCAAAAGAAAGTTTGCAAAAATGTATATGATTCTGCAACCACGGAGATGTAAAACTTGTCTATTTATGGACAAATTACATTGATTAACTCTTTGGTCCTATCATATTTTAATAACTTACTAATGGCACTGCCTACTCCAGACGTATACACTAGACATTTTTTAAGTCATATGAGCAAAAAATATTTCACTTTATTTGGAATGCTAAAATATTTCACTTTATTTGGAATGCTAAGCCAGACTCATTTAAATGTGCCTATTTATTTAATGCATATTCGTTTGAAGGGC
Organism: Oncorhynchus gorbuscha; assembly: GCF_021184085.1. Lineage (NCBI taxonomy): Eukaryota > Metazoa > Chordata > Actinopteri > Salmoniformes > Salmonidae > Oncorhynchus > Oncorhynchus gorbuscha. The sequence goes on along the minus strand of NC_060196.1, from coordinate 17,721,630 downwards.
TAAAATTATTAAAGCATTAATCCTCTCACTAAATGCTATACTTAAATCAAATCAAATGTTATTGGTCACATTCACATGGTTAGCAGATAATGTGAGTGTAGAGAAATGCTTGTGCTTCTAGTTCCGACCGTGCAGTAATATCTAACAAGTAATCAAATTATTTCACAACAACTAACTTATACACAGAAGTGCAAAGGAATGAATAAGAATGTGTACTGTGGCGTACAGCAGGTCAGCCACCAGGGGGAGACTCTTTGAGGCCTGGTGACAGACGGAGCATACATCACGAGGCGATGGCTCCATCTGCTGGACGTGCCAGGTCTCGACAGACTCTCCGCCCAGGACTAATTGGGACTGATTGGGGAGTTGGTGAGTAATCAAGGGCTGATTGCTCACCAGCTGTACAATCCCCATAAAGCTGTCAGAAGGGCAGCACACAGGAGAGGACTGGGCGAAGTAAGGTGACTTCCGTGTAGTTGCAGACGGTGCCCGAGCTAAGATGGTTGAGTTTGTGTGCCAAACAGGATACAGCAAGACCCGGAGCCCAGAAGACCGTATCCCGTAGAGAGTCTCATGGGGGAGACCTATCCTTTTCTTTTGATGTGTTATTTAATAAACACCCTTGAAACTGAGCTAATCCTACTCTGTCCGTGTCTGATCTGTGTAAACATCTTGACCAAACCCCCTGGTCTGCCACAGTACATATAAATATATGGATGAACGATGGTCGAGCGCCATAGGCAAGATGCAATAGATGGTATACATGTATACATATGAGATGAGTAATGTAGAGTATGTAAACATTATATAAAGTGGCATTATTTAAAGTGACTAGTGATACATTTATTAAATCCATTTTTTAATGAATAAAGTGGCTAGAGATTTGAGTCAGTATGTAGGCAGCAGCCACTCAATGTTAGTGGTGGCTGTTTAACAGTCTGAAGGCCTTGTGATAGAAGCTGTTTTTTAGTCTCTCGGTCCCAGCTTTGATGCACCTGTACTGACCTCGCCTTCTGGATGATAGCAGTGTGAACAGGCAGTGGCTCGGAAGGTCCTTGATGATCATTTTGGCCTTCCTGTGACATCGGGTGGTGTAGGTGATATACACTGCTGTGATTATCATCTAAGATAATTATTTTTTAGTCGATAATTTGTAACAATCTCTGATTTCTCTCTTTCTCGAATTTCGTCTACCTTGTTGTCAAGAGACTGGACATTGGCAAGTAATATACTCTGTAGTGGTGAGCCCGTCTTACGGAGCCTGACCAGCAGACCGCTCCGTCTGCCCCTTCTGCGGCGCCGTTGTTTTGGGTCGTCTATTGGGATCCGCTCCATTGTCCTGGGTGGTGGTCCAAACAGAGGATTCGCTTCGGGAAAGTGGTATGCCTGGTCTTAATGCTGGTAAGTTGACGTTGCTCTTATATCCAAGAGTTCTTCCCGGCTGTATGTAATAAGACTTAAGGATCTCTGTCTAAACTGGTTCAGTGGATTATTATGAAGCGCTCATCCTTTGTCCAACAGCCTTTTTGCCTTTATACAGACTTTACAACTTCTCATTTCCGACTAATTGAAAATTAAACTTTGTTTAATAAAGTATCGCCCTGTCTTTAACAAGCCATAGAAAGCTGGTTCCAATTAAAATGTTATCCTCCAGAAAAGATACAACAAATATTACCGCTGGCATCGACAATGCGCTGAGTGAAGGGTCTCAAAACTTCTGTAAATACGGTATGTTTATTTTACATTTTTTTATACATATGTAAGAAATATCTAAAAACCTGTTTTCACTTTCTCAGTATGGTGTGTTGTGTATAGATTGATGAGAGGCTGTAACGTAACAAAATGTGGATAAAGTGAATAGCTCTGAATTGTTTCCGAATGCACTATATGTACATCAGAGGAGGCTGGATGGGAGGAGCTATAGAAGGACGGGCTCATTGTCATGGCTGGAATGGAACCAATGGAACAGAGTCAAACACGTTGTTGCCATGTGTTTGTGTTTGGTACCATTCCATGTATTCCATTCCAGCCACTACAATGAGCCCATCCTTCTATAGCTCCTCCCACCCGTCTCTGCTAATGTACATGTAGGTCGGAGGTACTCAAGCAGGTACTGATTCCCTAAAAGGCACTCATTTCCTTAACTGACCAGTTTCTAGTAGTTCTAGACATGGAAACGAAGGTCTAGGCCCTGTGCCCGGCCTGCTGAAGATGGAGGTTCTTCTCCCTCCTTGAGAAGCTGTTGAGCCCAGAATGTGGCAGAGAGGACAATGATAAGAGAGGTTCAGAAGAGGGGTGCTGTGCATTTTCTCGTCTTGCGAAGTCACATGGTGCGAAGAGACACTCTTATGACCCATTGTCTTGGAGGCAGAGAAAGTATTTTAGGGTTAGGGGAAAAAGCCTAAAGTTGGTTGAGCTCAATTCAACAATGTTCGGCATTGTTTAACATATGACATTCAAAGGACACATCGCTACAGCGCCGACTTACAGTGTTGTATATACTTTTCTGGCAAGCGGAGAGCTTTCGAATAAGCGAGGAGGGCAGGCGACTTAGTAAACTGCCATAAACTGGAAAAACGAACACGGCACATTTGTTACAGATATACCTATAATGGGGAAGTGGAGGTGAAAATCAATAGAGAATCAAGTCTGCAATTTTAGACTGGGATTGTGCTGAGGGACATTTGCTCCATACTTTCGGGGTGTGTCCCAAATGCTACCCTATTCCCTACGTACTGCACTGCTTTTTTCCAGAGCCCTAGGAGCCCTGGTCAAAAGTAGTGCACTACCTAGGGAAAAGAGTACCATTTGACCCTATAGAGCTATACAACGCTGATGCAAGGTCACTGTCACACTGTGGACTAACCAATACAGCAGCACAGGCTGTGCCTGGTCCAAGTCATCAGAGTATATTTACTCATACATATCAGTACTTGTTTCGGCGCCATCAATGTCCTTTATCAGAACAATATTTCAGATGAATGAACATTGATAGAACATACAGGTAACTGCCAAAATAATGGAAACACAAGTACGTGAGGGATACAAAGTATATTTAATGCAGGTGCTTCGAAACAAGTGTGGTCCCTGAGTTAATTAAGCAATTAAAACGTCTCATCATGCTTAGGGCCAGGTATAAAAATGCCCAGTTATCCAGTACTTTGACTACCATGGTAAGACGAAGAGATTCAAGTGACTTTGAAAGTTGGATCTTAAAGGAGCATGTGGGGTTTAAAGTGTGTGTGTGTGTGTGTGTGTGTGTGTGTGTGTGTGTGTGTGTGTGTGTGTGTGTGTGTGTGTGTGTGTGTGTGTGTGTGTGTGTGTGTGTGTGTGTGTGTGTGTGTGTGTGTCATTCACCAGATCAATTGAGCACGTATGGGAGATTCTGCAGCTGCGCCTGTGACAGTGTTTTCCACCACCATCAACAAAACACCAAATGATGCAATTTCTCATTGAGGAATGGTGTCGTATCCCTCCAAGTTGAGTCCCAGACACTTATAGAATCAATCTCAATGCGCATTGACTCCATTCTGGGGGCTTTGTGTCCCAACGCCCTATTGAGGCACATCGTGTTGGCGTTTCCTTTATATTGGCAGTTACCTGTATCTATAGGTCTTGATTTCATAATATGTCCCTGACCAGCTTTTTTTTTCAAGGATATTGATTTTCTTAAGACGTGTTGGTAAGCAATGCTCAGCAATACAGTTGAAGTCGGACTTACATACACTTAGGTTGAACTTATTAAAACTAATTTTTCAACCACTCCATAAATGCCTTATTAACAAACTATAGTTTTGGCAAGTCGGTTAGGACATCTACAGATTATTTTGCTTATAATTCACTGTATCGCAATTCCAGTGGGTCAGTTGGGTGAAGTTTACATACAGTAAGTTGACTATGCCTTTAAACAGCTTGGAAAAATCCAGAAAATTAAGTCATGGCTTTAGAAGCTTCTGATAGGCCAATTGACATCATTTGAGTCAATCGGAGGTGTACCTGTGGATGTATTTCAAGGCCTACCTTCAAACTCAGTGCTTTGCTTGATTATCACAGGAAAATCAAAAGAAAACAGCCAAGCAATTTCCAAATGCCTGAAGGTGCTACATTAATCTGTACAAACAATAGTACGCAAGTATAAACACCATGGACCCACGCAGCCGTCATACAGCTCAGGTAGGAGACGCGTTCTGTCTTCTAGAGATGAACGTACTATTGTGCGAAAAGTACAGTTTTCCCCATGGTGATATTTGGAGGAAAAAAGGGGAGGCCTGCAAGCCGAAGAACACCATCCTAACCGTGAAGCATGGGGGTGGCAGCATCATGTTGTGGTGGTGGTTTGCTACAGGAGGGACTGGTGCACTTCACAAAACAGATGGTATCAGGAGAAAATTGTGTGGATATATTGAAGCAACATCTCAAGACGTCAGTCAGGATGTTAAAGCTTGGTCGCAAATGGGTCTTCCAAATGGACAATGACCCCAAGCATACTTCCAAAGTTGTGGCAAAATGGCTTAAGGACAACAAATTCAAGGTATTGAGTGGCCATCACAAAGCCCTGACCTCAATCCCATAGAACATTTGTGGGCAGAACTGAAAAAGCGTGTGCGAGCAAGGAGGCCTACAAACCTGACTCAGTTACACCAGCTCTGTCAGGAAGAATGGGCCAAAATTCACCCAACTTTTTGTGGGAAGCTTGTGGAAGGCTTGCCTGAAACGTTTGACCCAAGTTAAACAATTTAAAGGCAATTCTACCAAATACTAATTGAGTGTATGTAAACTTCTCATCCACTGGGAATGTGATGGAAGAAATAAAAGCTGAAATAAATAATTGTCTACTATTATTCTGACATTTCACATTCTTCAAATAAAGTGGTGATCCTAACTGACCTAAGACAGGGAATTGTTACTCTGATTAAATGTCAGGAATTGTGAAAAACTGAGTTTAACTGTATATAGCTTCGGTCGGTGTATGTAAACTTCCGACTTCAACTGTACATTTACGTCAATTAGCAGACTCTCTTATCATGTTTAAATGTAGCAATAATAGTTCAGATCCTTTCCTTAATCCGTAGATACCTTTACTATGTGCAGGAGCAAATATGCACTGCATGCTCTAGTATTGTTATTGTGGTTTTCGTTTAAAGCTTTGGCTCTGGGCTACCGAGTGGCGCAGTGGTCTAAGGCACTGCATCTCAGTGCTAGAGGTGTCACTACAGACTCTGGTTCAATTCCAGGCTGTATCACATCCGGCCTAGACTGGGAGTCACTTAGGGGGGTGCACAGTTGCCCCCAGCGTTTTTCGGGTTAGTGTTTGGCCATCCTTGTAAAGAAGAATTTGTTCTTAACTGGCTTGCCTAGTTAATTAAATAAATAAAGCCCTTCCACAAACATCAATGATAGCATATCCTGAACACAGATGGAAAACTCAACATTCAGATCACAGCAAGCAGGCGACAGAGAGAGAGAGATCTCTCTCGCTCTCTCTTTGCCCCCTGCCCTCCCTCTCTTGGACTGATGCACATTGCCATGACAACCATTCAATCCCATACCCTTCAAAACAATTAGAATTCAACACTGTCGCTACTGCCTGCCGCCACTGACGCTAACCATACAACCCTCATTCTGCAGGCGCGGGTTGGATTGCATGTGTGTCAAATGCTCTTCCCGAGAATCCTAAAAGGTTATTAGGAAGAGAGACAGAAAATAATGCCATAAACCCCATCTGTGCAAATGTATCTTTATTAGAGAATCTGCTGGGCAAATGTTTGCATTGTGCATATATTTGATGGGTGTCTTGTGCCAACTGTAGAACGCTGGCCATTAAATGGACACCGGCTGGCACCCGGCCAATTCTAATCCACCACAATGAGAACATTTCTGTCCTTACAGTCGTGATTTCAGGCATGATTGTAGCTGAATCAATGCTCGTCTGAGCTTTCTTTCCCTCTCTCTCTCTCTCTCTCTCTCTCTCTCTCTCTCTCTCTCGCCTCTTCCGCAAAGAGGACAACGCTCGGATTGATCACTTATTCTAATTACCCTCCATCTCTGCTCCCCCCCCCAAGTCAATTGCCAGCAGCTGAACAGATTGTTTGTAATGAGAAACAAATCTCGAGCTTCTAACGATTAATAATAATTTTGGGGCCACTTGTTATGCATTTGGCAAACTGTGAGCGGCACATAGAGACGTGTTTAACACACGCCGACCGCAATGCATTGTAGCTGATGTGTTCCGCTTTAATATAAAGCCTCTGCCACGTTTTGGAATGATTCATCTCTTCACCAAATGACAACCAGTTGACTTCACGTCCTTCCTTTGTCATTCGGTGAAAGGTGTTGTTATGTCACACTGCTTTTACCAACGGTGTGATTCTGGCTCTTTGCCTGGTCATGAGGACTACTAACAAACCACCCGCAAAGGTCAACAAAGCCTTGAGCCAAAGTCAACCGAGTTGTAAGGGAAGCAGCATAAGGCCTTTAGGCACCAAAGCCACTAAAAACATTGATTGAGAGGTGGACCGATAGATTGAGCGCTTGATGAGGACGTTACTCCCGGGGGATAAGGAGGGGGCCTCCCCTCGCCACGAAGCAAGGTCTCCCCCCATCTGTTTCCTAAATCTGTTGTTCTAGTGTCTGGTGCAGTGCACATTGTTTTCAATCGAGGTAGCAATTCTAAAGAGATTCAATCAGATAAAGACAACATTGCCTTAGCGCTGCTGGCAGTAGAATGGAAGTATTAGATTATCTGCTTAAGTATTTGTGCTGCAATAAGTCCCAGAGCGGAGTGAGCCATTGCTAAATTCCCCCTCTAACAGTGCCAGCTCAGAGTTGGGGCAGTTAGTCACACCGGCAACGCTGGTTCAGATTAATGCCCATAGAAGCATCCTAATTGCCTAATCAAGCTTTTTCACCAATGGGATCGCTCTTCGGAGGTACGAAACCGTGCTCCCCCCCCCCCCCTCCCCGATTTTGTTTCTCCCAAAGTAGACCGAGTGATCTCTGAAGTCCTTTCTTCATAGAGTTGAGAGTGAGATGTTGGTTGATGTGTTGTCATTTCCATTGCTTTTATTAACACGTCCTTTCCTCCAGAAGCTGAGAAGCTGAGAAGAGATCTGTGATCTACAGTCCTTCTGAATGATCTGCTTTAGCTAGGTGATCAAGATCTATCTTAAACGATTGGCATGTGTTTGTGACAGTGACTTGATTAACTCCCAACCATGTCCGTCAGAACTGACTTCCACTGCTTTTAAGCTGAGGTCAGAAGTTTCGATTAGCCCGGACACGCTGTATAAGCATTTTAGTCATCACGCAAATCTTGTACTGCTTCGTCCCTGTCAGAAGAGAGATTCAAGCTTGGATTCCTTCGTTAACCCTTCACGTTCGGCTCAGCGGTGCAAAGTATTGCCACGAGACACGTCTATAAACGCTTGTCCTCAACCACAACAGCATCGAGCACACTGATGTGATTTCGAAGCATAGCTCACTGCACCACGGAGCCACAGAGCAGCGGGGGCCCTTTTCAAAGGTAGCGCACTAAAATGGGGAATAGTGCTCATGGTCGCGTCTACCACGGCAACGGGGCCCTTTTCAAATGTAGCGCACTAAAATGGGGAATAGTGCTCATGGTCGCGTCTACCACGGCAACGGGGCCCTTTTCAAATGTAGCGCACTAAATGGGGAATAGTGCTCATGGTCGCGTCTACCACGGCCCTTTTCAAATGTAGCGCACTAAATGGGGAATAGTGCCCTTTTCAAATGTAGCGCACTAAATGGGGAATAGTGTTCATGGTCGCGTCTACCACGGCAACGGGCCCTTTTCAAATGTAGCGCACTAAATGGGGAATAGTGCTCATGGTCGCGTCTACCACAGCAGCGGGGCTATAAGGTATTTAAAAACTTCAGAGAACCCTCGACGCACCACACGACACACAGCAAAGTGGCGTCCAGGCGTGAGAGTAAAGGGGCTGTCATGGATTGCACTGATAAATTGTAGTCAGCCCTTGGCACTCTCCAGCCATAAATCCTCACCCTCCGTTTGGCGCACTGACTCGTCCATCTTGATCAGAAAAAATAAATCTGGATGGGCTTCGCCAACTTCAACGACCGCCGGGCCGGTCTGGTCCGGGGGTGAACAAAACAAATGACCCCACCTGGGAAAGACTTGCGTTGCTTTCAGAAACAAAACACAGAGGGACGGCAATCGAGGCTCACCGCAGCGACGTGATGGGGAGGTAAAACCGGGTGTATAGCGTTTCACACCTGTCAGAGGTTTTAAAATGGCCGACTCGGCACAAACGGCACTGCGTCAGACAAAAGAGACGCGAGAGGCTCTGTCAATGAAAAGGGGGGAAGGTGTCTGTGAAGACGTCAGGAGATTTGATTGTCTTGACTGCGGTTCTAGAGAGAGATGAGAACGATAAAATGTGTGTGAAAAGTGTTGCTGGGAACTAAAACTGAAGTTGATTGAAGAAAGATCGACTTTTGCTCCCACTGTTTAATTGTGAAGTGTTTTGACCTTTAGGTCTATCGTCAGGTCTAATGACTAAACTGAAGTCCCTGAACTCCTTATATGGTCCTACGGCAGCAAAATAGGACACGCTGTGTAAACATTAGTCATCACGCAAATCTTGTACTGCATAGTTACCGTCAGAAGAGAGACGAAGGTTTGGATTCCCTCACTTGATACCCCCCCGAAGGGTAAAAATATACTGTTCTCCAGACTGCAGTGGGTACATTCGGCTCAGCGGTGCGAGGTTTTGTTACGAGACACGTCTTTAAACGCTTATCCGCAACCACAACAGCAACTAGCACACTGATGTGATTGGAGTTTAGCTCACTGCACCACAGAACAGTGCTCTGAGTCACCGAACGAAGAAGTTTATGTTAAATTATTATTATATGCACCCCCCCCCATCCTTCCCGTACCGATCCAACCCAGCATTTTTCCACAAACCAAAGTGCATGATTGAGCGAGGTTAAACAAGAACAGGCCAAATTCAAATAGGTGGGAGACATGCGGCACATGGTATTACCCATCCACACGCATAAAGATACAATTATGCCTGTCTCATTCACAGACACAAAATGCCTTCATACGCACCCTCACCAGAAAGCACCCTCACCAGAAAGCACCCTCACCAGACAGCACACTCACCAGAAAGCACCCTCACCAGAAAGCACACTCACCAGAAAGCACACTCACCAGAAGCACACTCACCAGAAGCACACTCACCAGAAGCACACTCACCAGAAACACACTCACCAGAAACACACTCACCAGAAACACACTCACCAGAAACACACTCACCAGAAACACACTCACCAGAAACACACTCACCAGAAACACACTCACCAGAAACACACTCACCACACTCACCAGAAGCACACTCACCAGAAACACACTCACCAGAAACACACTCACCAGAAACACACTCACCAGAAACACACTCACCAGAAACACACTCACCAGAAACACACTCACCAGAAACACACTCACCAGAAACACACTCACCAGAAACACACTCACCAGAAGCACACTCACCAGAAACACACTCACCAGAAGCACACTCACCAGAAGCACACTCACCAGAAGCACACTCACCAGAAACACACTCACCAGAAACACACTCACCAGAAACACACTCACCAGAAACACACTCACCAGAAACACACTCACCAGAAACACACTCACCAGAAACACACTCACCAGAAACACACTCACCAGAAGCACACTCACCAGAAGCACACTCACCAGAAGCACACTCACCAGAAGCACACTCACCAGAAGCACACTCACCAGAAGCACACTCACCAGAAGCACACTCACCAGAAGCACACTCACCAGAAACACACTCACCAGAAACACACTCACCAGAAACACACTCACCAGAAACACACTCACCAGAAACACATTCACGTAGTCACCACTGAACTGAGACGACATCTGACTCAGAATGTAATAAAGAAATTCCCCCTTAACTAATCCTCTCGTACAAGCTGTACACATTTCTGAAGGGCGGTTCATGTAAATAGCATTTTTTTGAACAGCTTCTAAATGCACCATCTCACACAGTATGCCAACAAATGGTTTACCTGTTTATTTTCTTCCGCTAAGGGGTGAGGCAGGCAGAAAGGGGAAGGAAGTCATGGCCCTCTGACATCTAGTCACTAGACATGCACTAACTCGAGCAATACCTTTTCATTATTTTACAGTATTGTTTCGATTAGTACTTACAAGACAATTAGTCGCCAATCTTGAGTTAAATGGCGACAATGGGTACTTCCTGGTAAACCTTTCATAAAATCAACGACTGAAGGGATAAGTGATTGATGAGTGCAAAGACCCTCAATGACTGCGGTGGGGGAGCAGCTCGAAAACAAGAAGCCTGATAGGAGTGTGGTCTGTGTTACTGTCCGTAAGTCGGCAGAGTCAGCCCCTGTGACCCGGGGCTCTGGCTTTCTACCCAGATCTCCCTCTTAGTCTCTCCTCTCAACGAGCTGAGTGTGGCTGGGTTTAGCTGAGCCAGGCCCTCCCTGGGCCCCCGGGGAGCCTGCCAGTGGTGGAGGAGGGAGTATGTGTGCTGCTCTGTCTGAGCTGAGGCAGAATAATCTTTCAGCAGACTCACTGATTGTTGTTGTCTACAGCATTGAGGGCACAGTAGAGCGTATTATTGTAGTCCCTCACTCCCTCTGTCTGTCTGCCTATCTCTTCCCCAACTCTCTTGTCTGTCTGTCCACCCCCCACTGCGCTGTCTGTCTCCATCCTGTCTGTCTGCCTATCTCTTCCCCAACTCTCTTGTCTGTCTGTCCACCCCCCACTGCGCTGTCTGTCTCCCTCCTCTCTGTCTGTCTGTCTGTCTGTCTGTCTGTCTGTCTGTCTGTCTGTCTGTCTGTCTGTCTGTCTGTCTGTCTGTCTGTCTGTCTGTCTGTCTGTCTGTCTGTCTGTCTGTCTGTCTCTTCCGTCTGTTTGCCTCTCCCCGCCTGTCTGTCTGCCTCTCCCCCTGTCGGTCTATCCCCCTGTCTGTCTGTCTGTCTTTCTGTCTGTTTTTTCCCGTTTGTTCGTCTGTCTGTCTCCCCTGTCTCTGCCTGCCTGCCTGTCTGTCTCTCCCCCCTTTCTTTCTCTGTCTGTCTGTCTCTTCCCCCCTGTCTGGCTCTCGCCCTTGTCTGTCTGTCTGTCTGTCTGTCCCCCCTTTCTGTCTGTCTGTCTGTCTGTCTGTCTGTCTGTCTGTCTGTCTGTCTGTCTGTCTGTCTGTCTGTCTGTCTGTCTGTCTGTCTGTCTGTCTCTTCCCCCCTGTCTGGCTCTCGCCCTTGTCTGTCTGTCTGTTGGTGTCTGTCTGTCTCTCGCCCCTGTCTGTCTCTCGCCCCTGTCTGTCTCTTGCCCCTGTCTGTCTTTCTGTATTTTGCCCATCTCTGTCCCATCTGTCTGTCTGTCCGTCTGTCTGTCTGTCTGTCTGTCTGTCTGTCTGTCTGTCTTTCTGTCTGTCTTCTCCCTTCTGTGTCTTTCTGTCTGTCTTTTCCTGTTTGTTCGTCTGTCTGTCTCTCCCCTGTCTCTGCCTGCCTGCCTGTCTGTCTCTCCCCCCTTTCTTTCTCTGTCTGTCTGTCTCTTCCCCCTTTCTGTCTGTCTGTCGGTCTATCCCCCCTTTCTGTCTGTCTGTCTTTCCCCTGTCTGTCTCTGGCCCTTGTCTGTCTGTCTGTCCTGTCTGTCTGTCTGTCTGTCTGTCTGTCTGTCTGTCTGTCTGTCTGTCTGTCGGTCTGTCTGTCCCCCCTTTCTGTCT